>NW_006295180.1:4166126-4178036 GCF_000327345.1 Myotis davidii | reverse complement strand
CTGGATTCCCAGCCCTGCCCTGAGGGGCCAGCTTGTCTCAGTGTCCCGGTAATCGCTGCAAGCACCTCTGAGGGAAAGCCGCCCTCAAGTTCGCTCGCTGCCAGACAATCCAGTTTCTCCGCGTATGATTCCTGGGTCCCCAGAGACTTCCCGGAACTGGACTTCAGACGGGGGAGCTTGTGACTCCCTCCAGATTCAAAAAGACAGCCGCGTCCTCAGGTGCCAGACGCTTTCCGCGCGCGAGCCCCCTACCTCTGCACTTTACTTCCGCAGCTCCTCTGGCTCTCAGTGTGCTTTTCTTCTTCTAGTTGGACAGCCGCGTCCTCAGGTGCCAGACGCTTTCCGTGCGCGAGCCCCCTACTTCTGCACTTTACTTCCGCAGCTCCTCTGGCTCTCCGTGTGCTTTTCTTTCCTTCTAGTTGTAGAATTTACACTCAGCCAGCCTTCCTGTAGTTCTGGATGATGTCCATTTTGTGTTTTTGATGTATTATTCAATTGTTGTGGGAGGCAGCAATTTCCCAGTGTTTATCTATGCCGCCATCTTAGTTTCTCCTCCTGATGTTTTATCGTCTCATTTTAAGCCATAAGGTTATGTTCATTTGTTACCATAGCAAAGGAAACTAATACATACAGCATTAAGGCTCTATCTCTCTCCACCACTTCACAAACTGCTCTCATACCAGAGAGTTAAATATTGCTAAATCCAATGGAAAATTTTAACTTAAGTCATTTTACAGTGTCATCTTACTTGACCTCTCAACAGCTTTTGACATAAAATACTTCCTCTTTCTTGAAACACTTTTATACCTGACTTCCAGGAGGCTACACTACACTGGGTTTCCTCCTAAGTCATTGGCACCTTTTTCCCAACTGCCTTTGTTGAATTTCCCTGCTTTTCCTCCTGAGCACTGAAAGTTCTAAGGCTTAGTCCTGGGATATAGTTTCTAAGCACTCTTACTCCCTAGGTGATCTTATTTTACTTTAAAAACAATCTTTGTGATGAAGACAACCAAATTTATGTCACCTGCCCAGAACTCTCCCCTAGGCTTATAGGTCCAACTACATATTCTGCATCTAGATTTTGTTGTCTAATAGGCATCTCAGAAATAATTTCATCAGCTACATTCCTTTTACCTCTCCTAGCATCTCTGTCCATACCACTTCCCTGTGTCTCAAGCTAAAAATCGTATCTCATCAACTCTACTGCCATGCCCCTAACCCAAGTCATCATTTTCTACTGTACTTTTAAACTCCTCCTAACTGGTCTTCACTCCTCCCTTCCCCATCATACCTCCATTGTGTCCATTCTTAGTGTGCATCTTCTACACAACAGTGAATGTGATGCTCTTAAAATCCTAGCAAGATGAATAAGTAAAATGCAAATAGATGGATGATAGATAGATAGATGATTGATAGAGAGATAGATAGATAGATAGATAGATAGACAAACAGAGAGCTAGATACAGAGGTAAGTGCTGGGAAAGAAAGAGGGATTTACATAACCCTAAGCACTATTATATATATATTGTATTGTGAAGAAACAGGTAAGGCCTGCTCTTCAGTCTTTATATAGTTTATATAGTTTAAACATTGAAAGTGCTTCCTCAGCAGGCAAGGCCTCCCTGAAAAGATCCCCTCTGCAACGTACTCAGAATAAAATCATAACTCCTTGTAAATCATGTGAGGCATAATCCCAACCCTGGCTGCAGTTCTATCATTTGCCTCTTTATTCAGCCTGAACCAGCCACACTGTCCTTTTTTGCTGTTTCCTAAAGATGGTGGTGGTTCCTCCCGGAGTCTTTGTCCTTGCTGTTCTGTCTACCTGAGCCATTCTGCCAGAACTTCCTGTGGTGCCTCCCTCACATTACCCAAATTTCTGTTTAAATATCAGTTCAGCATAGAGGGATTCCCTGACCACTCTGATTGCCCTGTACCCGATTAAACCTGTGCACGTGTGTGCATTGTATTATTTATTTATTGTTTACATGTTTATTGTTGTCTTCCCCACTAGGATGTATGTGTTCTCCATAGGGACAGATTTGTGGGGGGTGTCTTGCTTATTTCTGCATCCTCAGCTCCTAGAAAACAGTTTGGCTCATAGTAAGCACTCTATAAGTAAGATTATATAGGTGTGTGTATATGTATGTATACAATAAGCAGACTCCCTATCGTGAGGTAAAAATATTAACACTGGTGTCAATAAAGGTGTGGCTTACAAAGATATTTATGTAGGATTTTATTTTGGGCCAACTAACTGTATAAGATCTGCATGGTTTCATTAAGTTTGGACCAAGCTTCACATGTCCTTTAAAGGATCTTACTTACCATCCTATGAGTTACATGGGCTGGGCATTTATCAGCAGAACATACTCTGGCTCATGTCTTACCAGATCCCTCTTTCTTTTTAGACATGGACTTACAGGGACTAATAGAGGGTTTTGTTTTTAACCATACAAATGTCATCCTGAATATTCTTCAGAACACAGCCTCTGCTTTAAGCAAGTTAAAAAGCTGAGTGTTGCCCTAGCCGGTTTGGCTCACTGGATAGAGCATAGGCCTGGGGACTGAAGAGTCCCGAGTTCGATTCCAGTCAAGGGCATGTACCTTGGTTGCAGGCACATTCCCAGTAGGGGATGTGCAGGAGGCAGCTTGATCGATGCCTCTCTCTCATCAATGTTCCTAATTCTCTATCTCTCTCCCTTCCTTTCTGTAAAAAATCAATAAAATATATTAAAAAAGAAAGCTGAGTGTTTGTGGGGAATATATATATATATATATATGTATATATGTATGTATATATATATATATATATGATTAGATATACAATATCTATAATTTAAGCTTTTTGAGGTTAGAAACCATATTTCATATTTCTCTTATCACCCCCATAGAAATGAAAACAGCACTAAGCATATAATAATGACTTTGAAAAATGAGTATTCTTAATTTTGTCTTTTTGATAAGAACTCAGCGTTAGAAATCATCTGGGGTCCTTCTTTTCAAGTATATGCTTGGTTATGACAGGAGATCTTAACCTGAGGCCCATAAATGGAATTTTGTAGGTCCATGAACCTTCTAAAATACTATACAAAATTTTATGGGTATTTGTGTTTTCTTTGGGAAACGGTCCATAGACTTCCTTAGGTTCACAAAGGGGTCTATTCTCTGAAGGTTGAAAACAACTGAGCTATCCAGACATATATCGATTGCGGGTCTCTGCCCAGAGGAAGGGCTGGGTGAATAACCAGGAAGGTGTGCAGGAGGGCTCTATAATGTTGGTGGACAAAGGGTGGCCATTTGGTGCTGAAATGCCTGCAGTCAATCTTCTTTACTCACCAGGACTCACCTATCTCAACGTAGCAGCCCAACAATTTTACATGAAGGTGGGAGAGAGAAATCTGAAATTATGTCTGAATGTAATGATAGATAACATGTGGCATGCTATGAGGGGGGGATAAACTGGAAGGTTAGAGTTTCACTCCCTTGACATTTTGAGTCCTGGAGAGGGCTCAGAGGTCTTTCAGTTCCTTCAGTCATGACCCACATAATATTTTTTTAAGTGATAAATGACAACACATTAAGTAACAAAGTAGCTGTATTTGGGATGCTTTACACAGCCATAGGAAGGCCGACTCTTAAGAGCAGATTGTTTGTGAATGAAGTCTTTTACTTCTAAAATTCTGATCATGGTTTAAGAGTTTTACATGATAATAACACATTTATGCAGTCCTTGATAGTTTACAAAGTATTGTGTTAGTGTATGTAGCTAGATATTAATAAGAAAGGAAGCAAAAGAAATCAAACAATATTGTTACACCAGGAAACTACAGCTTCACACACTCCAGAGGATCACAGTATTGCCCCATGAGGTTTAACACCCCTCTCTTCCCTCCTCTGGTACTGGATTAGGGAGGGGTTACAGGGGGAGGTAAGCGCATACACAGTAGAAGTCAAAATGGCACAGGGGGCGGTGCTTGACCATAGAGGCCTGTCAATCTAGCCTGAGGAAAGGAGAGATTGGTTGGGAGGTGGACCCATTCATTAGAAGTCATCAAAAGCTTGGGAAGTTGATTGGCTATTTTGAAAAAGTGCCTGATCCTTCCCAAGCCTGAGATGATAAAATCCCAGGGAACAAAGAAGAGCTCTCTCTCACCCCCTAACCCATGCTCACCCCTTGAACTAGCGTCTCCTCTCTCTATAGCCACATGGCCTTAGCAGCTGTGCAGCCAGGGAGGAGCCTGTGTACAGCACAGCCGTGGATCATAAATGGGAACGCTGGCTAAGCTAGCTGGATAGAGAGAAAGGCTGGACTGGACGAGCTTTAACATGGCACAGGAACTCTGGCCAATAGCAGTATTTCTGGCACTGGGAGTCCACGGCAGGACAGATGGAGAAGGGACATTGGGAACCAGGAGACAGCCTTCTATTTTCACCCAAATACGTCTTCCCACCAGACCTCATCCTCCCCTGTGGGCCTCCAAACATGCCTCTTCTTGTGATACCCCATAGACCCCGCTTCCACAGCAACACTTACACCACGTTCTCAAAACTGTGTACTATTTTCAAACGTAGAGGAGGCTCTGAGTGGGTTCCCTGATCTATCGCCCCCCTCTTTGGGGGAAACTTGAGCAATTTAGATTGATTTCCTGAGAAATATGTGCCCCAGCTCCCTTCAGGTTATCTGATGGTTTCCTCAGCTGCTGAGTCCTCTTCCTGCTATTTAAAGCTGCCTGCTCTCATTTTAGCTTTAGTAGTCATTTGATAAGTCCTGAGGAGCTAATGTTTTCCTGGCAAACCTGGTGGGATATTTTTCCTTCTTTCATGAAGACTGGAGAACTGTTAGCAGTAAAATCATCAGGTTGATGTACTTTAAATAAGGCAGCTAGTTCAAATGGGAGTTCTTAGGGCACCAGTGAATGGCAGACTGTCCATGATTGGTGCAAATATTTCACTGATGTTACTATTTGGTTTAAATACAAGACAAAGGTAGAAAAATGTCCATTAGAGATTATAGTCAGCTTTGAATGATCCTACTGCAGTGACAAGTCTCCAGTGAGCTAAAAAGCTTGCACTGGGAGGATTCCAAAGACTTGATAAATCATGGAAGTTTTAGAACTTCACTGTGCCAAAGGAGAGAGTGGTATTTGTTAATTTGACAAATATTACTCATAAAATGCAGGGCATCATCACAAATGGCAATAGGGAAAATATCTCCAAGCTAAGGACAAAATCGAAAACGTAACTGCTGTGAAATGAAGGAACCTTTCAGGAAAGTTTGACGCCGGCTATGTGTGCCAGTAATTCTTACATTGTGGAGGAGAAAGAAAAAGGAGCAGTACAGGAAGCAATTTCCCACATACTGTGTAGGCAACTAGTTCCAAATGTCTGGCCTGACTGCCCATCATCATTCTGGCAGCCACAGTGGTAGCTTCTAGGTATTCATTCCTTTGGGTTGTCATGGAAGGACACTGTTAAAAAGTAGGCAGTGTTAACAAGTGACCAGGTAACAGCCATTTCCATATGTGTTTATACTAGTACTTAAGAAGTTAGCAGAAAGCATTCCTTGACACAATAGGCCAGGAGGACTTAATGATGAGGACAGAAAATGTCCAGAATAGGAGACACATGTGGAGAGAGGGATGAGGTGCAGTCACGAGGACACTGGACTTGAAGCAGACACCAAAAGGAAGCATGGACGTTTGATGCCCACATTAGCGATACCCAAAGCTGGTTTTGCGGACGCCAACCTTTTCCCCTAGAAATGCTCTGCTGGGAGTTCCTCCATTTAAATGAACAGAATCACAGAGTCTGTGTCCGATGGAAGACAGGTGGCCACCTCCTCTTTTCTCTTTATCACCATTGTCCCACCTCCTTTGTCCCTAGCCCCCTCTCTCTGAGATATTCAGGTTACTTCATTGACTAAAGGACTAGGAACACAGAAACCCCAGGTTGTGAAGACATAAAGACAGTTTAGGAAATCTGCTGTACAGTGTCCTCTTTGCTCTTGGATGTGATGTACATTGTACAGCCATCTAAAAATCCACATGGCTGTTTAGCAAGGTCACAGAAGCTGGGTGTCACCAAAGCAAGTATTTGAAAGAAACCCAACCTTACTTCCACTGGAAAATGAACGTAAAGAGCTGGGAAGCTTGGAACAGTTGCAGGAAAACACTACATGAGCTCACCAAGCCTGGAAAAGGTGTGATATATGTGGTTGGCCCCAAATAAAAGACACTTTCAAGAGTCTGCTTTTTTTTTTTGGGTTTAGCAACATCTAGCTCAGTCAGTTATCCCAAATCACTTCATTTTTGTAAATCAAGTTTGGTCTTATTAGCATACAGATGGGGATTCCGGATTTTTTAAGTGAGAATTCTCACTTTGCTGTGTTAAACAAGCAATCTTTTCTTGCCTGGTGAATTATGAAACCAGATCAAACCTCACTTCTGCCATCACTGCAGCAAAAGATAAGGGGGACCAGAATTAGCCTTGGATTTAAATCCTAATGTCGCCACCTACCAGCTCTGTGGCTCCGGGCAAATCACTTAACTTCCCTGAGCTTTTTTCCCTAATTTGTAAAAATCAGGATTATAGTTGTTATCAAAAGAAGATTGCATGAATTAAATGAACTCATATTTGAGGAACATGCTTCGTAAAGTACCATGAAAAAGCAGGAATATTCCCTACAGAGGTGTCTCAGATTAACATTAATGGGAATTAGTAAGGTGGTCAGACAAAAAGAAGGTGGTAGGAGAGGGTCCCTGAGAAGTGAGATTTCTTTAATATATAGTTTTGGTCCTAAACTCTAAATTAGTTTAGAACTTGGATATCTTAGTCAGTAATCAGTACCTCCTTGAACACATGTTTAAAACTGAAACTACATTTTTACTGAGGAATGAGGTATGTGGAAGGGCAGAGTCAGTGGACTGAGCTGCTTTTCTGGATTGGTAACCATGTGAGTGTTAGGACAATGGAAGGGTGTAGGTCAAAGAAAGTCTGTGATCTTGAGGCACGTTGATAATGCCAGTCCCTTGTGATTTTCGCTGGTTTTTAAATGTCATTTGCTTCACAGACTCTGAAACCTCATTCGGAACTCCTAACTAATGTGAAATACATTTGTGTGAAACAGCTAAGCTAGACGTTGAACAATTTCTTCATGCCAGTGACTCAGGCCCGTCCTTCAACCAAGACCTGGACAGCCTCACTCCCACTCCGCTTGTCCAGGTCACTGTTACGGTGTTCAGACACTACTATCCTGAATATCTCAGAGTAAGTCAGGTTTACTATTTAGCCCTTTAAAAATAAGTGCATGAATAAAAAAACAAACAGGAACGTATTCATAGAAACATGTAAATAATAATTTCACTTGCGATGAATAGTCCTGATCGGGTGTTAGCTAAGAAGCTGCTGTTGAGCTCTGAGATAGTCTTTGGATGTCTGGGTGGGTTTTCTTAAGCTTGCTTACTTCCATTCCTGGACCAGAATTTTCATTACATGTTACTTATTGAAGTCACTTCTCTCTCAGGACGGCAGCCATCCAGAAGTTGCCTGCCCTTATGGTTGCGTGTCTTTTCAATGACTTCATATGTAACTTGGCAGAGTCTTTCCTGGACACCCCTCTGCTCTCAATGACTGCAATCACAGTCCCAGTTTTTGTTCATGTTATATCCTCAATGAGCTCTTTAAATAAATAGTGACAGGACAGAGAGGGAGGAGAGAACAGGATGTTGGAGATTGAGGGAAAGTTCAGAAACAAACAAGGCACTTTGGAGTTCAATCCAGAGGCTGTTGCCTTTTTATATTCACTAAATTTTCCCCTCACTCACCATTGCATGATTGAGCCACACTGGAAAGATACCATCTAGGGCCTTAGGGTAAACGAGTTCTCGGTCATAGAGAAAGAGTAGCCAGAACGACAAAAATACAAACTGGAAAATAAAACACAAAAAAAGAATTAGGTTTGTTTTCAATCAGAGCTTTTTAAAAAAACATAGCAAAATAAAAGTAGATACCAGTTTTAAAGACATTATAAAAATGTAAAATGAAAATAATTCCATATCGTAGAATTGTAATATCAATTCTCTGGGGAGTCTGGAGAGTTAGGGATCAATTATTTGTCACTGTGGCAGGCAGAGAGGATAAAGATAAACAGGATTTGCAGACTATTAAGTCATTTCATTTTAACCAATGACCTCTCTTCTTTAAGCTCACCAGGAGTGCTGAGAGCCACCACATGGAGTGCCTTGAGTCTTACACTTTCCTTGCCCACCCCCTTAATAGACATGGCAAGGGGAAGTAGGAAGGGGAGGGGGGAGTAGTGACAAACTCCCAAGCTAGTTAACTGAGAGCTGGATCTCTCCATTGCTCAGAGGTTTAAGTTCATCCCCATTCTCTCATAGCCCTTGACTGTCTGTGCTCTATATCAAAGTCAATGAAAAAATGGGGGTGGGGGAGAAACTATTAATTTTCCAACTTTCTTATCTTCTTAAATTCCAAAGTTTCAATTTCTAAGCCTTAAAAAATGAGTAACTTCCATTGTTAAATAAAACTTGGCCTTTAGATTTATGGGGGTGAAGGAGGAGGTGTCCTGAAAAGTGAAGCTGGAATACCAGGACTTGCTCTGTAATCTGAGAACTCAGAGTTTGGGGAGCTTCATTTTGCATTTAAGTTTGAAGTCTCAATACTTCAGGAAGCAGGACAATGACAAGTGGAAGGAGGTAGTCATGTCTAATTATAGGTCCTGCTGGGCAGCTGGCTGGCTTGATCTGTTTGTTTCCATTCTAACTAATGAATGAAAACATAAGCAGTGTCATAGAACTGTGGACAGTGTCAGCAAACAAGCTGACTCTCCCTTGCATTAGTCTTGCTTCTTTCCAATGTCCATTCACAAAAAAATGAATGAGGCACCCATTTTGTGCCCCACACCAGGTATTTCAGACAGATTGTCTCTCACTTCAATTGCCGTTTTCGTGTGCCAACTTTGAAATTTCCCATATCTCTTTAGTATGGTTTCTACTTGTAGAAGTAACACGTGCTAATTGCAGCAAGTGAAACAAGATGTATAAAAGGGAAAATGAGTTATCTTTCTCCCTAGCACTCTTCATTCCCATCACTCTGCTGGAACCAAGGTTATCTCAGTTGTATTTTGATTAAGAAAGGCCCTTTAAATTTCCCTATTAGAACAACAATAAGGATCTTGCATCAAACATTCACAAAGACACAAAAGCTAATGAGAATTCTGTCAGTATTGTGCTCCTGATGCAGATCTCAGGACATTTATGCAAATGCAGCTGCTCCGGTCTAAAATAATGGACTCGAAACAGCCTTGCCACCCAAGAGACGCGTTCGTCCATATGCACATGTGTATTACATTGCATATACATCTTTGGAACTCACTGTGGATACAGGAAAAGCCAGTGTGGTGAAAAGCAGGTCTCTGAAGGCAGTTATGAACTTAATGTCTTTTTTCCCTTTCATTCTCTTCAGCACATCTTCCAGGAAAGCGACCCCATAGAAAATGGCCTGCAAGAGCTAAATTCATTACAACAAATGAGGGCGTTTTCATTTGCTTTAATTAATACATTATTCACAGACGTAAAGCTCCATCCCTCTGGGAGCAATGTGGATTTGAGAAGGAAGGGTGATGTTGGCTGTTTTGGTTGAAAGCCAATTCAAGAGCTGTTCTTCCAGCTCGCTGGGCCCTGACCTTGCTCGATAAAACTGATGGAGTAAAATTGTTTAGGGGATAATAATGTGTACAGTATTTAGTGTAATGGACTTGAGCAAAAATGGAAACAAACAAACAAAAAGAGTCAGCTTAAAAGGAGAATGCAATGAGCTAGATACCTTGGCTACACAGAGGTGGAAAAAAATAAACAACACAAGGGCAGAGAGCCAGATACAATGGTGGACATGTTCTTCCTAGGAAGAAAAATTAAGAAAAATGCCTAGTGCTGCAATCTAATTAGAGAAGCCAGAATCGGGGTCAAGAGCACCATAAAGGAGCTCTTTTCTCTCTTGGAGGAAACACATAAAATGCATCTAGCTTATTTGAGGGAGAAGACAGTATTCTTCCTTCATTAAAAGGTGGTACCTGAGCCCTGACCTGTGTTTCCCAATGGTTAGAGCATTGTCCTGCACATCGGAGGGTCACAGGTTTGATTCCCGGTCAAACATGTACCTGCATTGTAGTTTCGATCCCCGGCCCCAACCAGAGCTCATGCAGGAGGCAACCGATTGATGTGTCTCTCTCACACCGATGTTTCGATGTTTCTCTTTCTCTCTCTTTCTCTCTCTCTCCTTCTTCCTCCCCCCCCCCTTCCACTCACTCTAAAATCAATGGAAAAAAATGTCCTTAGGTGAGGATTAACAAAAAAAAAGAGGGGTGGGGTTAGTGCCTGAAGGCCTTAAAGAGAAAATCTGTCTGAGAAAGTGATTTAAATCTACAGAGATACAGCAAGCCAAGGGCTCTGGTCAGTCACTAACTCCTGTGAAATCCTTAATGTCAGTTAAAAGAGAAGAGGGCCTTTTCGAAGGAAGATCACATAAAGGCAAACTTTGCCCACTCTTAATTTTTTGTACCAACCTGTGACTTCTCATACAGAGTTGGGGTTGTTTTTGAATTATGCTTGCATCGGAATCCATTGTATTCCTTAAAAACTCTGGATTGGTATGAAAGGGTCAGGACTCTGCTCTGAAAGTGTGCATTAGGCAAGTTCTGGAACCTGGGAACTTGATGGATCAAGTGGGCTGTTGGGGAATGACCTCTGGGTCTGAACTCTAGGAAAGTTCTAGCAGGGTTGACCTCCTGACAGAACTTAGGCTGAAGGTGTGGGTGGGAGAGGATCCAGAGGTGAATTACGTCAGGGTTACTCTCAGGTAAGTCTATATAAGCTAAAGTTCTAGAACCACTGGATCAGTCATAAATGTATCACTTAAAATCCTAGTGACTACTCAAAGCTATAATAGCTGGTTTTTAATGATGTCTTATTATATACCAGGTACTGATCTAGGCTTTTAATTTCTAATTAACAACCTTATGAGGTAAGTCCTATTATTATTCCCTCTCTTAACCCATTTTACAAATGAGGAAACTAAGGAAAAGAGAGATGAACAAAGTTCCCTAAAGTCTCATAGCTGATAAGTGTCAAGGCCAGGATTTGAGACCCAGAGTCTAGTACTTGAGCTAGACTTTTTTTAAAAAAAGTATCAGATTTCTAAGAACAGTTCAGATAAAGAACTCAGGTCAGAAGAAAGCCAATTATCCATAGGTGAGAGAATTAAAAATGACTTCAAAAATACTGCCCAGCTGGCATGGTTCAGTGGTTGAGCATCGATTTATGCACCAGGAGGTCACAGTTTGATTCCCAGTCAAGGCATATACCTGAGGTTGCAGGTTCCATCCCCAGTGTGGGGCATGTATGAGGCAGCCAATTATTGATTCTCTCTCATCATTGATGTTTCTCTCTCTCCCTCTCCTTTCCTCTCTGAAATCAATAAATATATATTTAAAAAAATACTGATACCTGATTTTTTCTGACCCAGAGATTCTAATTTAATGGGTCTGGGGGGTGTAGCCTAGGCTTCAGAATTTAAAAAAATAAAATTATCCCAAGTGATTCTATTCAGGGCAGCTAAGATTGAGAACCACTTGCCTAGAGGAGCTTCCACTTTGAAAATCAGACCTGGTCTTCTCAGGAGAGGTGGAGTTGTAGAGATGTAGGGAGTTAAACCCTATTGGTGAGATGAGATTGCTAGAGAGAGGGAGGAGAAGAGAGAAGAAAAGGGAGAAATGGGAAGTGAATGCAAGGAAATGCCATCATCTAAGGGACAGAGGGGCCAGCAAAACACTAAAGAATGATCACATGGTGGAAAACCAGGAATGTACCAGAAACTCATGGTCCCAGAAGGAGA
>NW_006295180.1:4137400-4166074 GCF_000327345.1 Myotis davidii | reverse complement strand
CGGGCAACAATTTTAAATGCCATGAAGATGTTGCCATCCCAATACTTGTCACTTACTTTTGACATTTGGCCCTTAGGGCTATAGAATTTGAAGTGCAGTCTTTTGCACATGGATATGAGAAAAAGTCACTCCTCCACCCTACTCCCACCTCCACCCCAGCTATTTAGGCCAGAGCAGGCAGCTGCTTTCGTTAGGAAAGGCAGGCCTGGGGCCTGGGCTCTGGGTGAGAAGGCCTGCACTGTTCTATCAACACAGCAATTAATCATGTACTGAGCACTGAGTGCCTGCCAGTTTTCCCTCTTCGGGGAGAGGCTGCCTCCACCCAGCATGTGAAGTCCACGTGACCACTTTCCTTAGCGAAAGCCTCCCTGGATCATCATGAGTCAAGCTCCTCCTGACTTTCTCTTTCCTTCCCCAGTTGCAGAATGTGGAAATTGAATTGGGGAAAAGAACACATTACTCAGAACTTCCACGGCTTCTCCTTCATCAATAAAAATTGCCTCCACACCATAAACATGCCAATCACTCCTCCCCCTCCACCCTCAGCTCACATATTATTTCACAGGCATACGCCACGGTGTAAAGATACCAACATCCCCAGTGATTTTAATCTGCACTGATGTGCCATCATCAACAAGGAACATTATGGAGCCCTCACACAGGAGCTCAGGAGGGAGGAGCTAGGGTGTAGCCAAGAGAAGTAAATAGACAAGAACTGGGGCAAAGAGGAACCACACAGCAGAGCTGGAGGGCAAGGAGAGGGAGGCACCATGGCCTCACTCAGTGAGGAGGCTTCTGGGGGCTTCAGGGACAGGTTTGGATCAGCTCACCGAAGAGCACAATGGCCTGCTCTTTCTCTAAGGAGAGTACAATGGAAGGTTTTACAAAACATGCATGGAAATAAAAGTCATGGGAGAAAATGGTAGTTGTTAAGGGGTGAACTGTGTCCCCTGATGCAAAGTTGATACTGGTATGTTGAAGTTATAACCCCCCAGTACTCAGAGTGGGACTGCATTTGGATATAGGGTCTTTTAAGAGGTAATTAAATTATGACCGGGGCCTTCATAAGAGGAGATCAGGGCACAGAAATCTAGAGATTTCTTCCCTAGAGGGAAGACCACGTGAAAACATAGGAAGAAGGTGGCCATCTGCAAGCCAAAGAAAAGTCTCAGGAGAAACCAGCCCTACCCGCACCTTGATCTTGGACTTTTAGCCTCTAGAACTGAGAGAAATAAATTTCTGTTGTTTAAGGCACCCAGTCTGTGGTAGTCCAAGCAGAATAACACAGCAGCCTTAAAATAAGACAGCAACAACTGGCTTTGTCTTAACATTACTGTCTTTTACATTTTTCAACTACTTTGACTTCCCAGGAAAGCAGAGCTAATGTTATCCTCTTGATCAAGACCCGCTTCAGAGCTGCTCTCTGATTTATCTTTTCTACCAGTCCTTCTCAAATTCTGTTTGGTTCTTTTGTGCCTTTTTCTAAAATGCCCCTGGTCCTAGTTTGGTAGATGTCTTCCATTTTTGTTGCTTGCTGACAAACTTACCACCTGGGAGAGCTGAATACACATTTTTATAACTAGTGCAATTTAAGAAAGAAACCATAGCTAAAGGATATTTAATTTTTATATTCATGTGTCTTCGCAAAATTCACAAAAAAATCTTGAAATCACAGAAACTTAGTCTCTCTAAGTCATCAAGTTTATGGCTTTGCCTTTAAGCCAAAATTAAACCATTGCAGGAAATGAGAATTTTTGTATGCAAAAAATTATTCCAGAGAGGGAGATTCCACAAGTTTCCTGAGCAAGACATTATAACTCTTATTAGATGAGTCAAGTAATCCAGTGCCCAGCTCAGCACTCCATGCCTGACTTGGACAGGCCGGGACTTTCTTAGGTCTCGCTTTAGAAATGATGCAATACTTGCAATGAGAGACTATTTCAGAATAAAAGCCAACGGGGACTAATTGTAGTGTAGTGGTTAGGGTGGTGGCACCAGGAGTAGGTAGAGGAAGCCTTTGTCAAGTATAGACATATTTGTATTACATGCATATACTATTTCAATAATAATTAATGCATTTAGTTTACTAGTAAGTAAGAGTTTGAAATACAGAACAAGGAAAAGAACATAGGGGAAGAGTACAAACTTGATGGGGGGTGAGGGAGAGAGAAGAAACCAAGAACACTGAGGGACAGGTTGGAAAGAAGAATTATAAGAATGCTTGGCCAGAGTTGCATAGCTGATGACCACGATCCTCAGTAGTAGGATGGCTGTAGGGTAGACTGTCTTACAAGTCGGTCCCTAGAAAATGGCTCTTACTAGTTAGAAACATGTTCTTGTCATTTCTGCATGCAACCAACATTCACAGAGTGCCTATTGGGTGCCTGAAATTGTGTTAGACATAATCCAGGCCAGGGTAGGCTCTATATTAATATGTTTTTATTAGGAAGAAGAAGAAATAAATAGAGCAGGAGGAGGAGTTGGAGGAGAAGGAGAAGGAGAAGGAGAAGGAGAAGGAGAAGGAGGAGGAGGAACCTTTCTGTATGTTTACTCTTTTACATTATGTAGGTCAGGTTCCTTGGGAAACACAACCTGAGACTCCAAGGTCAGCCTGCAGAGTGTTCATTGAGGGTGCTCATAGACCTTCTGTGAGAGTGAGGGAAGGAAGTAGGGAACAGGACTGAGCAGCAAGAAAAGCTAAGAGGCAACATGGCTGCATGGAATCAGCTAATCCCTGAAGGAGCCCTAGAGCTGAAGTGGCCCTTCAGAATTGTCCTGGAGCCTTTGTACCCCAAATCAACCAGTCATTGGATACAGCAACCCCAGGGAGGTCCCTGAGCCTTGGTCCCTAGGCAGCTCTTTCAGCTGAGCCCAGGTCTGGGACAGGCGCTCAGCTGTGACTCATCAACAGCCAACACTTCTCCCAAGAGCTGGAGGGTGAGTACCTCTGTGCTGGCGAGGTGGGGGATCTGAGTAACACCCCTCAGTATCCACTACATATAAGGAAACTAAGGCACAGAGAAGTTAGGTAACTCACTTAAGATCCCACAGCAAATAAATGGCAGCAATCACACCCAGGCAGGCTGACTCCAAAAGCTAAGCCTCACTCATCTCTAAACTGTGTGTAGAGAATCTACCAAAATGCTGTCATGGTTGCTCAATTAATTACATCTCTTTTCTTTTGGATGTTAGTGGTTACTATTCCCTTGTATCAGCCCTCATCCTTTGCAGCTTCCTCAGAGCTAAGAACAGCAGCCTTGCCGAAACCGGTTTGGCTCAGTGGATAGAGCGTCGGCTTGTGGACTGAAAGGTCCCAGGTTCGATTCCGGTCAAGGGCATGTACCTTGGTTGCGGGCACATCCCCAGTGGGGAGTGTGCAGGAGGCAGCTGGTCGATGTTTCTCTCTCATCGATGTTTCTAACTATCTCTCTCCTTTCCTCTCTGTAAAAACTCAATAAAGTATATTAAAAACAAAAAAAACACAGCACCCTTAAGTATTTTTTGTTAAATACACAGTTAAGTGTATTTTTGATGGTTGAATTTAAGAGTTCCACAGATTAATACATTAACCTGATGATAAACATTAAAGGTTGGCCCCAAGTATTGAACGGAGTTCTGTAACATAAATGGAACTTTGTCTTCTCACTGTTTGTGGGCTGCCTTGGAGTCTGGACCAATGGAGCATTCTCAAGGACCTCTGTTCCCCAAGCCCTGCTTTGCTATCCCTGGGGACCTATGTGATGAGGTCACTGTAGTCATCTGAGAGCTCGAGGAGAATGAGGTCAGAGCTGCCTGAGGCTTGGGCAAATTAATGAAGAGGGGAGGGAAAGGTTGTGTCTCTGTTGAAGTGGGGTGGGAGAAACAGTGGGGTCCACCCAGAATCGCCCCTGGACAGCCCAGTTACATGGCAACACCCCTAAAAATGTTTCAGAAGGACTATTATTTTCAAAAAGAGGAAAACCCAGAAAACTGGGTAAACTCTGCAAGCCAAATCATAGCTAAAAAGTGCCCTCCATCCCACAACTCCTCAGCTTGCCTTCCCTGGGGTCAGAGACAGTCAAAGGGTTGAAGTGGAGTAGACGGCGAGGAGGGGCACATCGGTGGTGGAAGACTGAGGCGCTGGAAGCCTGAGCTGACATCAGCACCCTGAGGATGTCCACAGCACAGCTTTGTTTCCACGCCCAGCTTTGGGAACTTCCCCGTTTAGCACTAGTCATTGCTGCCTGCTTGAGCCTGCAAACTCAGCCTCCAGGACTGTCCCAGGGCTGAGGGCCTTCACCTCGGCAGCTGCAGCAGAAAAGCAGTGGCTCCCTGAGGAGCCGGAGCCTGCAGCCTGCAGAAAGAGGTATTGAGCAATGAGGAGTGACCCTTGCCTAGAAACATGACCCACCCAACATGGTCAGTGAGGAGACCCATGTTTCACTAATCACCCTTCCCTCTGTTGCACCACTACTCAAAGATGAGATGACTAGAAGCTCACCACCATCCTCCCATCTTCTCTCTCCTTCACCCACTGCTTACACCATTCTGAGTGTTTTCCACATGCCATCTTATTTATCCCTCATGGTCACTCTGTGATTATGAATTATTTTTATTTCTATTTGACAGATTTGGAAATGAAGATATAAAGAAATACCTAGCTCAGGGTCACAGAGCTAGTAGGTGGTGAAACTGAAGTTCATCCCAGAGAGCTCACGACCTAAAACTCCGCTTGTAACCATGAGGCAACACTGCCTCTACCTCCCAAGAGAGAATTGGCTGCCTTTTCCCAGGAGTCACTTAACTCCTTCATTAGGCAGAAACACAGGTCTCCCCTCTCCTTTCTTTACTCTCCTTAGGCACTAGGCATGAACTGGTCACCGTGACCAATTCTCAGTGGTACCCCCTCACACCTCAACTTACCCCTGTGCCTGCCACCAACCCTGTTTCTTCCCTTTGAGTCCCCTGGGATAGCTCCAGGAGGAAACCAGGAACACTCGGAATGCTGACTTCCACTGCGGTGGACTTTGCTCTTAAAACCGGGCATACCTGCCCTAGCCAGTTTGGCTCAATGCATAGAATATTGGCCTGCAGACCGAAGGGTCCCTGGTTTGATTCTGGTCAAAGGCAGGTATCCTGGTTGCAGGCTCCTCTCACAACCGGGCCCTGGTATTTGTGCGTGCTGGAGGCAACCAATCTATGTGTTTATCTCACATTGATATTTCCCTCTGTTTTTCCCTCTCTCTTCCACTTTCTCTAAAAATCAATGGAAAAATATCCTAGGGTGAGGATTTTAAAAAGGGGGTGGCGGGCATAACTGATATTCAGCCAACTAGAAGGTAAAGCTATTTAGAGGGGAGGGGTGTAGATTTCCTGGAAAGCAGGATGGGGCACAGACTTCCACAAGCTTACAAAAAATAAACTTGAAAATGTTATAGGAAGCTATGAGACCTCTATAACTTTATAAGCAAAACCATTAACCAATTAATCCTTAGTTAACACTAATTAATCTTTAGGAAACACAACCACAAGACCTCGAGAGCTAGAAATTTTAAGGCTCAAGATTTTACCTTAAGTAACATATTTGAAATCTATCCTTAAATTAATTCTCTGAAACACATTCAACCCATCTTCACCAACTGAAAAACTTCGCATTGTCACACTTTCAAGATGACACATACTAGGGCTCAGAAGGAAAATAGCCATAGGTGAGCCTCTCTGCTCATTTCAAGGGCCAGGAGATGTCAGAAGAGACTACTTCTTCAGGAATGCAGACAAGGCTATGGTCAAATTCAGTCAGCACATCAAGTCACCCAGCTTTTATTATGGAGGTACTCTGTGCCAGCCATTGTAGCAAATGCAACTTAGAATCATAGACTGTTAAGACTGGCAAGGACCTAGGGGACAAAATTTCTGTTATGGAGCCCCTTACAATTTTATTGGAATATTAAGACTCACATATGGGTGGAAATTAGAAAACAATACTAAGTATAAATAAGCAGACACTGAGAGATGCTGTAAAAACTTAGGAGAATTGGGACTGGAGTCGGTCAGTAGAGATTTTAAAGAGAATATGGGATTTCAGGTGACCTATGAAAGTAACAAAGTAGAGAGGTAGGTAGGCCTTTCATTGAAGGATAGTTTGAACATGGGTAGAGTAATGATAGCAAGAAGTCTGGGAACCAACCCTGGAGAAGACATGGGCTTTCCTGAAAAAGAGAGCAGCCTTTTTTGCAGTGGGAGAAGTGGGGAAGGAGGAGTGGGGAGGCTGAAGGCTGGGTAGTGAACTTTTATTATTTTATTTTAATTATTTGGTGAGGAAGAAGTAGTGAGCTTTTAATGCAGGAATTTGAAATTGGTTCCATAAGGTCAATGGGAGCTACTATAGTTTCTTAAGTAGTAGACCACACTTCTTAAGCAGGCTTATGTTTAAAATAAAACAAACAAACAAACAAACAAACAAAACAAACAAAACACACAAAAACAGCACTTTAGAAAGATTAATCTGGAATCTGAGTGGTAGATGGATGGATTGTTAACGGGAGGATAATCAGATGATCTGGTCACCCAGGTAATAAGAGCCTATCATGAGAGAGATAGAAAGACTGGGGAAAATGGAAAACATAGGATTCAGTGTTAGGAAAGCAAAAAGGGGATTAACATTAGGAAAAAAACCATGTCTGACAAAATAAGTGTGGTGTCTTTTTTCCACTTTTAGAAATGTGGGGTCTCTGGGGCATGAAACCAATGTAGAATTAAGAAGTCAGGGAGCTGTTTTGTGGGAGTAGGTGATAAATCTGTTCTTAGCCATGCCTAGCGTGAGGTGAGACACTGGAAATTGAATTTGATTAGACCATTAATTCTGGCTACATACACACCTCTCTTAAGGTTGACCATCTATACCAGCGGTGGGCAAACTTTTTGACTCGAGGGCCACAATGGGTTCTTAAACTGGACTCAGAAGAAGGAGCTGCGGCTGGGTTTCCCGACGTTGCCATGTTAACACTGCTGTTGGTGAAGGAGCGGAGGGGAGAGCAAGAGAACCCTCCGCTCTTTCGGCTCCAAGGCCGGATAGAACAGCCAAACAGGCCGGATCCAGCCCGTGGGCCGTAGTTTGCCCACAGCTGATCTATACTAATAAAAGGGTAATATACTAATTAGACCAGGAGACCTTCCAGACAAAGCCATGGTGGTGGGGTCAAGGCAGAAGTGGTTAGGGGCGATCAGGCCAGCAGGGGAAGGCAGTTCGGGACGGCTATGCTGGCAGGAGAGGGCAGTTAGGGACATCCAGGCCAGCAGGTGAGAGCAGTTGGAAGCAACCAGGAAAGAGGGGTAGGGCATTTAGGGGTGACCAGGCTGGCAGGGGAGGGCAGTTAGGGACATCCAGGCCAGCAGAGGAGGACATTTGGGAACAACCTGGCAAGAAGAGGAGGGTAGTTAGGGGTGACCAGGTTGGTAGGGGAGGGCAGTTAGGGGCCACTAAGGCAGCAGGGGAAGGCATTTAGGGGAGGCCACGCTAGCTGGTGAGGGCAGCAATGGTTGCCCAGGCCAGCAAGGGAGGGAGGTTAGGGGCAACCAGGCTGGCAGGGGAGGGCAATGAGGGTTGACCAGGCTGGCAGAGGAGGGAGGTTAAGGGTGACCAGGAAGGCAGGGAGGTCAGTGAGGGACAATCAGGCAGGCAGGCAGAGAGGTTGGGGGCGATCTGGCAGGCAGGGGAGCAGTTACACTTGATCAGGCAAGAAGGCAGGCAAGCGATTAGGAGCCAGCAGTCCCAGATTGCAAACTCTGACTCTCTGAGGGAGGGTCCCAGGGCCTTGTCTGACAATCCTTTGAACTTCACTCCTACTCTCACAAGGAGAGGCTGAGCTCTTCAGGGCGAGGCTCCACTCTTTGGACAAGACTCAGTTCTCCAAGGATCTGAGCCAGGGCTGGGCAAACTTTTTGACTCGAGGGCCACAATGGGTCCTTAAACTGGACTCAGAAGAAGGAGCTGCGGCGTGTTTCCCGACGTTGCCATGTTAACACTGCTGTTGGTGAAGGAGCGGAGGGGAGAGCAAGAGAACCCTCCGCTCTTTCGGCTCCAAGGCCGGATAGAACAGCCAAACAGGCCGGATCCAGCCCGTGGGCCGTAGTTTGCCCACAGCTGATCTATACTAATAAAAGGGTAATATACTAATTAGACCAGGAGACCTTCCAGACAAAGCCATGGTGGTGGGGCCAAGGCAGAAGTGGTTAGGGGCGATCAGGCCAGGTGGGAGGGCAGCTGGGGGTGATCAAGCCAGCAGTGGGGGGCAGCTGGGGCAAACAGCCTGGCAGTTGGGGGCCATGAGGCCAGCAGGGGAGGAGCAATTGGGGGTGAACAGGCTGGCAGGGGAGCCGTGGGGGCAAGAAGGACAAAGGGGAGGGCAGTTAGGGGTGAGCAGGCTGGCAGGGGGGAGGAGTTGGGGGTGATAAGGCCAGCAGGGGGGGAAGTTGGCGGTGAGCAGGCCAGCAGGGAGGGACAGTTTTGGGCAAGCAGGCCTGTGGGGAGGGCAGTTTAAGGCAAGCAGGCTGGCAGGCAGAGTGGTTAGGGGCAATCGGGCAGGTAGGCAGGTGAGTGGTTAGGAGCCAGTGGTCCCGGATTGCGAGAGGGATGTCTGACTGCTGGTTTAGGCCCGATCCTGTGTCAGACATCCCCCGAGGGTTCCCAGATTGGAGAGGGTGCAGGCAGGGCTGAGGGACATATAACCCCATGCACATATTTTGTGCACCGGGCCACTAGTGTTTAATATAAAGTCAACAAATACACAAAGCTGAGATTTTTACTATATTATTCTAGCTCCACAAAAGCATTTCTTTTGTTGTTTTCTAGGATTGAAATAAACTGTCACCTTGATGTTTTCAAGAACACTGAAGCTGTGTTCAGGCCTCAGATTTTTCAGGCCAAAATCAAAGGCCAGCAATTGGCCAGAGAAGGAGAAGCAGAACCTTCAGGCTTGTTTGATTTGAACTTTCTGAATGTCCAATCCTCAGCATTTCAGAGTGTCACTGGTTCTGACCATGTGTAACCTCTGCTTAGGAGTATGATTCCAAAGGATTGGCATGTTTTGTCCAGCTTCTGAAATCAGATGTTGACATTGGCACTCTACATTTTAGTTAAAAATATCAAATATTAATTAGCATCCCCAAAGGATGTGCCAATTTTAGCTTTTAACTCTAAAAATATGTTTACATGTTCCCAAAATATTTTTTAAAAGTCTGCTTTTCTCCCATTCATTCACATTTCATTCATCAGAATGAGGTCAACAGGGCTAGAAAGACAAGGGATCAAGTATTATGATTGGTTTGTAAATAGTTGAAAATCTTTATTTGTTATTTGGTTGGTTGATTTTAACCTTTATGATAGAGCCTTGAGCCTATAAAAAATGGAAGTGGGATCTGAACATGGCAAAATGTGTTTGCTTTTCTCAGATAAATCTGTTAGTCTGCATGTGCTGTAAAATGGCATTTTCCTCCATTGAAAATTCCACTTCCTATGCAACATATGCCATTCTGCCTTCCTCACAGACTTCCCCAAATAAAGTTCAAAATCCCTCTTGCATTTGTAGTCAATCTAGCCCCCCGTTTGGGGTCAACTGAACAGTGCCCCAAGAGAAGTCTTTTCAAAAAAGCATTTAACCATTAGCCAGTACAAAAATGTAGCTCTGGGTGACTTCTAAATTGAGTTTCTCAAAGCAAACTGTTAGGTAAAAGAGAAAGCCAAAACTCAAAAGCAATGAAGAAGGAAGAGAAATAATGGAATTTTGTATTTAATAAAATTTAAAGGTGATATACTTTACTATAGATAGATTGCTCCTTGAAACGGTCATATAGACTTACCAGGTTAAGGAGTGTCAAGTATTTCCACTGTCCACCATTTTGAAAGATTTTGGACATCTGCGTATCCCTTCCTTTTTGTGAGATGTGATAATTGAGAAAAATATACCAGCTCAAAACAAGGAAGTGGTATACGCATGCAGAAGTCCTCGTCATGGCTCACTCTGGCCGGGAAGCTGTGAACGTCTGAAGTGGCTTTCGTCTGGCGTCTTGTGTTGGGTAAGAGCTGAAGTCCTCCAGCAGGCGGGGAGCTGTAAAACACACCCCTCCGGGTGAGAGTTCCAACAAGGTTGAATTTTGCCTCCCTCATAAGCTCCTTCCTGATAAACTTTGTGACAGGATTATTGTTTATTTTCAGATGTCCCGGTTAGATAACAGGTAGTGTGCAGATTTGCATACAGGCAAGGATCAATTCAAGAGCTGCACTTTGCTCTAACAGGCTGAGCTGGGGCGTGGTTAAGTGACCTTATTGAGAATTACCACTAAACTGATGAAATCCTGTCATGGTTGCATTCTCTCTTCTTTGCTTTTCATTTGAGCAGAACAAGGAAGTTGCAATAATATCTTTTGAGAGAATGAGGGGTAGGTTGGTAAATCAGCAGGGAGAGATTGTGGGCATGTCTAGGACATGGAGGGAGGTAAGTAAAAAGGGAAAAGGTATTGTAATCTTGCTGCTGAGGTCTCTGAGGCCCCATGAAATCTGAAACAACACTTGGACCTCCAGAGAGCAGTTCTAAGGATTTTTTGTTTTTGTTTTTTTAATTTTGTATCTACTCCCTGGAGAGCCGAGGGTTACCCAAGGCTGCCCCGGACACTTTTATTTGCATAGGTTTTTCTGTACCCTGGGAGGACAGAAGCATAGCAAGTCATCTGTGGCTAAAGAAGCATAAATAAGCCGAAGTGTGTGGCCATGACCCCATCATACCTGAGTTTAGACATTTCCTTGGGGAGAACGAGAATATGCTCAGGCTGGGCAGTTTGAGGAACTGAATCCTGCCTCGAGCTGGACAGAAGGGACCTCAGAGAGAGCTGAAAGTGTCATACCTTGTGCCATCATCAGCTTGTTTCCCTGAGCAACTCACTAAGAGGGTTCTGAGCAAATCCCTCAGGGAACTGCTCTCAACGTAGTTGTGTAAGTATGTAGTTGGCGCTGTTCAATAATTTAACCAGGGTTTACAAGTACTGGGAGAAAGAGCTTCAGGCATGCCCTAACTGGTTTGGCTCAGTGGATAGAGTGTCAGCCTGCAGACTGAAGGTCCCAGGTTTGATTCTGGTCAAGGGCACATATTAGAGTTGTGGGCTCAATCCCCAGTAGGGGGTGTGCAGGAAGCAGCCAATCAATGATTGTCTCTCATCATTGGTGTTTCTATCTCTCTCTTCCTCTCTGAAATCAATAAAAAAATATATATTTTTTAAAAGGAACTTCAGGCTGTACACGTAGGACTAAACCAAACAAAGCTACCATCCAAGAGTCAGTCATAGGATCCCAAATCTTAGACACTGCATATGGGTATAGAGCAAATCTGAACTAGCAATAAAGGGTCTGCACTGTAAACATTCCCGAAGAGGTGATCTGGGCAATGGGTGACATAAAACTGTACACAATTCCATGACCTAGGTTAAGATTACAAATAACAATGATGACCAGGAGGTGTTTTCCCTAGGTCGTGTCTCTCAACACCAAAGAATGAGCTTCGAGGACCAGAAGATTTAAGCAAAGTGTGGAAAATTTATTACAAGCAGATTCAGACTCCCTGCAAGGGGAGGGGGACCCAAGAATGGGCTGCTCGTTAAAGCCTTGTAGTCCAGGGGTATATATTTGCTACAAGCCTGTTCTATGGCTACCTGTGTCATCGCCTGATTGAATCCCTCCATTGTTTTTGCCCAGCAGTGGACCTAAACTTTCCCTGTTTCTATGTGTTGTTAGTATGTTCCTATCCTGAACTTTTTCTGTTTCTATGTGTTTGTATGTCTTGTTTACTGCAGGCCCTCTCTTGGTTTCCCATGCCTCCCGCTTTGAGTCCAGAAGCATTTTATTTCTGCTTGGTTGGTTCCTGTGGTTAGGCTGGTTCAAACTGCCGTGTCTGCTGCCCCTGCCTGTGTTCCACCCGTCTTTGTTTTCTACTGCACCCCTGCCCTATCTGCCTGCATTTCAAGTTAACCTTCTCAACAATAGCATCTAATAATTTTCCAGTACTTAATACATGACAGGCATTGTTCCAAGTGCTTTACGCACACATTAATTCATTTACCCTCTAAACACAACTATGAATTAAGTACTATTATTGTTATCAGTGAGACAAGGAACCCTCAGTTCCTGACTTCTTGAGGGAAATATTTCAATCAAGAGACAAAGTGTAGAAAAGCAAGCAAGAATTTATTGACTGCAGCAAAAATGTACTTAGGACAGTGAAACAAAGAAGGGCATAGAAGCAAGAGGAGAGCTTAGGCTGGGCTGCCTTACCTCACTGGGAAGTCAGAGAATAGGGTGCCTTGGAGACAGGTCAGGGGGTTAGTCTGGGACCAGATGCTGCTGCCCATTGCTCCCCTGGTTGCAAGTCTCATGGGGTTCCTTAGAGGCTGGGGATGCATGCCATGAGGAAAGGACAGAAGGAAGGGGATGGAATGGGAGTGCTCCCAAAAGAAGAGCGAGAGAACACCTTGGGACCTTCATTTGCAGGGGTGTTAAAGATTGGGTGTTTAGGGCAGATCTTAGTGGTGAATCAATAGAATATTCATCAGCTTTATGCTGATGTACCAAAATGAGATTTATTTTCTTAATTTATCTGTTCTTGGGTGTGGTGGGCAAATGGCACCTAATTGAATTTGTGTTATTTGTCTCTCTGTGTGTTTAGCTATTTACTCTCTGGTTGGGGAGGAGAAATGCAAACCATTTACTCTCAAGTGCCCTTGGTTTAGGGAAGATAGGATTTACTAGGTCCGTGGTCGGCAAACTGCGGCTCTCGAGCCACATGCGGCTCTTTGGCCCCTTGAGTGTGGCTCTTCCTAAACCTTATGAGTACCATAATTAAATTAATAACAATGTACCTACCTATATAGTTTAAGTTTAAAACATTTGGCTCTCAAAAGAAATTTCAATCGTACTGTTGATATTTGGCTCAGTTGACTAATGAGTTTGCCGACCACTGTACTAGGTGACTACAAAATGTTGTTTAACTCTGTCTTAGTTTCCCTATTCTGCTTGTCCTGCAATTTTCCTAGTTTCTTACTATTCTAGAACAATTATGATCCTCATTTTCAGATGAGGAACTTGAAGCCCAGGCGCTAAAATAGAGCATGCAGAAACTTCAGAGGCAGAGCTGCAATCTGCGCTTTAATGGGAGTTTGACCCTAAAGAAACAAGGTTTGCTCTGCACACCCTCAGGTTCCCTTTGCACTTATCCACTCTCTGCTTACCCCTTAAATTCTCTTCCTTTCCCACCAGAAAATTCTCGGAAACATGTTTTGTAACTTGGTGCACATATGAATTGTTGTGCTACGTCTCCCAGGGCATTATCATGGTAAATACTACTGTAGCTGTAGGGATTTTACTCCTTCATGCAAACATCTCAAGTATAAGTCTGCAGATGGGTAAGGATTTGAGGCACAAGTAGGAAAAGAGGAAAAGACCCAAATCTCTGAAATGTGTCTGTTCAAACCTGGAGACTGACCTTTTAACATCTGGACTTTTGTCCCTGCATTAGCCTCAGTGCCCACAGATGAGGCCTTTCATAAATATTGATAAAATTATTTAAATGTATTTGTAAGAAGTTTGGCATTTAACATTGAAATTCAATTTTTAGCATTTTAATAAATGATGTAACATAATATAAACAGTCATACACTGCTTAACAATGGAATACATTCTGAAAAATGTGCTATTAGGCAATTTCGTTGTTGTGCAAACATCGGAGTGGACTTAACGCAAATCTAGATGATATAGCCTACTACACACCGAGGCTTTACAGTATAGCCTATTTCTCTGTAAGGGAGGAAAAATAATTTTCCCTTCTGGGTTCTTGGTTAAGTTATCCTTGAAATAAAACACAGGTTAACAGGAGAAAAAAACAAAAAGTCTAATAGCACGTATAACATAATATTTATGTCCTGTAAACATGGAGAGACCCAGGAAAACTGAGTAACTTGCCAAAATGGCTAAAGCCAACACCTTAAATAATATCTCCAGCTGAAGACAAAAGATGCTGGGGGCGTAGGGAGTCAGTGAAGGGAGGTTACCAGGAAAAGCACAGCAAGCAAGGGTAAGGTTGTTACGAAGATTTAACTGGGAGTTGTCTTCTGCTTTGGTAAGAGTTTCTAGAGATAAGGTAGTTCCTCTCTTATCTTACAAAGGGTAACCTCTATTCCATTTTCAGTTTCTCCCATGTCTGCTCTTTTTTTAAATTAACCAGCCTAAAATAATCTTTATGCCAAAGACATATTTTGGGATGATGAATTCTGTTCCCTTGCATCTCCTAAGATCCAAACCTGTACTGCGTGTTACTATACTGAATACTATAGGCAATTTGTATATTGCATTACGGTGTGACTTTACGGTGTGCATTATGGCCATGACATTACTAGGTAATGGGAAATTTTTCAGCTCCATTTTAATCCTATGGGACCACCATTGTATGTGTAGTCTGCTGTTGACTGTATGAACAAAAAGAGGTCTACGTAATAAATCAGAGAAGCTCAGCAGTGGCCAAAAGTAACTTCACAGGGTGATCTGATTATAAATTCCTTCTTGGGCAGGTCATGGTTGACTATAACTTCCTTAGTAAGAGTTTTACTTTTGCCTTAAGCAGCCTGTCCATTGTTTTGTGCATCTAGGTTAACACACCTTTGAAATGTCAGAATAATCCTCTGGATTATTTTAGACCCCTGGAGGTTTAACCAGACTGAAGGGAGCACATGAACTTGTTGCCTGTAAACATTCCTATTTACTGTGTTAAATATACTATACCCTCCAATGTAAAAGAAGTATGTGAAAAGAAAAATGGGGGGAAGGGGGGAAGACTTGCAACCTAGTTCAGTATCTAGTTAAAACTGTAGTCTTACCTGCCCACTCTGACTGACGTGGGTGGAGCTGCAGAGCCTAACCCCAAGGCCCCGCCAAAACTGACTTGGGCAGAGCTGCGGGGCCCCTCAGGGGCCCACCACAGGAGGGGGTATATAGGTCAGAGCCTCCCCACGAGTTCAGTTCAGGCTTTGGATCCGGAACTCCCCTGGACTAACAGATCTGCAAAATAAAGGCTAAACTTTCTTCCCTCAGAGTGCTGGCTGATGGTTCTGCCACAACAGTATGTGCCCAGACTGGGAATGGAACCCTCAACCTGCTGGTGTATGGGACAATGTTCCAACTGAGTCACCCAACCAATGCTGGAAAACAATTTTTTTAATTTCACAAATACTTATTGAGCAATGAAGGCTCTGGGGATTCCCTAGGGAGTAAGAAATCCAATCCCTGCTCTCATGGAACCCATATTTTAACAGAAGATCTAGAAATTAAATAATAACACGATTGGATATAATTTATAATTATAGTAGCTTTTGTGAAGGGCAAACACAGAGGACTTATTAAAGGGATAATCTAGTACCAGACTTGGGGCAGACAGGACGTCAGGGAAAAGCTGGCCCTGAGGAAGCCACGTGTGAGCAGGACTGGTCCTCCCAACACTCCTAACATGCTCTGATTGTCCTTTTTTTTTTTTTTACTAGCTCCTTACATGTTCTATTTCCAAGGGAGCTGGGCCAGCCACTGCCCATTTCACACAACATACTTATCCTGGTGATTTTGCCAACTATTAGCTTCTACCACTACTTTACCGTTTGTGACCACAAATTATATACCTCTGGTCCCAGCCTTCTCCTCACCCCCATAAAACTTCAAACATACCCAACTACTTTTGGACATCTCCTGAATGTGCCGGTTATACCTCAAACTCAAGAAGTCTAAAATGAACTCACTGCATTTCCCCAAACTTGGGCTTTTTATTCTCTGTCTTCTGAGAATGCCTTCATTAACCTCTTATCTTCCTTGCCTCCTCTCTCACCCCAATTCCAATTAACCACCAAATTTTGCCAAGTTCATCTCCCAATCCAAGCTCAAATCAGTCCTCTTCTTTTCATCCCTTCTACAACTGTCCTAGTTCAACTTTTCTTTATTTCTTTCCAGTGCTACAGCAACTGTCTTCTAATTGGTTTTCCTGATTCCAGTCTTATTCCCCAACTCTGTTCTTCACAAGGCCAGGGAGAATTTTATCAGGAGTTGTAATCTTACCACATCCCTCCCCAGCTTAAGTCCCTTTACTGAATCAATATCACCTGCAACATAACATCCAAGTTCCATAGCTTTTAATAAAACTTCCCACTTCCCTATGGCTTTGTTACTCTTTCCAGCCTCATCTCACCTCACACTTGATGTTCCTCCAACACCACCAAATTGGCAGAGGTTTCCACCCACACCTCACTATGTCATGTCCCAATGCCTTTATTCCCACTTTCTCCTCTTCCTGATGCCTTCTTTCAACATAACTTTGACTGATTCTCTCATATCCATCCTCCAAAATACAGCTCAGCAGTTTTCTTCTCTAGGAATTCTTACATAAGCCTCTCCTCAAGCAGGCCATATTAAAAAACCCCTTCTAATCTTTCTTAATACCTTGTGCATATGGAAATAGCATGATATTAATTAGTGTATTAGTCCACTTGGGGTGCTATAACAAAAATACCATACATTGGGTATGAACAACAAAAACTTATTATTTCTCACAGTTCAGGAGGCTGAGAAGTCCAAGATCCAGGCACCAGCAGATTCGGTGTCTAGTGAGAGCTCACTTCTTTGACAGTTGTCTTCTCACTGTGTCCTTACATATCAGAAGGAGCTGAGGATCTCTTTGGCATTTCTTTTGTAAAGACACTAATTCTATTCATGGGGGCTCCACCCTCATGATCTAATCATCTTTCAAAAGTCTAACCTCCTAATGCCATTACTTTGGCAGTTATGATTTCAAGATATGAATTTTGGAGAAACAAAAACATCTAGTCTATAACAATTAGGAATTAATCTCTTAATGTGCTGTTATCTCCCAGTGCTTAAAGTGGGTGTGTTTGGATTCCTAGAGCTTAGCATAGTGCTGGGCACACAATAAGAAATTAATAAATATCTATTAAATAAATGAATATGTGCATATCAGGCATACTTGTCTATAGAGCCTTACTATAACGCCGGCTCATTCGTGTAAAATCTGCTATCCTCAAAATGTTTAGCTGCTAGGTTCTGGGAAGCAGGTAGAATACTAAGATGAGTAAGACATAGCCTAAACCCTGGAGGAACTCATAGTCAAATTGCAGAGACAGATACATAAACAAAAAATTACAGCACGATGTGATAAGTACTATAATAGAGGCATGTATAATGTACTAATGGAACCTAAATTATCCTGCACATTATTCTGTCATTCTGAATATACAGAAGTTTGAGTTAAAGATGAATGCATTGAGTAAATCACGGGAAACTTCAGACACCATGTAAGAGGAGAGGAGGATTAAAGTAATCCCTCTGAGCGAAGTGTTCATGGCCACTAGCAAACATAACACTTTTGACTGATAGGGATTATAACTCATTCCTAGGCTAGTCACAGAGTGATGAGGTACAAAGAGCAGGGGATCAAACCTGGGCTGGAACCTACTGTGTAACCTTGGACTTGTCAACTATCAACCTCATTGGGGTGTTAGTTTCCTCAAGTGAAATGGGGCCCAGGGATTCTGGGGCGCTGATTGTTTCCTGAAGCCAGGATCTCTAACCCTTGGGATTCCTATTATTCCTCATTCATGCAGTTCTGCTTGTATTTCCCTGGAGCCCCTCCTGCCTCTGAGCCAATATCACCCAGTCTTCTAAAGCCCTCTCCCTGACTAAAGGTGGGTGATGCTGGAAATAATTAAATATGTGTGTTGCCCCATTGAAACCAAAGTGAAGGGAGACTGGGATCTCCCTTCCAGTGGACTTTGCATCCCTAGAAGTCCCTGTCCACTTGCTGTACATGCAGCTGAGAATTGAGGATGAAGCTCACCCATTATACCACATTTAAGAATATTTGTTTTTCCCAGAGGTCACTGTGAGTGACCTTCTTTTTAAAAACTAGAACATTTATTAAAGGCCCCCCATCTGAAGTCTGTTTAATGAGAACATATTTTGGTTTTCAGTCACCAAACAAACCAACTGTGAAAGGCACTGGAACCTTTTTTTTTTTTTTTTTTTACTGTGAGAACTTTCTTGGCCCACCACTTTACTTTGTCTGTTGCATTGGGAAACCTGATTCAGAACTGCCTTACTCCTTGATCTCTAGCTTTGCTTTTACAATGAAATGCAGTGTTCTGTGATCTTCTCAGATTCACTTAGACGTTCTCTGTTGATAGTTTTGAAGGTAGATTTTCAGTTGGGAGCCTACAGAATGCTTCCTGTTTACAAGCATGAAATTGACTCACATTATTTTAAAAGTTTAGAGCTGTAAAGATCCATTTGAGGACAGTTGGTTCAACATTTTTATCTTTCAGGTGAGAAAGTGAAAGCTCAGAGAGGTTAAGGGACTTTCTCAAAGTTTCACAACTATGGGGGAGTAATGACCAGAATACAGGTCTCTTAACTAAAAACCAGCACAGGAGTCTTCCACTGTTTCTTGAATTACTTTGTTTTGTACCCAAATTCTAGAATTTTCAAGTGAATTTCTCTTGCATGTTACTTGATTATGTGAGGTCTGATGATGTTATTAAAGAGAAACTATCTAATTAAAAAGGAACACCTTTTTTACACTCTCAAATTTCACTATTTTGCAAATATCCTGTTTACAGAAATGCATACATTTTCTCACAAGAAAACTTAGATATTTAATATAGATTTTTATGTATTGAATTAATCAACAAGATTAAGAAACATATTCAATGGTGATCATAAGCACATTCATTTTCAAGTTTTGAGTGTCTCATGTGAATTCCTGCTTTCCTGGGATATTCACTACAAGTACAACAGCAGTTAAGCTCTGATTACCTTGTTTTAGCAGTCTATAGAGTCACATGTCTGAGTCATGGGTACTCATATACATGAACTGCACTCTGTTTGCTGATTTTCTATCTAATAATTGTTTCATTTGCTGGAAAAGGGGCTGTTGCAACCCCTAATAATTATGAATTTGTCTATTTCTCCTTTCAGCTCCATCAGCTTTTGCTTTGTGCATTTGAGACTCTATTGTTTGGTGCAATATCTTTAGGATTGCTACCCAGTGCATGAAATTCATGCATGGGGGGATGGGCAGGAGGAGATCCCCTCAGCCCGGCCTGGGCCCTCTCACAATCCAGGACCCTTTGGGGGATGTCGGACCTAGACAAACAGTTGTACATCCCTCTCACAATCCTGGATGCTGCAGTGACTATACTTTTCATACAGGTGATAAGCATCTTGCTGTTGTATGGACAGCTACATTTTTTGCCCTGATTATAAAAAGTATTACATAATATGATCCTTCTGAGGCAGTAGTACCATTTCCCCCATTTTCTGAGAAGGAAATCCTCCCCAATTGCTCAATAGAAACCAGAAGAATTCAGTGCCCCTTCTATAGTACAGGCCATGATCCTGTGGGGAGAAGGGGATGTATTCTTCCCCCAAAGCCTTATGGAAGCACTTTAATCTGTGTTTACATGCACCAACTTCTTTGGTCTTGGAAGAGAAAAAGGCTTTATTTGCCTCTTTCCACCTCTGCCCATATGTGTACTCAGAGAGGTTACTGAGAAGGGCTCCTATAATGGAACAGAATTTGATTTCCTGTGTAACCCAGCTCAGAGACTAATTGAGCCCTTGTCAAACAAGTGGTCTTTATTAAGGAATTACAGCTATCAACTTTCAAGGTGAAATCCTCTTAGTATTACACATATATGCATGCATATTTATGGATTCTGCTTTAAGACATCTGCCAAAGATTTTTATCAGATACATCCTTTTTGCTTGTTAGTTGGTTTTCTTATTTCTACATTTCTAGAATTACATCACATGACCTTTGAAAGTGTTTGCTTTTCTGCCTGGAAACATAGGGCATTGTTTCATAAAAGCAAGGAAAAGTTTGCTGGGCTTTAAATAAAAAATCCCCTTAACTTAAAAAAAAAAAAAAAGCAGAAGAAGCAGTAGCAGAAGCTGTGAGATGGTTCATTACAGAGTTGACTTCTTTGGTCAAAAGGAGTTGTTTTGGTTAATTGTTTACTGCCCTCTGAATAAAAATGATATTCTCAAATTATATGAAAATGAAACAAAACTTCTCAGTACCTTTGTTTACTTTGAAGTTGAAGGTCAAATGTGTTGGCTTCCTTGGCATTTCTGCCTACCAAGCAAATCTAAATTAGTGTATATTAATTATTCATCTGGAATTACTTCACTTATTTCCATGTTTGATGAGTATCCATGATCACTAAGCATTTTCCAACAATCCCCTCTACAACATTCATGCTGTTTGGGGCTACTCAAAGGGATTCCAGTTTTTGTTGTGGCCTAAAATAAATCACATGCCAATGCAGAATAAAATCAGCTTTTCTCTCTTTGTACTTTCAACAAACTCAACTTCTTTGAACCTAGGTCTGCTTAGGATAAGAATGCTTTACAAGTTGTGAGCTCCTGGAGACAGAAGTACAGCCGATTATCAGCTGGTTAGAAGAAATGTCTCCTCCTGACCCTCTACTCCAGTACCAACCCTTTGTATACTACTCTTCAAAGATGTCAAAACTTTTTTTTTTCATGATAGTCTGACATTTCCCTTTCTGTGTCCACCTTCCAAGATACAGAGGCAGACAAGTTAAAATGATTCAGAAAAGGCCTACATAGGGACTCTATGAAGCTTACCCACTTGACCTCAAGATTGTTCTCAAACCATGAGACCTCTTTGTCAATGAACTTAATTGTGCGAGAGAACTGATTCCCACCCCCTTTTCTGGAAACAATGATTTCTGTACTACAGGCCTAAAAACACCCTCCCCCACAGTTGTAATAACATAAACCAGTTTTTATGTAGTTTTTGGCTCTTTAGTTGAATTAGTATTCCATCAATCTGGCTTTAACTTTCAAAGGAAGCACTGGCTCAGGAGCGAAAAGAGAGCACACGGGCCTCAAAGCCACTGAGCTAAGTGGCCAAGTAGGACAATGCAGCTCTCGGCCCCGGCATTGTTGTCGATCTACCATCAGCGACATAACTGTGGGGACACTGAGAGGAAGAGGATGACTGAGGAAATGTTTGCAAGCTGCTGGATGATCTGAGTGGCTCTCAATTTGCTTTCTGTTGTTTTGATAAGGCTCCCAGCCTGCAGTTAAATGTTGGTTTCTAACAAAGCATGGACTCCAATGTGAAGTGAGGTAAAAACATTTTTACACAGTGGCCAAGTGTGTGGGCTCTAAGGTCAGTGTGCCCTAGTTCAGCTCTGGTTTCACTTCTTCCTACCTGTGTGACTATGGGCAAGCAGATAAAACTCTATGTCTCAGTTTCTTCAACTGTAAAATGAGGATAATAATAGTGCCCAACTCATAGTATTGCTATGCAGGCTGAACAAAACAGTACATGTGGAATGCCAAGGATAAAGCCCTTAAGATAGTAAGTGCTCAATAAGTATTAGGTTTTATGATAGTGAAGGTACTGGGAGAATGTCTGTCCTCATGGTCACCACCTGATCAGAATGCCCATCTGGGGCACAAGAAGTATCTCGCCACTAGGAACTGTGTTTGCAGGAATAACTTTTGCAGTGTGTCTTCAGTGAGTGGCATAGTAGAAGTGCTAAATCTATCAATAGGCTCTCCACTGCAAGCCTGAATTCTTTCCAGAAAACATTTGATAAGAATAATTCTCAGACATATTACAGAGTCATCTTAAGATCAGCATTAGCTTTTAAACTGGAAAAATGTTGTAACTCTTGACCTGGGGCTTTCCATTAAGACTATAATGAACCAGAATTTCCCAATGCCCCTGATAAGTTTCTTAGGAATTGAAAAGAACAACTGAAATTGACCTACAGTCTAAGGTTTATGAGTTATCATCACCTCTCTTTGAAAGAGAGAAAAAGAGAGAAGAGAGAGAGAGAACAGAGGGGCAAGTTCATGTAGACAAGGGAGTTAGATAAACGAAAACACTCAATTTGAGTTTGTTTTAATGAAGGGGGATAGTAAGCGATAATTATAAATATCTCCTAGGTAGCAGAGAGAAATATAGAAAAATTCTAGTGTGCTCAACTGTTTGCCAAATTATGAAGCCAGAAAACTGCTTTTGAATCCATTGCCCAAATACTGTATAGTTAGCAGTATTTCCTTTTTAAGAAATCATATCATAGGAGTGGCTGTTAGTTGATGATGGAAGTGAGTGTGCATGGCCCAAATGGGCCATGCAGAGGCCTGGTGAATCCTGGGAGTTTTCTGTGTTTGAGAAGTAGAGGAACAGCCCTCAGTACCTCAAAGATCATAGAAAGGGAAGAAGTTGCTTGATCCCCCAGTTTCCCGGGACTTTGAGTCCCATCCACCGTTCAGCAGAAAGACATGGGAGGCTGAGTTGTGAACTGTTCACCAGGTCCACAGAGAGGGAGTCCTTATACCCATGCTCAGAGCACTAAGAGGGTGCTCAGGGAGCCCTCTCAGTGAACCCACACTGAACACGCCCAGGCAGAATGTTTCAACTTCCTATCCTGGATGGGTGCTGTGGACTAAATGTTTGTTCCTCTCAAAATTCACATGTGGAAATCCTAGTCTCCAATTTGATAGTATTTGGAGAAGGGGGCTTTGGGGAGGTAATTAGGTCATGAGGGCAAAGTCCTCGAGATGGGACTAGTGCTCTTATAAGAAGATGTATGACAGAGTTTGCTTCCTCTCTCTGCTCTTCACATAAGATGGCTATCTACGAACGAGGAGGTGGGCCCTTACCAAACACTGGATCTGCTGGTACCTCAATCTTGGACTTCCTGCCCCAAACCTGTGAGAAATGCATTTATGTTGCTTAAGAAACTCAGTCTATGGTCTTTTGTTACAGCAGCCTGAACAGTCTAAGACAGTGATTTTCAACCTGTGTGCTGTGGCACAGTGGTGTGTGGCAAGAATTTTTAAAACATGCAGTACCTGACTATTTAGTCAGGGCATGGACCTTTTTTCTCTATAGGTTGTCAAATGAAAAAAATGACAACAGCCAACATACCAATAACCATTTGATGTGAGTGAATCAAAATTATATCTATTTTTTTTGTCAGAGCAGCAAAAAGTACATTTTTTGGTGTGCCACAGAATTTTAGTAATTAATTTATGTGTGCCATGAGATGAAAAAGGTTGAGAATCGCTGATCTATAGTAAGACAATGAGTATACCCATTACATCTTCCCTCCATTTTTTTTAGGTGGGAAGAGGCTTGTTGACAATGTGACACAAAAAGATGATGGGTCCATTTGGCTTGGTGCGGACTGAGCCTGGGTGGAGGTTAGAAGAGAGCTTCTTCCACTGCCTGAGAAAGGCAGCAGGATAAGGGAGGACATGGAACTTATCCTTTGAAGAGCTAAAACTATAATCATTATACAGTGGCCACTTGAAACTATTTTAACATATGATTTTCTAAAGCAAGTATTATTGTGCCATTTTTCTTTAAATTCTTTATTGTTGAAAGTATTACATATGTCTCCTTTCCCCCCATTGTATTGTGCCATTTTTCAATTTAAGAAGCCACATCTGAGGATATGAGTGGCTAAATAACTTGTCCAAGGACACAATAATAAATAACAGAACTGGGACTTGAAGCCATTGCTCTCGGACTTAGAAACCCCTTATCATATAGAGACTCTATGTACATGCTTTGCAACTACTCCATAAATCTAAAATGCTTCCAATATAAAAGAAAATTATTACAAATAAAATCCAATATCTAAATCGCTCTACTATGTTATCTCACTAAATAACTTATGAGAGTTTTGCTTTGTTTATATGTGAAATTTCTTGGAAATTTTGAAAAATAATGTGCTATATTTTCACCTGACAATCTTTTTAGCATCTATATTCCCAAAGTTTTGTCTTGTACTTTTTTTATGTAAAGCACGTGGCAATAGAGCTTGCCATCAGGAAAGCTTCCAATAAATGTTAGGCATTGTCATCATCATCGTCACTGTCTTAACAAATAATCATTTGTTACATTATATCTTTAAAGCCAGTGAACATGTTAGACTCCCCCACTGGACTGTGAAAGGCTCAAGAGTAGGAACTTAGTAGATTCTAAATAACATTTTCTAAAACAAATACAGCCATGCCTCACTTATTGTGCTTTGCTTTATTGAGCTTTCCAGATATTGAGTTTCATCAAAATCAAAGCAAGACCCTCCACCAACAAAAAAATTATGATTCTCTGAAGGTTTAAAAGGTGGTTAGCATCTTTTAGCAATCAAGTATTTTTTTAATTAAGGTCTGTAAATTTTTTAGACCTAATGCTATTCCACACTGAAACATAACTTTGATATGCACTGGAAAACAAAACAAAAATCTGTGTGACTTTATTGCACTATTCACTGTATTGTGGTGGTCTGGAACCAAACCTACAATATCTCTGAGGTATGCCAGTAAATCCCTGTGCTCACAATTAGATCTCATAGCAATGTATCTTCAAATCCATAGGCAGGCCTGGCCAGCGTGACTCAGTGGTTGAGTGTTGACCTATGAACCAGGAGGTCACGGTTTGATTCCTGGTCAGCAGCAAGCCACTGTTTCCAAGGAGAAGCCCCATTGTTTCATCCAACTGATGCTAGGAGTGAGGATATGATAGACTTAAACCCACCCATTCCAAAGGTGGCTTCTCTCATGCATATCCTCCTTCAGCTGTAACTCAACTAGATCGAGCTATCCTCTCTTCTGTGCTGCGCATCAAGGGGAAAATCTCCAAATGAGAACAAGACAGAGCAATTCTCATGCCTTATGGGCAATTTAAAGGGTCAAATCATCTTTTTTTGCTGTCATGTCAAATGTTTCTTAGCCCATTTCCACTAAATACCAACAAATGTTTATAAATTCCTGGCATCTAGAAAGGTTGAGGGCCTAGTTCCAGCAGCTTATGCGTCAGGAAATGTGAACTCAGAAAAACAAAAGTTATCACTGTGTCTTTGCTGAGTTAGCACACTCTGTGTTCACTGAGATAGCAGGCCCCATCACATGAGTTTGCTCAACCAAATGGTGACACTTGATTAGGGTATTATTTTAAAAGATGTTAGTTCTACGTAATTGCAGGAAATACCCTCCAGCTCAGCACCATCCAACAGACTTTCTGCAATGATGGAGATTTTTATATCTGTACTTTCCATTAAGGTAACCTCTAGCCATATGGAGTTATTGAGCCCTTGAAATATGGCTAGTACAACAGGGGAACTGAATTTTTTTATTCTATTTAAGTTGATTGATATTTAACTAGTCCCTGTGACTAATGGCTACCATGTCGGGCAGTGCAGCTCTTGGTTGACCAACTGTCCCACTTGACCCAGGACTGAGGGGCTTCCGGGGATGCAGGACTTTCAGTGCTAAAACTGGTCACCCTAAACCAGATCTCTTTGTAAAATACGTTTGGCATTTTTGGAAGTGAGAATTGGATATGTTCCAGCTACCGTGTCAAGTAAAAGGGAAGGAAACTCAAAGACAGATATGTAACTGGTAGTTTTTCTTCCAAAGCAAAATACAATGAATTCTTTTCTAAAAAAAAAAAAGTAATGAATTGATGAGACCACAGGGTTGATCCTTTAACTGAAATAGTCTGTTTAAAACTGCATTAAAAATAAGAATATAGAAAACATAAGACACTCAGCCTCAAACTACCTGCAGAACCCACCAGTAACCTACTTGACTATATATTGATTCTCATGGGAAAGTGGAAGGCAATGGGTGAATTTAGATATGCTTCTCCTGGAAAAGGCTTCTCTACCCCAACTCTCATCTACTTGCCAACCAGAGAACCTGAAACTCCCTGCCAACATCGAATTCCTCCAGGTTAAGGATTGTCCTCTATTAAAATACAGACATTTTCTAAGATAAGTCATATATGACCAAAAATTTAGAGTGTCCCAAAATTCACGCAAGAAGTACTTTTGATAGAAAACACAGGTTTATAATTAAAAATTGTAAATTTTTTATTGATTCATAAAGTATACAGTATAGGGGTATGTATGGAATAGCACATCGGGTAAATGTCCTCCACAGCTTTGTTGGCACATACACAAAGCTGTGGTCCTCATTTGTCTTCATTGTCCCTGCTCCTGGGCCATAATTGGTACTTGGTAATGCATATCAAATTGAAGGGATTGAAATCAAAGGGTAACAGATATTAGAATCTGATTCAATAAACCAAGTAAAATTAGGCTTTTATTTGTTGTTGTTAATGCTCACGCAAAATTCAAATCTTGCGTGAATTTTGGGATACCCTATATAAGTTGTCCCCAAAAATGTATATATACACTGAATAATTATAAAGGCAGTGTTTATTTAAATACATTTCATCTTCAAAATTGAGCTATCAACTGTTAAAGTGTGTATACTTTTGGGGGAGACATTTCATCATTCTAGCATTTATTATTTAAATTTTTATTTCTCATATTTGGTTACTTTTCACTTAATCTCTTCTCATACATTTCTTTTTCTGTCATTGGCTCATTGAAGGATAGTGGTAGAGACTTTTGTTTTAGTTGCTGAGATAAATATGAGAATGGAGTCAAGTCTTAGTTCTGGTTCCTTTATGAACCAATTTATTTGCAATCTTTTTGGCAGTACAAAACTTTATTGTGCATAAGAATTACTTGGGGCTTTTAACAAAAACCCCAACAATTCCTGATTTCTTCCCATAAAAGATTCTGCTTCAGTAGATGTGGGGAAAGGTCAAGAATCAGCTTTCCTCACTTCCATGCAAGCAGTCCATGATCAAGCTGTACTCTTCTCCCCAGGAATACTGGAGGAGAGAGCACGAATGAATGATCACTAATGCAACCTCATATTGGGTAAAACAATCTTGACTGAATGCATGGTGACCACTGCTCAGAAGTAAGATCACAGAATGTCTTGGGTGCATAGTTAACAATGAAAATTAGGTCAGGTGTGAATCTTGGTCCTCGAGTAAACATTACTGGAGCATCAAAAGAATACTAGCATCATATGACATCCAACTGTACATTTTGCTCTTGGTCACAGATTAGTTATGTAGTTGGGTTGGGATGGTAGATGTATAATTTATTTCCTAGAAACCTCTTAAGCCTCAGCAAATAGGCCCTAAATTGGTGAGCCTGTGTCTCAGATCCTAATCATGTCTAGACTTGTCTGTTTCCTAGCATGAACACAAGACATTGTTCTGAAGATAGGACCCTAGATATTGATAAAGAGAATGATAGTTGCTATATATATATAGCAGGAAAGCATAATTTCAAATTCAGGCTCTTCATTAAGTTTTATTATAATTTTTAAACCTTCACCATTTTCATTTCTTTGTTTTGAGTCATGACCTTAAATCAATAAGCATAATTAGACTTATTGAATTTCTTTCTCTTTGCTTCTAGGAATTAATTTGGTAAGCCATAGGTAATTTAGCGAGCATGTTTGCACTAAACATAGTTTATATATCTGACCCACTGTATACAACTGTGCACTGTGGTCCCTTCAAAATGCTGCCTACAGCCCATGTTATGAAAGTTCAGAGCTGCAGGAGGGCTTTAGGGAATCCCCTCTGGTGTAAGAAAGGAGGGTTTCTTGTTTCTTGATTTCACAGAAGGCATATCCTCAAGTGTAAATCCATTTGCTGCTCATTGAAATTTTGTCAGTTCTGAGAGAAAAGTATTCTGGAGATCATTTGAAATAAAATCCATAGGATTTCTGACCCAGAATCCCTGACATTTGCTAGTTGGGCTCAATAGGAAGATCCAACAGCCAAGGCACCCCTTAACAGTAAGGACCCAGCATGTTACAGAGGCTTTACATTCAGCGCCTCATTCTACTGCTTTCCTTCCAGGGCTATCGTGCTTCCCCACCAAATCTCATCTCCCCTCTCTTCAGGATGGTTTTCGGTGTTTACCAAGTATCTATCAACTAATTCCTGGTAAGCGGAGAGGCCAGAGAACTGTGATAGGGGTAGCAGATAGTTATTAAGCTTGACTGAGTGGCACAACACACTGGCCAGTGATTTTCCCATCAGCCTGTAGTGTGTGTAGGGATGCCCTTTTTCCTTCTGCCTTCCCTAGCTGGAAATTTCATCACCAATATATATACATGTCTGAGATGCTAGGAAATAATGCAGGCTGGGCAGGACTTAACTCCTCTGAGTTTGTTTTCTTTCTCAGGACATAGGAAAGTTTTCCCAGTCATAAAAAAAAGGAGGGGAGAGCAAATGACAGATAAACTCCTAAGTGTTTTTTTTTTTTTTTTTTAAGAAACCTTAGGTTTTGAAAGGAAAAAGGATGGGGGAAAGGGCATCAAATGTTCGATGATTCACTGTGTGTTGAAACGGCTGGTGCCTGGGGACCCATTGCTGCTTTTCTGGATAGGTGAGTTGGGTGTTGCCCAGCCTGGGTGTGCACACCTAAGCAGCAAGTGGCAGGACACACCTGGGCTTGCTTTTATCTCTGTTTTGTTGAAATTGTGTGGTCTGAGTCTTCCAGAGAGGGGTCACTCAGCAGCTGAACCTGTGGTGCCATATGTATCTTACCAGGGCCTCTGGCAGCAAGAGCACCATATTGGTTGGCTAACATACTAGTGACGTTAACTGTTTAAAGTTTAGGGAAGTTTTGGCTAGATTAGAGAAGGGGAGTGGTACCTGGGCAAGTCACTGGGGTGGG
>NW_006295180.1:4118458-4137352 GCF_000327345.1 Myotis davidii | reverse complement strand
CTGCCTTCTCTGCAGTTTCTCGCTGCAAGTTGTTTAGGGCCAAATTGTCATAGTCAGTGTCTAATAGGGCCAGGAAGCACCATTTACACTATAGGAATCTGGATGTTAAATACCCACCGTCAGCTGGCTATTTCTTGAGAACAAAAGAAAACAAGATGTCCCATGTAGTGGTGAGGTTGGAGGAAACTAGAAGTGGTTAAAAGACATTCTGCTCTCTGATCTCATTTTACCAAGTGGGTAGGAAGTCTTCCCATCATCCCCTCTTTTTCTCTGACCAAAGCAATAAACGACATTAGACCTCTTCATCTGATTTCACACTAGCGACAGTCTGTTGACACACAGGATCCATGTTCAGAAACCCAAGTTCCAATTCTGAGAAGCTACACAAATCTATGCCCCTGCCCACCCACTCCCTCTCTGTAACTGTTGTCACCTTCACACAGTGATGAACCTCAGATGCCGACTCATAGCCCTGCTGAGTGAGATCCTCTGTGTCGAGATCAGACATGTTATGAGGACACAGAAGCCTCATTGCCCTCTCACCCCACTGCCCTCTCACCCCATTGCCCTCTCACCCCATTGCCCTCTCACCTGGCCACACAGCCACTTCTCCAAGTAATCATCAGGCCGAGCAGACACTTACCTGCAAGCTATTTTTCTTAAGATTAGGCCTCACCTGTGGTTTCTGCAGAATGACCCTCTGCCTGAATATGGTCATTGTGACTGAGGATAACGAAGAGCTAAGGTCTTGCTTGCTTGTTGGTGGTAATTCATTTTGTTGATTGAAAAAGAAAAGAACAAAAAAAGCTTGGTTTGGAGGATCTCTCAGGCTGGCAGACTGTGAGAATGCTATCAAAGGTGAGCAGGCAGCATACCTGACTGATGAATTGATAGTCATGACTGCCAGAAAGTGTGGGAGTGGTAGCTGGCAAGAGGCACTCTTTTTTTTTTTTTTTTTTTTTTGGTGAGAGGGAGTTGCCTCACTCCCTCCACACCGGCATCAACCACCTGGCAGGAGTGTGCAGGAATAGCGCATAGAAGAAAAATGTGGGGGTGCGGTGTGTGAACGCAGCACAGTGGATTTGTATCAATGAAGCGGAGAACCAGTTTTCCTTTCTATTTTATTTAAATAGCTTTATTGAGGTATATCTCTCCAGAGAACAGAGGAAAATTTGCCTGGAGAATCTGAGTGTCCACTCTTCCCTCAAAGGACAACTTAAAAAGGAGACTTTCCAGGAGTCCAGCCAAGAGTCTGCTAGGGCACCAGCAGCGCCCCGGTGCATTGGCTTGGACAGGGCTACTCTCAGCTAAGTGGGAGCTGCCACACTTCAGGTTGTGGCTTGTCATGTTGCCCTATTATCCAAAACCCTTCCCCCAAGTTTTCTACCCTCTAAAGGGACATGTCAGGAGCTGTCTCAGGGATATTCCTTGGAATTTCAAATAAGACCCAGCTCTAGGGCAAGTTTAGAATCTCGTGGGCTATGTTTGGCCCAGATACCATCCCTTTGGCCACTTTGGATGGTGCTATTATTTTTAATTGGTGGGGCAATTATTATATCCCTTTGCATAGCCTTTACATGGAGAGTCTTAAAGATCTTTGCATCCATTCCATTCCATCACAGGCCTTTTAGCAATGACCATTCTCTTGCATTCCATACTAGAAAAACAAAATTCTTGCTGAGGCAAACTAACTCCCTTCAACCAAGTAAAGGACACCATTTGGGGAGGAAAGCACATACCTATTCACCTGGGATGACCTTACCTCACATCTGCCCATTATACACCAATACTTTCCTGTTCTGAGCCAACCCCCTGGGTCCCAAGCAATTCTCTTAGAGAATTGGATTTTATTTTGTTTTTCTGTCTCTAGCTATTTCCTGCTTTATTATTCAACAGCCTAAATTTAGCTCCACACTCCAACTTTACAGCCCAGATTTCCAATGTGCCATGAAAGCAAAAGTAACTGTGAGTGGGAGGCATTAGAGAGGTACTGGGGGTTGGGGGGAAGGGAGGCACATGAGGGCCAGTAGGGAGGAGAAGAAGTCATCATATTAGCAGAGCTGGATTCTGACATCTGAGAGGCTTCCCGCAGCACAAAACAGGCCCCAGGACCACAGAATCCCTCTAACTCACCTGAAGGGAGGTACAGTGCTGCCTGCCATGAAATAAGTAATCGGTTCTTCCCTTCCTATATCCTATAATGTGTTGGCACAATGCATAGTACTTGCTAACCACTCAAGAAAAAAAAGAGCCACTCACTCTGATTAACTGTCAGAACTAATTCTCATCCATGTTATTATACAATAAAGAGAAAAAAGGAAATCCAAGGAAACTGTACTTAAGTCCAGTACCTAATCAGGTTTTTTTCCCTTTCATCTGTTTCATACAAAAACTGCCTGGAATCACTGGTGTGAGCCATTAGGTTCCTCTCTTCAAGTGTTAATTAATTAAATGTGATATTTTAAAATATGCACGCCTCTTTCCAGGTAGAACAACCCAAGCTCTTTGTAAATTGCTCAATGCTCATTAGTCCCCGCCCCCGCCCCAGCAGTTCTACTTCATTGCCTTGTACCTTCTATTCCCCTGTTGGGCCACAACTCCAGCAGCAATAAGTATAGAGTAATTATTTCTGCCAGAAATGTTTCCCCTGAAAGGGGCTTGCCTTATTTTGGTTGTATGTGTGTGCTTGAAAGAAAGGCATGTTATAATATGAGGCCTCTTTGTTTTCCCTCTTTTAATACCCGCTGGTTCTCTAAGATGTCATTGGCAAACACAACAGCATTTGCTTTTGTTCCCTTTATAAATATTTTCCACTTGAGCCCTATTTCTTACTTACAACTGCTAAGTGTCTTGCTATGAAAAGCAACTGTTCCAAAGCAGTAGACTGAATGAACACAGCCTGTGTGGTTTTGATTTAGGAAACATTCAGCTTTTGGTCTGAAAAATGCCCTGGAATCAGAGCAGTTTATAGTCTCTTGGATTCTTGAAGGCAACTCAAATGGTAGGTATGTGTGTGAAAGGTGGGAGCTGGGGGCAGATGGGGAGACTTGGAATATCCAATTGATTTGTCATGTCTATTGCAATCATGCAATTATTCATTCAACAACAATTGCTGAATGCCTACTAAGTGTTTGCTACTCCTGGTCAAGTAATCCCCAAAAGGTGATCATTGAATCCAAGTAGAAAGCTTGTGTTAGACACTATGTTATGGAGGGCAAGAGACCAGACTTCATCATTGTCACAATTTATGTAAGATATAAGCCCTATCCAGATATCTGGAGACATTGAACATTTACCTATCTTGAAAAAAAGCTTACCAGAAGATGCTTACATAATTAAGAGTTTTTTAAAGGAAAAATAAATAAAATTTTATATATGTCAACAGACTGCCGGGAGCCAGTAATCCTTGCTGCTTGACACAGTCACTGCAAGGAAGAAACATCTGCACAGCTTATGTTTCAAGGGACCTGGCGTATATGGCATATGTTTGCTTCCCCTCTTAACACGCTATGTGTTTTAAAAAGGACCACCTCCCCGAGAAAGGTTGTTTCCCTAGGTGAGGATTTTCCCCTGGAGTTAGGGAGGGAATAAAACCCCTTAACTAAGTGCCAGGGGGGTAGTTAATCACTTTAACTAGGAACAATCACGCTTAAACTACATAATCTTTACTTAGGATAATCTCCTTCAGTTACTTCCTTGTAGCTTAATAGAACAATAGAGTAACCTTGGAATGGAGATAAGAAACACCCTAACCTTTGGAATAACGATTGATAGGATTGGAATTAACTGGTATAAATACAGATGTAACAAGACAACAGGACACAGAACTTAGATGAAGATCCAGAACTTCGCTGGAGATCCTAACCAGAATTTGGCTAGAGATCCTGGCTAGGCTGCTGATCAACTGAACGCTGTCTCCGTGTCATTCCTTCTTCGCCGACTCCGTCCACACCTTTGGGGACCCCTGGACCTGCTGGGATTGGACCCCAGCAACAGACATCACATTATCGCTTCTCACTCCAATAAGACCCTAGTCTGTTTTACATTGTGCCTGGCTTTTTTTTTTTTTTTTTTTTTTTTTTTGCTAGAATTCATTGTAATAAGATGCTTGAAAAGGTTCTTTCTGTCCAGGTTCAGATCCAACAAAACTAATCCTACATTAAGCTATGACAAGAAGACAGACAATTGGGAATCAGAGGCATGAGTACATCCTCAAGATTCTGTCTTCTCCATCTGATAAATGTGCCCCCCACTCTCCAGTTTTAATTTGATCACATCACTCATTTATCTAATCCTTTACCTTTACTACTGACTTGATAACTTCTAGTAAATTTCATGGCTAGAATAGGGAGAGAGAGATATAATTCATTCTGAGGTTGAAATCTGTTTCCATAATCATCTCTTCTGCTCTTTTCTACACGCTGTTTCAAAGTGAGCTTTCTAAAATACAGGTCAAGTCATATATCTCTTGTTTTAAAACCACCAATTGTTCCACATTGCTTACATAATAAACTCCTTACCTTAATAAATGTTTTTCAAAACAAAGATGCTTTTCAGAGTAGAGGTTTGCTGGAACAAAATGATCATTACTGTGGAGATGCTGATGCCACTGGTCCCAGAAGCAGAACTAGAAATTAAAAGCCAGAGAGTTAATCTTTAGATTAACATAGAAGATTTGGAACATTTAGAGACTCATAATGGAAAATCCAAGGGGTGCAATGAGTTTTGAACAGTGTAACAGACACTTTTGATTTGGATTCTTACAGGCCAAGTTGGACTAGAGTCAGACTGTGGTTAAAGGTATTATATTTGTTCTCGAACAGAAAAGTGAAATAATGTATGTGGGACTTAAACTCATACAATTCATCAAATCAAATAAAGATGAGAAAGATGACACTAAAATTATCACACACTTGTCTAACAATAGGGTTATATAAGTGGCCTAAATCATGCCATAAATCCCAGATGTTTAGCCAAGGAAAAAGAGAGGAATTGCATCTGTGTATAAGGTTAAGTTTCATTTAGACCCAGGGGATTCAAGATGGGAGACGGAAACAAATCATTTTCTCAAGAAGAGTCTGGATTTCTGAGTCTCAATGTTAGAACCAAACAGGTTAAGTTTGGGGGATATAATCTTTTTCCAAAGGTATCATTTATTTGCAGTAGGACCTGTGACTCTTAATCAACTGCCTCAGGTTTCTAGAACATGAATGAGCATCCGTTGAACAGAATAACTAATTAATGAAATTGTTGGCATTGAAGGGCAGATGCTGGGAGGGGGATGAGGTGCATCTTGGATTACTAGACTTTCCCAGTCTTTGAAATCCTGTAATTTGGTTTCCTGACCACTCTTATGGGAAATTGGGAAGGATGGAAGGTGAAAAGAATCCAGAATTTGAATAATGGCATCTTAAAGACAAGCTCTGAGAGGCCTATTCACTCCTCCTTGTCGGAGTGGCTTAGCGGGTAGGGTATTGAAATAAGAAGAAGATTTCCTCCATATTATTCTGGGGGTCTTTATAGTTTTCTCCTCTGTAGGGCGCGGCTATAGGGTTAAGCCTCCGACTGACCTGTTGGCAAAGCCACAAACAAGACCCAGCTTAGAGGGCACAGACCTTTTAGCATAATTAGGCTGGACGTTATGACTCTCCCTAAATCTTATCTGGGAAGCTAATGGGCTGAGAGAGATGTGGCAAGTGCTGTCAAAACAAGTGAAACTCACAAGAACATTGTAACTATGGTGACCACTACCTTGTTTATCTCTGGCTATAAAATAAAGGCTCAGCTTGCCTCTGGATCTCTTTCTGTGGCCTCAGCCAGGCACAGGGAGATTCACCTAGCTTATTCTCTTTGTCTGTCATTTTTTCGTCCTTTCACCGCCCTCACTCAGGCTTTCGAACCTTTGGCTGAGCTGGCTCGGCACACTCTTCCCCAACCCATTCCCATTCCCTATAATTACCAGTTATCTTTTGTTCAAGCAAAAATCAATATTGCTTACCTATGAGTACATACAGTAGTGTCCAAGCTAAATAGGCTTTTTCACAAGCCTCATCAGCTAAGACTCACAACATAATGGGAATGATGATTCCATTTTCATTAGGAAACTTCAAAAAGTTTCACATGAAAATAATGATCACCCCCCAAGAGGTACTGAGCAGAGGTCTGTCTGGCCCATGGATGTTGGGAGTCTGTTTCTTTAGAGTTGGAAGAACTGAAGAGATTTAAATTTGGATATTAACTGCAGATGAATAACACAAAATTGGAGTAAACTTGACATAATGTTTCTCCTAGGGACATGTCCATCTCTGCATGTGGGGTCTCAGCTGAACTTCCCGTTGGCTAGAGATCAGCATTTCTCCCGCTTCAAGTCTTATGCAATCTACTTGGGATCTGGATAAAATGCAGATTCAGTCTGTCTGAGAGTGCCTGAGATTCTGCATTTCTAACAATATCACAGGTGATGCTGATACTGCTGGTCTGCAGAACATGCCTTGAATAACAAGGATGTGGTAAATTGTCAATGAGTCAAAAGACATGGGTTCAATTCAAGTTCTGCCTGTGTGAGTTACTTAATCACACTAAAATTCTGATTTTATATCTATGAAATGACAAGTAATAATATCTGCCCCAAAGTATTGTTTTAACATTCAACGGATATCCAGTACAGCATTTTATAAATCTATATTGGTTGGTGATCTTTAAAAAAAATATTTTTTATTGATTTCAGAGAGAAAGGGAATGGGAGAGAGAGATAGAAACATCAATGGTGAGAGAGAATCATTGATCAGCTGCCTCCTGCACACCCCTGAGCCCACAACCTGAGTATGTGCCATGACCAGGAATTGAACCATGACCTCCTGGTTTATAGATCAATGCCCAACCTCTGAGCCACACTAGCTGGACAGTTGGTGATCTTGAGACCTGCTTGGATTCTCCACCAAGTGTGTAGTGAACATCTCTGAGCTTCTCACAGCAGCAAAAGGTAGGGGGAGTCCACCTTCTAGGTGACTGATAGTCCCCATGACTGCTCCCTTGGGTCTAAGTGGAGGGGTTAGCAAAGATAAAACTGATTGTAGTGACACCACCAGGGGCCAGTTAGCTGAGACCTCAGCCCCTTACAGAGAGCAACAGTTAGTTGTGTCCCCTCTTCATTTCTGAAGGAAAGCCAAGGACACATTTCCCCTTTCATTTTATATCTTATTAAAGAGAAAGCATGGAAAATATAATTTTTTTTACTGAAATATTGGAATCAAGGAATTTATGGGACAGATGGAGCAATTCTCTCCTAGAAATAAAAGTGATAACTCAAAAAAAAGTTATAACTCATGTAAAAAGTCTTTGAACTCTCTCATACTTACACAATTCTAAGCCAGCTCTATTACTGTGGAGTTTCATTGTTGAGAAAGACCTGCTACAGCTACACCATATGCTGATCATGTTTAATTGATAAAAGTCTTATAATTCATTCAAGTAAAAGTGGCTTACCTGGGTCCTGGCTGGTTAGGCTGGGTTCTAGCTGATTATCAGTACTGTGCTTGGGAAAACATGCTTGGGTAAAGGTCAAACAAAAACAAAATCTTCCCTTATTATTAAACAATTATTAAACTCCTAAAACCAAATTTATATCAACCCCCTTATGACACTCTGTAAAGCTTCTCCAAATCCTTTTTTAACTTTGGTTTTCTACCAGAATTAGATGCAGATGCATTAGCTACCTCACAAGGAAAACCTGTTCTCACAAGTTTTATTGTACCACTTGGCAAAGAAAAAGGCTTGGGTAGAGGCTGAACACTTTCACATAGATCCAGAAAGCTTGGGAATTTAGCCATCTTGAATTGCCGCCCACCACCAAAAAGAAACTTAGCAAATTTTAAGAGCCAGGATCTAATATTCCTTTAATCAGAAAAGAAGAAAATTCTACAGGATCCAACTTTCTTTTTGGGATAAATTCCATAAATTTTTACAAAGACAGGCCATTTCAGAACTCTTCAGGGTAATGAGGGAGCTCTAAGTTGCCAGAGTTTCCTATTCTCTGATCCTCCTCGCCTCTTTCCTCCCAACCTTCATCGCCCCAGGGCAATTTCCCTCAGAAGACTGTAACTTCAGGAAAATTCCAAATTAGAACTAGAAGGGATATGAGGGAAGTACAGAAAGGGGAGTAAAAAAAAAGGATTATTTTAGTTGTGCTATTTTATGTTTTGGGGAGCCCACAAGAAATATGAGACAGTCTCACTCTAATTAAAGAGTAAACAATTAAGACCATGGAAATGTAACTGGGAATCTACTGAGAACGTCTTCACATTACTCACAAGTTAATAATTTTCCCAAGAGTGGGAGTTTCTTGAGGATGTTTGCAATTTATTTTTAAGCCTTTTAGTGCCTTAGAATAACACTTGCAATTTCTCTTTTATTATTTTCATGGTTTTCAAATGTTTCAAACCTAGGCATTTTAGAGCCCACCCACTTTCTTAGATGTAGTTAGAAACACACAGGGACCTCTTAAAATCATTACAGAACTTATCTGGAATATGTGAGATAGATGATAGATGATATAGATAGATAGATAGATAGATAGATAGATAGAATATCTTATTAAAGAGAAAATAGAATTTTTTACTGAAAATTGGAATCAATGGATTTATGGGACAGATGGAGAAATTTTCTTCTAGGATTATATATATAAATATCATACACACACACATACACACATATACTCTATGATCTTCATGAGACACAGCATGTTTATTCCATTGCAAATTTAATATTGTGTTCATTGTATGTGACCCACAGGGATGTCCCCAAGCTATGTGATTACTTATGCCAAATCACTTTTCATAATTGTGGCTGTGGAATATATAGAAGTCAGCGGACATTTTCTGAGAACCTATGAGGTAGATAACACTGCACTAGGGACTGCAAGGGAATACGTCATCAGAAGATATGACTCCCTGCCTGGTAAAGAGGCTCCTGAAAAATGATAAAGGGAAAGAAAAATCAGCCATGTATTTGGATCTTGATCTGCTTATGTTCCCAGGTTACTCAAGGGGAAAAGTAACCATTGAACTTGCTGATCATTTATTAATTTCACAGATAACTTTATTCCAAATGCCATTAGGCCTAATGAACATGCAAAGATGAATATGCAATGTGATTAAGGGACTATAAATCAATGAAGACCAGTAAAGCATGCACATGATATGAACATAATAAATGTTAGCTCTTATTATCATCATTATCATCCTTATCATTATTTCTGTCATTAGTTAAGGATGCTTAAACCTAGTAAGAGAAATGGCATGCACATATTTGTAATAGAAGGCAGAAAGTACACAGATTATATTGTTGGTGCTGATAAAAGTCTGAAGGAATCCAAAGACAGGAAAAAATAATTTCAGACTGGAGATGAGCATTTAACACAAAAAATAATAGGGAAGCCCAGTATCCTCATGCTCTCAGTAGTGTGTGTCTGATAAAGCAATCTGTCAAGAGTTTTGCCAGAAGGCTTGGTAGCCTTTCAGCACAAGAACCCCAAATGTTCCTGATTTCCTTAATAATATATTATGGCTCTGTGCACCATTAATTCATTCCAGTCCTATATATTTATATCTTTAATTATAAGATCAGTAAACAAGTTCTCCAAGCCTGCTGTTTGCCAAGTGTCTTTAGGTGGTAGAATTACAGGATTTTGCAGGCAGTTCCATGGTCAATCTATTTTTATCTTCATTATTTTATAAACTTTATATTTCTCATCAGCCTTTCTGGAGTCTAAAGTAATTCTGGTATGTCAACTGATTTTCCTAAAATGCAGCCAATTGCTTTCCTCTTTGAAATGCTTTCCCCCAGGTCTCTGTAGCTCTCAATTACCATTTTTAAGGTATGAGAACAGAATGCGTCTCAGACTTCCTCAGGTAGATGTATCTTGGTTAGGATAGGATTTAGTAATCCTGTTTCTAAAAACTATCCCCAAGTTAGCAGGAGCTATGGAAGCAGCTCCATGCTGACAGGGAACTGTGTGTGTCACTGGCCATGAAGCACTGTTACCCAGGTCACAAAAAGAAATAATGTTCAGTTACAAACTGATGATGGCTTCTTATGGAGTTGCCTAAAAAGAAGATGACATATATGATCACTCATTTTTATACCTCTTTCTCAGGGGAACATATCAATCAAATTATTGCTGAGCATGAATTATGTGCTCAGCGTTGTGTTCAGCATTCTAGGGATTGCCAGAGAAGCATATGGTTGGTCCCCTGTCCTTCAGAAGTTTTAAATCTACCTAAAGCAATATAAAGCATGAGAGGAGAGCACATGACCCAATGTAATCCATAATAAATGTTCTGCAGAAAGCTTCAGGCAGAAATAGCTTTTAGGAGTTCAGAGAGTGGCAAGATGAATATCGACAAAAGTAGTTAGGTTAGGGGCATGTTTGGGGAGCTGAGAGGAGCTCTTTGGTCTGCATTATGGAGCAGAAATGGCCTCTTGTTGCAGTTCCCAGTACTCAAGAGTCTTTAGAAATAAAAATCACAAGTGGGCTCCTTGTGTAATGAAGAACATCCTTTGTGTTCTCATATGTTTTCAAAGGAGGTGGCTAGAAAAAATGAAGCCCTGTGAGTGCTTTTATACACTCCACATTGTTCTTGAGCAGAACCAAATGATCAATCGTCTTTCCCTGAGGAAAATGTCTAAGTTATCTTGTCAGAAAAGATGAAAGTTTGCCATCATCCTCATACTTGCTACAAATGAGAGGGGAATATTTTTCAGCTAAAAGGGAGCATGTTTGGTCATATCCTCAACATTACCAAACTAAACACACACACACACACACACACACACACACACACACACACACACACACACATTATATCTGCCCCCTTTTGAGACAATGCCTTGATGAAATGCACACATGAACCAGCTTCACAAAATCATCAAAAGTGTGTTTTCTCTTTTCATAAAGTAGCCTGTACTACAAGGCAAATTAATCAGAACAGAACCGGGGGAAAGTGGGTCAGGTTGATGCAAAGGCTAGCATCTCAGATTTCAACCTCTCAGTTTCTTTTGTTAGACAATGTCGTGGGTCCTTCCCTGGTTACAGATACCACCCAGGTTCCTCCCACCCATGGAGGATGGCTTTGTGATTGTGAAGACATGACCTATTCACCACCGAGCACTTATGGAAAGTTGCTCCTTTGCTTGTGGTGGCAGGCACAGGGCCATGGAGCCTTCTGTAGCCAGAATGAACACCCAGGCAAAGAAGCCTGGATCAAAGCCTTGTAGCCAATGGGGAAGCATCTTAGTCACTCACTATGCAGGCTTATTCACCCAACCACCATTTGTTGAACATCTGAACACCTGTGGCTTACTGGCCACCTCTCTGGAAACCATCCAAGCAAAGACAAATAAAACCTTACTTCTGAGTTCTTCTTAAGTCTGGGAAGAGCTAGACATGGAAATACATAATCAGAATAAAGAGTGGGAAGAGCTATGGAAGAGCTTTAAACAAAGTGTCATTGATCTCAGCAGAAGGTCTGACTAACTCTGGATGCAGTGTGACTGTTAAAAAACCTTGAAGGGTTAGTTGGAGTTCTGGTGGAGAAGTGGAGGAGGGCTTGGAGTATTTAAGGAATTGCAAATAGTCGTGTGTATGGATAGAGTGTAGGGTCTTGAGGGTTGGATAGGAGGTGGGGATGGAGCTGGTGGTAAATGATGGCTAGAAAGCTGAGAAGATTGGCTGAAGAAAGACTCTCAAAGGAGCCTTACATATTACGCTAAACTTTGAGGTCAAATGGAGGCTCTTTGGAGGTTCATCATTGGGAGAATAACATGTCTGTTTTAGATGCTTAACCTTGTAGCAAAGGATAACAGGAAGTGAGACAGAGGTGGGAAGAAAGTTATTAGGTGATTTGCTCTCAACCTGGAGAATGTGTGAGGGAGATCTCATGCTGCAGGTTTAAAGGACCAGTCCATCAGCAATAAAAACCTACAGGCTGATTCTTATTACCATAGTAGAAGTAAATTCTGTGTGGTTATTCTAATTCTATCAGCCAGTCACTCAGTCATCCCAACATTTCTCACCAAATCTTTATTGAGCTATTACTATGTGCTAAACACTAGAAATACAAAACAGACCTAGTTTTTCCTTCTTGGAGTTTAGATGGTAATAGAGAACATGACAATTAAGTCAGTAATTATAATTGAGTTTAATTCACCTGGACCCAAGTTAAACACAACATCCAGGGATCCACAGTTTAAGACATGCTAAAATACTGCCCTTTAGATCTCTTCAGAATTACCTAACTTCTAACTTTTAGTTTTTTGTTGAATGGAGAAATAAATAAATGACTGAGTGCAAAGAGATTTCAGCCCTTCAGAATTGTGCATCCTGTACATCCTCTCTGGCTATACAGCTCCTATCACTGTGCCTTAGTTCACAAGGATTGACAGCCTAACAAAGTCAAAGTGTTTGGAGGCTGGAATCAGGAAAACCTACTTAGGAATAGCTCCTACACCTTCTTAGCTGGAAGAAGTTGAGTAAATTTCTTAATCTCTCTAAATTTCAGTTTCCTTACCTAAAAAACAGAGTTGTTAAAATCTACCTTGCAAGGATAACATATAAAGGATTAAAGGGGGAAGGATTTAAGTATGAAAATTAAACAAAAGGATATATTTCAATACCAGGCACAAAGGAAAATCGTTAAAGAGTATTTAACTGTTGGGTCCACCTGTGACCTTTCTACCTATAGAGCACTTGAAAGAGCTTCAGAGTTAATCCCTGATCATGCCACTCTTCTACCTAAAACCTTAAATGACTCCCTATTGCCTTTTTTCTTGGGATAGCATTTAAGGCCCTCCATGAGTGAGTCCTTGTCTCTCTTTCCAATCTCATTTTTCTTTGCCAACTTGGCATCACTACCTCTTCTAGGTTCTCTGCATTGCAGAGAAGCCAGGGATTACATTTCCCCAATCCCTTAGTCCGTATTGCTCCAGGTTAGAATTTGTCAACGTGAGCTACTTGCACAAGATTTGGAAGAGAGAAGGAAAAGCCATTATTTTGTGGAGGCAGTTGTAGTCCGACTGGTGGTAATTTGGTTCCCATGGTCTACTATTGATTCTCTACCAGTAGCAAATGCAGAGATGATATTCACAAGGAGAACAGTAGTTAGTGTTCAGAAGAGGGCACAGCAATGTATCCAAATCTCAAAAGTCTGCATAGTGATTCTCTTACTGAGGCTTTCAAAGACTTCACTCACCCTCTGATCTTCTAGATCAAAGCACCCAAGTTGTAGAGCAGTTTATGTAGCAGCCTGGACCTGTTGCAGATCCTTCTCTTGATCTCAACACCTTGCAAGACTTTACAACATAAAGATAACTTGGTAAATCGAATAGAACAGCACACTTACCTATGACATGTGATGCTTCCAGAATCCATCCAGAGTCTCACCAGCCTCTGTGCTTCTTCCTTAGTGGCAAGAGGTGCAAGATGATACAACTTTGGATTTATCTCAGAAGGAGTACCTCAACATTCCCCAGACCACTGGGCTCCTAGAAACTTCACCATGGGTTTGGGCTTCTGCTCTCTGCCACACGAGGAGCATATCCCAGACAGAAGCTGCTCCTCCAGCCTGGTGCTCCAGAATAAGAAGACAGGTAGAATAGGGCCAAACAGAGCTGCAGGCAATCAGCAGATTTTTGAGCACAACAACAATAGTTGTGTTTACAGTAGTCGCCTCTTACCTGCAGGGAATACTTCCCAAAACCCCCGGTTGGAGGCCTGAAACTGGATAGTACCAAATCCTATATATACTATGTTTTCCCTATACACACATACCTGTGATAGTTTAACTTATAACTTAGGCACAGTAAGAGATTAACAATAACTACATATAAAACAGAGCAATTATATCAATACTAGAGGCCCACTGCATGAAATCTGTGCAAGGGGCTTGGCCCCACCCACCGCGGGGGCTGCCTCTGCCTCAGCCCCTGCCACCACGGCTTCATCTGGAAGATTGTCTGGAAGGACACCTGGAAGGACATTCGGTCTAATTAGCATATTATGCTTTTATTATTATAGAAGATATTGTAATAAAAGTTGTATGAATGTGGTCTCTCTTTCTCTCAAAATATATTATTGAACTATTTCTTACTTGTAGTTACAAGTGGGATGGAGCAGGACTGCATGAGATTTCATCATTTTTCTCAAAACAGCACAAAATTTAAAACTGGAATTGCTTATTTCTAGAATTTTTCATTTAATATTTTTGGAGCAGGGTTGACCACAGGGTAACTGAAACCATGGAAAGTAAAATCACAGATAAGAGGAACTTCTATAAACCTCTGATATTTGGGCTTAGAGTAACAGCAAAAGCTAATTGTATATCTTCATATATCTTTATCTCAGCCAAATATAGCTTTAACATTATATATGTCCCATTCTTTTTCATTTTCTTGACTGGCAAATTCAAAAGCCCTTTTTCATCTTGCACATAATTCCAGTCTTTAACTCAGAAGTCAGTTCTTTCTTAATCCCCAGCTGGAAATAAGTTATTTAGGTTTAACACCCAAAACACAGTTATGTCTCTTCATGTTCAACAGTTCCTATCTTGTGCTTTGTGATTTGTTTACCTGTCTGCTCTTATAGCTTTTCTGGTTGATTTCTCAATATCTAGTCCATCTGAAATGGTTAGCTTAAGCCAATCACAGTAATCCCAATCTTTTATTAGTGATAGTTTTAGAAATGGTCTTAGAGCTAAATCCTGACTAGTGAAAAAATAGGGGAAAGCTCTGGAGGATTGCTAGGAAAAATTTACTTGCTTCTACAAATAAAAAGAAGTCCCTAGCTGTTCTGGCTCAGTGGATAGAGGGTCGGCCTGCGGACTGCAGGGTCCCGGGTTCGATTCCAATCAAGGGCGGAGGAGAAGGAGGAGGAGGAGGAGGAGGAGGGTTGGAGAAAGTGGCGGAGGCAGCCCTCCTCCACCCCTTCTTTCTCTACTTTGCTAACAATATAAGGATTAAAGGCACATAAGAGGGGAAGCCAAGCTGAAACAAGCACAGAGAAGTGTCCTACATAGTTTGGGGCCATGTGCCACTGCCCTGGAGACTCCAGATCTGTGTCAACTGCACTCAGTGTGGGCCCAAATAATTTATGACATGAATAAATGGAAAGAAATACTTTTGGGTTATTTAAGCCTGCGATATAAGATATTTGAGTAAAGCATAAGACAACCATGATGGTTGTAGCCTGGAATGGTGGAGGAGAAGCTACTCCCAGTACTCATGAGTATTTTTTAAAAAGCAGAACAAAAGTGTTTAAGGACTAAGAATCATTGAAAAAAAGAAAAGAAAAAAATGGGGAAAGAACTCTCTGGAACAAAACTCGCATAACCTCTTTTGTAAACTAGACCAAAGATTATATAGATTTTCCTTTATACGTGAAGTCTTGGTCCAACTCTGAATAGAGCATTTCAGTGAGTGTAACCAACCTATTAGGGGTGGGAACCAGAGTTCAATAGCATTACTGACCAAAACCACACTTTAAAAAAATAGTAATTGATTGTATAAAATAAAATTGACAGATGCTTCCATGATGAGTAGTGGTTTCATATCAAGTCATTTAAGGAACATAGTATTACATCTAATCACCAGAATTTAGAGTAGCCATTTTCCTCCTGTTGCTATCTTCAAGCTGAGTTTTGACCTTTTCTGTACTGAACAAAATAGTAGGTGACACATCTTAGGGACCTTTCTAGGACTCTGAGTTTACAACTGATCTTGAGGCTCCAAAATAGGAATGGTCTTTGGAAGACCTGAAAAAATTGTTTTGTTCAACTTCATAGCATGGAATAATTAAAACCCCCAATAAATGAATGTTTTAAGTAAGATGAATAAGCATCTACAGAGTTTTTGTTTTGTCTTCAGAAACAGTAGAAGATGTGCTACATGGATAGGGCAGTTGTGCTCTCAATCCTTGGAAGAAAGGGGACAATTACAAAATCCATCACTAGATATGTATTAATCTCTTGCTTTCTTCACCCTGGGGGGGGGAGAACTCCATTTTCTTTTCATCTAAGATTCTCTTTCCCACACCTACTTTAAACCCTAAAGGCATAGATATCACTGGGGAGAATGATAAAAGCAAGGACTAATGTGATTATTGATAAATTAAAAACAGAAGTTTTCGTTAAGTAACTATATACTAAGAGTCAGGAAAATATGTCTTGTACCTATTATTTTCCCCCTCTGCAATACTGGAAATAAATTGCTTCATTCAAGGAAAAATGGTTTGTCTAAGAGGACAGACCACTGAGGAGTCAATGTTCAGGTTCAAAAGTAGTTATTTATCCTCTCATGCAAGCACAATGCGTGATTTTCAGATACTGTTGTGCTCAGCCTGTAGTAGTGCAATCTTAAGGTAAGTGACTGAGTGTGGTACAGGATTAGAGAATTTAATAAGATTTCTGACTTTGGCATCAACTCACAAAGAAGTATAAAATTATAGTAATTCTTTATCTCATGACTCAGTTTGCTATGGAAAATGAACGCGTTATATTATGAAAATCTCAGCACACAGTGTTGAGAAGAGCAAGCCAGATGTTTCCCTTCAGGCTTTCCTTTATTAAAAATTATTAACTTTTGACTCAACGATACCCATCTTTGCAAAAACTGTGTTCTCAGAACATGGCTGTTGAGTCACATTTTAATAAAAACACAAGTATCCATTCATGGATGGAAGGGCTCCTTTGAAAAATATATTGAGGGCAAGAGACTTTATTTGGCTTTTTGGGATAGATGCTAACCAGCAACCTAAGGAGTAATCTTGATATGGACTTTGTAAGGAGAGGACTAGAATGGAAGAGGAGGGGACAAGCTGGGGTCTGGGCAGATTCAAGAGGATGAAGGGGAAGCAGAACAGAGAGAGTGTTGTCTTTTTCACTTATCTTGTCTGTTAAAAGATATGAAATCATTTTATGAGATAGTGATAATGTGTTAGACTTTTATAACAAAAGATTTATCTTCTAACATTTCTAAGTTGCCTGGACTATGGTTTGTTGCTGAAGGGGCGAGGGCTACGCCCTCCATCTTACCTTTGCCATGTGCTTCTTCCCAGAAGCCCAAGCCTCTGCTACTCTGCTAGCCACACCCAGGACTTCTTTAAACTAACCAATGACAATCAAGGAATGTGCACGCCATGGATGTGACCACATCTTGTGTGACAAGACCCGATTTGCGCCTGGCCAATCGGCAGGGCCCACAGTCACCTCTCCTCCCCTTACTCCACCCCCCTATAAAACTCCTCTTCCCATCGGGCTAGCCCTCTCTCTGCCACTTGGCTTACCATTGCATCGGTGAGTGTGGCTGGGGAGCCGAACTAGTTCGAATAAAAGACTCTCTGCTTTTGCATCGGACTCGCTGGCTCCCTGGTGGGCTATTGGGGATCTTGAAATCCAGGCATAACAGTTGTCATAGATTGACTTAGTTAACTAAGTAGTGTTATGGATATTCAGGTAGTTAACTAGAGTCTGAAAAAGACATTTTTCAGGTTTCTTTTGGCACTTTTATTTACATTCACTCATTTATATAAACTATTAAGTAGGAAGCTAAAATAGACATGAGAGATGAAGTGGCTGTGAAAAGTGCCTCCCAGATCTTGGCCACTGGTGGTATAACTGAACAACAGCACCAGCTATTGCACTCTGAAAAACTCTACCACATTGGTTCCAAAGCCATGCTTCCTATGGGCTGCCCCCAGCCAGTGACTGAGTGTGGCAGGGTTATAAAGCGGGCCTTTTCCTGGACTCAAGGACTCCCTATCAGCTTTGCCAATACATTTTTAACTCGACTGCAGTCTAAGATGATTCCACTTAACCACCCTTCCCTATCTTCTCCAAGGTCTAATGACTCTTCCAATGCCTTCTGCTTCCCTTATTATCTTTCCCCTAAAGACATTTCCCCTAATGAACCTCTTGCATAGCTAATCTCTGGGGTCTCCTTCTTGGAGTGTTCAGACTAACACAGAATAGAAGAAGGAAACTACTGATACCTACCTATCCAACAACATTCATTTGTAATCTATTCATTTGATATTTATTGATTTTCTACTTTGGTAGCATTTGATGACAGCAAAACTTGAGGTTTACAGAGACTCAAAGGCCAAGTTGTGTTGACTGCATTTCTAACCTTATCATTGAGATAGGGATAGGTTGTTGTGGTTTGATCAGTAAAGAGGCAGCAGGTTGGAGAAACTAAGATGGCGGCATAGGTAAACACCGGGAAATTGCTGCCTCACACAACAACTTCAAAAATACAACGAAAAGACAAAATGGACATCACCCAGAACTACAGGAAGGCTGGCTGAGTGGAAATTCTACAACTAGAAGGAAAGAGAAAAGCACACTGAGATCCAGAGGAGCTGCGGAAGTAAAGTGCAAAGGTACTGAGGCTCGCACACACGGAAAGGGGGTAGCATCTGAGGACGCAGCTGTCTTTTTGAATCAGGAGGGAGTCACAAGCTCCTGACTGCTCTGAACTCTGGTTCTGGGAAGTCTCTGGGGACCCAGGACTCATACGGGGAGAAACTGGACTGTCTGGCAGCAGGCAGAACTCGAAACTTGAGGGCAGCTTTCCCTCAGAGGTGCTTGTAGCCGTTACTGGGAAACTGAGACACACAGCCCCTTAGGGCAGGGTTGAGGACCAGCCATAGCTGCTTGCTCCGCCCTTTGATTCCCTGAGACCCCGCCCCACCCAGGCTGCGGCAGAGGCTTTTGCATATGAATGCCCTGGCCCTTTGCAACCTGAAAATTACCTAACAAACTACAGCAGGGCCACAGACCCAGAACTTCCAAGAGAAGGCCCAAGGCCCCACAGCAGCTTGCATTGCTTCACAGCTGGGCCTCATCA
>NW_006295180.1:4112772-4117538 GCF_000327345.1 Myotis davidii | reverse complement strand
AAACCCCCACTGAAGACAGAGAGAGAGGAAAAGGAGCCACAGGCTGTTTTTAAGGAGTGTACAATCTAGTATAAGAGCAGACCACGTTTGCAAACACTTTAAGCTCGAACGTAATTATGATTTATATGAGATACAAGAATACTGCTATGGGAATTGAAAGAAATTATTCAGAGATTATGGAGGGGCCATAAAATCCTTGAGGCAAGATAACTTAAGATTTGTTTAGGAATTACATGTTCCCCATTTTGTCTGGGGAATAAGTAGAAAGTGATGACGAGGCCATATTGGGGTATGCCTGGGAAGCTAGGAAAACGTGTTTGTTCTTACTCTGAAAGGCAATGGACGTGGGGATAAGGACACATATGTAATATCTTAATCAATAAAAAATATATTTAAAAAAAAAAAGAGGCAGCAGGTTACCTAAAAAAGGTAGCTAGACATTTACGCACGAAGGAAATATTTTTCTTGGCATTGCTCCCTCTACAGTTTGATCCACAAACTCAACTTTTCAGTGCCTCAGAATTTATTAGGTTCTGAATAACTGATTCATATATTCAAGGTCACCAGTGACCTCCACATTACTAAACCTGATAATCAGATTTCAGCCCCCATCTTACTGAACTATCTATAGCATTTGGCAAACACAATTGATTACGCTCTCTGCCCTGAAATAACATCATCACCTGGCTTCCAAGTGCCACACTAACTTCCTCTTACCTCACTGGCCACTCATTATTGTTTCTTGCTGGTTTTTTCTCATGCATTTGACTTCTTATCATTGCAGTGCTCCAGATCTTAAACCTTGGACATTTTTTTCTCTATATATCCTCCACTCAGCTGTTTTATGCAGCTTCTTGTTTTCTGTTTGTTTCATTTTTAAATATATTTTTATTGATTTCAGAAAGGAAGAGAGAGGGAGAAAGAGATAGAAACATTAATGATAAGAGAGAATCATTGATCAGTTGCCTCCTGCATGCCCCCCACGGGGGACCAACCCCACAACCTGGGCATGTGTTTTGATAGGGAATTGAACTGTGACCTCCTGGTTCATAGGTTGACACTAAACCACTGATCCACACTGGTCAGGCAACAGCCTCTTAATAATCTATAATAATAAAAGGGTAATATGCTAATTGGACCGGATAGCCTTCTGGACGTCATTCCAGACGTCCTTCCAGACAAAGCCGGAGCTGGAGGGAAGCCAGCCTGGTTCCCAGGTGCCAGAGGGAAGCCAGTGCTGGCAGCCGGGGGAAGGAAGGTCTACTCTTGCACAAATTTTCATGCATGAGGCCTCTAGTCTATAATAATAAAAGCATAATATGCTCATTAGACCAGATGGCCTTCCAGATGATATTCCGGACGAAGCCAGGGCTTCGAGGGAAGCCAGGGTGCCAGGTGCCAGAGGGCAGCCAATGCTGGCAGCCAGGGGAAGGAAGGCCTACTCTTTTTTTTTTAAATTTATCTTTAGCGTTGAAAGTATTACAGATATCCCCTTTTATCCCCATTGACCCTTTCTACCTAGTGGAAGGCCTACTCTTGCATGAATTTCATGCATTGGACCTCTAGTATCTATATAATAATGACTCTAAAATTTAAATGTCCATCCCACACCTCTACCCTGAATTCTAGACTCATATTCACATGCCTACCTGGCATCTCTATTTAGATGTCTAATAGGCATCTCAAACAATGTGTCCTAAACAGGATTCTAATCAATTCACCTTAATCTGCTTGTCTCATAATCTGTTCATCTCTGGTAATATCAACTCCATCCTTTCAGGTGCTCAGGCCAAAAAAACCCCTTGAGTTATTGTTGAAGTTTTCCCTTTTGTGGCCTGTACTCAATTCTAAGGCAATTTTTTTTGAAGCTCAACTTTAAGCATATTTCCCAAGTATAAATTCTTATAATCACCTCAAGCATACTGTCATCTTGGACTGAGCCACCTAATTGTTGCAAAAGCCTCCTAACTGCTCTCTCTTCTTATGCCTTGGTATCCCTACAGCCCCACAATCTGTTCCTATAACAGCAGCTCAGTGATCATGTTAAAAACTAAGTGAAGTGTTATGAGCTGAGTTATGTGCTCCCAAAATTCATATGTTGAAACCTTAACCCTCAGTCCTTCAGAAAGATGGGTTTCTTATATAGGTTAGCTTAATTATACAACCTAATTAAGTTAAGATGAAGTAAGTAGGGTGGGCCCTAATCCATTGTGGCTGGTGTCCTTATAAGAAGAGGAGATTAGGACACAGACATGTACAGAGGGGAAGACCATGTGAGGTTACAGAGAAAAGATGGCCATCTACAAGCCAAGGAGAGAGGCTTTCATTTTGTTATGACCACTATAGAAAACTAATATGGATTTTAGTACCTAGAAGTAGGGTGCTGCTATAACAAATAGCTAAAGTGGAAAGTGGCTTTGGAAGTGGGGAGAGACTGGAAGAGTTTGGAGGTACATGCTAGAAAAAGTCTAGATTACCTTGAAGAGAGTATTGGTAGAAATAAGATGTTAAAGATGCTTCTGGTGAAGTCTCAGATGGAAATGAGGAACATGTTACTGAATATTGGAGAAAAGGCAATCCTTGTTATAAACTGGCAGAGAACTGGGCCACATTCTATTCTAAAATTTTGTGGAAGGTAGAACCTGTGAATGATAAACTTGGATGTTTAGCTGTGGAGATTTCTAAGCAAAATGTTGAAGGTCTGGCCTGGTATCCGTTTATAGTAAAATGTGAGACAAGAGCCCTAGCCGGTTTGGCTCAGTGGATAGAGCATTGGCCTGCAGACTGAAAGGTCCCAGGTTCGATTCCGGTCAAGGGCATGTACCTTGGTTGCGGGCACCTCCCCAGTAGGAGGTGTGCAGGAGGCAGCTAATCGATGTTTCTCTCTCATCGATGTTTCTAACTATCCCTTTCCCTTCCTCTTTTTAAAAAATTAATAAAATATATATATATTTTTTAAAATGTGAGGCAAGAGAGATAAATTGAAGAAGTAATTGTTAAGTAAAAAAGAACCAGAACTTGAAGATTTGGAAAATTCTCAGACATATTTTAAAAAAATAAATAAAAATGTGTTGTGTAGAGAGCACCAACAGTTTGGCTGGACACACATTTGTTAAAGAGACTACAGGTGTGACTCATGAATCCCATCAAGCATGTCAGTAGAACACTGTCAGCTTGGACTACAGGGATAGGGGCAAAAGGAAATAGAGGAAGGCTATTGGACTTCTGGAATTTACAGGACAGGCCAATAGAGCTATCCAGTTGCAAACATGTATTACCCTTTAAGAGAGTGGAAGAATGACCCTGAAGGTAACTCAGAGATAGGCAAGGCTGCAACTGCCACCACATACCCAGAGGGCACTGGGGTTAGGGGACGGTGAGACTGTCTCCTCCTCAAATCCAAAGGCTGGGGCCACCTCCTCAGTTTCAGCAGAACAGGCTGCTGCTGCCCAGGACCAGAGGAGAAGGGTAACAATTACAGTGGGGCCATAAGGTGGGCCATTCCCCTTTTGGGCTCAGAGGACAGTGAATGGAGCCAAAGAGGATTATTCTTGAGACTTAAAATCTAATGGAATTCTTGCTAGATTTTGGAATTACTTTAGACCCATCACCCTTCTTTCTGATTTCTCTCTCTTGGAAGGGGAATGTCTATCCTACACCTGTCCCATATGTGTTTTGAAAGCAAATAACTTGTCTGGTTCCACAGGTCCACAGCTGGAGAGGAATTGTGCTTTAGGATGAATCATATCTTGAGTCTTACCCATACCTGATTTAGATGATATTGAGATGAGACTTTGGACTTAAAGTTGGTGCTGGAACAAGTTAAGAGTTAAGATTTTGGGGGCTGTTGGAATGAGATTTTTTTTTTTTCATGTGAGAAATGCACAGATTTGGGAGGAGTGTTAGTGACTGAATTATATCCTCCAAAAAAAAATCATAAATTGAAGTTATAGCCCTCAGTACTTCAGAATGTGACTAAATGCATGTATTTGGAGATAGGACATTTAAAGACGTAATTAAGATATAAAGAGGTTTTCTGGTAAATCCAATATTACAGGTTTCCTTGAAGAAGCAATCAGGACACAGACAATACAGAGACTGAGGGATGACCATGTGAGCACACAGCAAGAAGGAGAAAGGCCTCAGGAGAAACCTACCCTGCTGGTGGCTTGACCTTGGACTTCCAGCCTCCAGAATTGTAAGAAAATAAATCCCTGTTGTTTAAGGTACCCAGTCTGTGGTATTTTGTTATGACAGCCCTAGCAACCTAATATATGAAATGATAAAATTTCTCTGCTTAGAACTCTCCAATCTCTCCATCTTCCTGAGAGTTCTTACAGGGTCTACAAGGTCCACAATCGGATGCCCAGATCCCAAGTGTGTGGGTGGGGGTGAGTGCTGGAAAGACTTTAATTACTAAAGCCTCCTATACCTTTTTTCAAGGGCTAGTTGTACTCTCCAAGGCCAATAGTGCCACTGACCTGATATATGCATTCCATTGGACAGTAATATAAAAGTGCACTTCCTTTTTGCCTTTGTAACCTCTCATTTTGTATTTTCATTTAGGGAATTTTCCTTTGGTTAACACATTCTGTCTTTAGATGTGTCTACAGGATTGATTAGGCTTTAGAGCAGTGGTTCTCAACCTTCCTAATGCCGCGACCCTTTAATACAGTTCCTCATGTTGTGACCCAACCATAAAATTATTTTCATTGCTACTTCATAACTGTAATGTTGCTACTGTTATGAATCATAATGTATGTATC
>NW_006295180.1:4097737-4112723 GCF_000327345.1 Myotis davidii | reverse complement strand
ACTGGGAGGAATCGTCATGTAAATATCTGATAGGCACGATGGTCTTAGGCGCCCCCTGTGAAAGGGTCGTTTGATCGCCAAAGGGGTCGCGACCCACAGGTTGAGAACTGCTGCTTTAGAGCCACATAAACCTCAGATAAGTTATTTAAACTATGTGAATCATTTGGCTCAGTGGGTAGATCATCACCTGCAGACCAAAGGGTCTCAGGTTAGATTCTGGTCAAGGGCACTTGCCTTGGTTGCAGGGTCCTTGGGCCCTGGCCCTGGTCAGGGCTCGTGCAGAAGGCAACCAATCGATGTGTTTCTCTCACATCGATGTTTCTCTCTGTCTTTCCCTCTCTCCTCCACTCTCCCTAAAAATTAATGGAAAAATATCCTTGGGTGGGGATTAACAACAACAAAAACAACTATGTGAATCTTAAATTCCTCATATATAAATTGGGAATAATAGTATCTATATTGTAGAGTCATTCATTATTTAGTAAGTAAATATTTATTGGAAAGCTGGTTGTTTCCAGGCACGATGTTGTGAAAATAAAATTAGGTAAAATATATAAAGTATGTCACTCATAACTTGGTTTATATTAGTTGCTCAAAAAAATGATATTATTATTTTTATTATTGTTGATGTTAGGATGGAATTCTAATTCTGTTCTTTATTCTGAGAGATGTTTTGTCTTCTTTTTAAAATATATTTTTATTTATTTCAGAGAGAAAGAAAGTGGGAGAGATAGAAACATCAATGATGAGAGAGAATCATTGATTGGCTGCCTCCTGCATACCCCACACTGGGGATCCAGCCTACAACCTGGGCATGTGCTCTTGACTGGAATTGAACCCAGGACTCTTCAGTCCACAGGCTGATGCTCTATCCACTGAGATAAACCAGCTAGGGCTGTTTTGTCTTTTCAATGTGGCTTTTGCATATATTATATCATTCATTATTTGCTAATTTTCTAATTGAATCCTCATAATCCTGAAATCCCACATTTTCTCCAGTTTATCACTCTATCTTTCACTCTTCACATTCAAATTTCTCGAGTTAGCTATACTCCCTGTCTCTACTCATCTCCCATTTATTCCTCAACATGCTCTATTCCAGTTTTTCACCTCCCATCACTCCTCAAAACAACTTCATCACTGGTTATTTATGACCCCTTGTTGCTTGTATTAGCCAGCTACTGCTGCCATAACAAAATACCACAGACTAAGTGGTTTAAACAATAGAAATTTGTTTTCTTACAGTACTGGAGCTGGAAGGCCAAGTTCAAGGTACAAGCAAGGTTGGTTTCTCTGAGGTTAGTTTCTCTCCTTGGCCACCTTCTCCCTGTGCTGTTACATGGCCCTTCCGCTGCATGCATGCATCCCTGGTGTCTCTTCTTATAAGGACCCCAGTCGTATTGGAATAGGGCTCCACCCTTATGACCTCATTTAACCTTAATGACCTCTTTAAAGGCCCTATCTCCAAAAACAGTTACATAAAGGCATTAGGGTTTCAACATATGAATTTTGAGGGGTATAATTCAGTCCATAATATGCTAAGTAATATTTCTCTTTGCTTATTTTACTTGACCTTACATAAAAATTCAAAAGTATATTCCACACTTACCTCCTTGAAACCCTCTCTTCTCTGGGTTTTCAGAACCCCCTCAGGCTCTTAGTTTTTTTCTTTTTTTCCTTGGACCACTTCTTGGAGTCTCATTTTCACTCTCTGACAATGAAATCTTGGAGTTCCTTAAGACTTTAACCTTGAGTCCTTCCCTTCTCACTTTATACTGTACTCTGAGGTGAGCGCATCCATCCACATGGCTTCATCCCAATTGTACAGAGAAAACTCCGTTTTTTATCTGTAGATCAGAACTGTTGACTTGATCTCTCCATGTATTTGTCCCTCCCTGGAACATATTAGACTTTGAGAAAAACAGTGTTAGTGCTATCTATTTTCTGTTCAGAATAGCTGCTGTATTGAAACACATTTACCCTGTAAATTCATCGCTTATTCTAGTACCATCACACTCACAGGAGGGAATTTCCAGGGTGACCTCAGATGAACTTGTGTGGCCCTTAGAGAAGTCACCCACATGTGTAGCTCCTCTTGACATCAAGGTGTCAGGGAGAGAGGGAAATTCCAAGTTGCAGAGTGCATGAAAATAATTTTAGAAGTTAACTGATAACCATCTACAGTGCAAACATTCTGTGACTAGTATGTATGGCTAAGAACTCTGAGACCATTAGACCACACACTGCCAATGTGGAAGAGGGGATTTTTTTTTTTTTTAGGTTGAGCTGAATTGTTCATTTGCTAGGCTGTGGTGAACAGTTTCAAGATACCATAACTTTCTAGATTTTAGCTATAATTACACAGTTCAGGAGATAATACATTACTAATTATTACTAATTAGAAATGAAAGGGGTGAGAGGGAGGTTGTGGGGCTTGGTGATAAAGATGAAGGAATTAAGGGGAAAAAATACACTCAGAGACACAAACAACAGTAGGTGATTACCAGACAGAAAGGCGGTAGATGAGGTTAAAGGAGGGATTAATGGTGATGGAAGGAGACTTAATCTGAAGTTGTAGCACACAATACAATATGTACACTTGAAACCTATATAAGTTTATTAACCAATATCACCCCAATAAATTCAATAAAAAGGAAAACACACTTAAAAAATAAATGAAAGGAGTAAAATCAAATCACTCATATAGGACATATAGATTGAATATCGGTACCTGAGAGAGAGATGAGAGAGAGAGAGAGAGTGAGAGAGAGAGCTACTGAAAGATAGAATGGTCCCAAAGAGAATTCTTGACCTCACCAGTGTAATGAGTATGCCTGGGCGAGCATGTTCATTCCACTCAGAATCACTCCATGTGCGTCTTGGACACACACACCTGAGCTTGTCAACCTCAGAACAGACCCTGTGCATGTTCATCCAGAATCAGACTAATTCCACTTTCAACTTAGATATACAATTCTGACCATCAGGTTCCTTTCGCAAGGAATTATATAATAACACACAGATTGTGTTTGTCCTGAGGTAAATTAGCATAAGTGATAATTGTATCAAAACCTCCATATGAATTTTGCTTAAGGGCATCTAACTTATCAATTGTCACACAATTAACATATCTGTACTTATGTATTTACATTCTGTCAAAGACTCTAACTCAAAATAGTTCCAGTATATATGGATTGGCTCTTTCTTGGATTCTTGATTTCTCCCTTTTTGGCAAACAAATTTAATTTTATTTTTTTAAAAAGCAAACTTGAAAATCTCCCTTTCCTCACATGATGCAGAGTTCCCTGTGTCAATTCCACCATCTACATGAGTGATGTCACCTCACCCAACCTTATCTAAATCTTTAGGATAAAGATATATGGGATTTCAGCACAAGCACCCAAACCAGTGAAAAGGGAGGGAAAAACACAACTCTAACCATTAGGAAAATATGGAGACAGATACCTTATGTAACTTACATTTGAAGAAACAATAAACAACTTCACCCCATTTCAAGTGGAGTTAAGTGGGTTCCCAAATGGCAAATAGAAAAAAAAAAAAAACAAGTGACAATTTTGACCTTAGAAAGCAGCAGAGAAGTAAGAAAAGTCAACTTGAGCTCAACTCCAATTTCCTCTTTGATGGCTAAATAAATGTTAAATTACTTTGTAAATATTTTTGAATGACTGGTTTTGGAGTGGGAGCGATGAGGAAAGAAAGGGGAAAAAAGGTTAACTACCACACATAAAACAACCAGCTCATACAGCCTATGGCCAATTTTTACAGTTGGATTTTTATACACTCCTGGAATAGTTGGGCAAGGGACGGGTTTATAATGTTACCATGGCAGTGCTGTAGTCTTTTGACAAAATATTGTGACACTGAAGCAGATGTACGATGGGAAGACAGGCATAGCTGCTGGGACAAGTAGGAAAGAATTTAAGACCCTCACTAAATATTTCAGTGAAGAATGTCTCACTGAAATGTCGCTGGGTTTAATTAGCTGTAGAATGAAAGATGAAGGGTTAATCCAAGGTCAGTGTGGGGGAAAATGAAGCCTGTGACACATGCAGCTATTTGATATTTGCTGGATGCTACACTCTGGACAATTAGAACAGTAAATTAACAGAACGCAGGAAAGAATGGGCACTTAGGTTTCTTAAGTCAATTTGATATGACGGTGTTCAGTTATTTAATTTCCATATGCGTTTCTCTAAAATGCTTTCTGTCAATCCAGGCATTTCTTCTGAAATGTTAAAAGTAACTGCCAAGTAGGTAAGAAACATTCTCTGATTTCAGTGAGAAACAACTTGATTGCACTCAATTAAAAACAATTGAATCTGTTATTTATTGTTTGATGTCTATGTTTGCCTATTTACTTCAATTTTTTTTTCTTATTCACAAGGGGGGGAAAAGTGTTGGACAGACACATATGTATATATACAAAAACTTGTTTGAGTAAACAAACTCTGAGCTCTGTCTAGAGCAGTGGTTCTCAACCTCCTGGCCCTTTAAATACAGTTCCTCATGTTGTGACCCAACCATAACATTATTTTCGTTGCTACTTCATAACTGTAATGTTGCTACTGTTATGAATCGTAATCTAAATATCTGATATGCAGGATGGTCTTAGTCGACCCCTGTGAAAGGGTCATTGGACCGCCAAAGGGGTCGCGACCCACAGGTTGAGAACTGCTGGTCTAGAGTAAGGGAAGATCTGTCAGGCATATTGGGCATCTCATTGACTGATTCCTTGAGCATCTGTTATGGGCCAGGCGTTGTGCAAGGCACAATGTTCTCACTTAGCAACAGGACAGAGTGCTCTTCATAGAGTTCTATAGGTTGGAGCCCATACTGAATGGTTCTCTCATTTCCATTCTCCAATTTAACCACTAGATGGATGCTCCATAGTATTTCTCATATAAATTACACATAAATACTTGTACATAGTAAAAGACACATTTTGACTTTAATTTTTCAGGATTTGTACTAGTAGTGTAACTTCATACACAATCAAAGTGAGTTTTTTAGTCTGGCCTGAGTGGTATGAATGAGCAAATACCTCCCACTCACCACTAATGTAGTACAGTAGGAAAGAGAGAGGAAAATCAACTAACTTTAGCAAAGTCACAGAATAGTAAACTCCCACGAGGGTCCCGAGTCATGTTAAAATGAAAAGTAAATGTGAGCTGACATTTAGCCATGTTTTCACATTAGGCACAGGCATCAATCCAGAAAGCACTGGGCAAGTGCACTGATGTCTGTGAAAGATACCAGAAGGAACTACATTTAGCAATAGGCTTAAAGGGAATGGCCAAAGATTAAGTATAAGCCTCAGGGAATACTGCAGCTTCCACCAGCTGCCCTTCCAGGACTGACCTTGAAGCTTAAGAGCCTGGCAACTGTGAACTTTAGCAGTTGTAGAAATCAGATACAGTAGGTTCCTTGCCCCTACCTCAACAGCTCATGCAAGTCATCCAGTTGAAACCTGTTCACCCAATGCTGTTTTGCGGCAGGTATTGGACTGGGTGCTGAGGATGCAGTTTAGACAAGAAAGAAACTGTCCTTGTGTAGTTCAGAAGAATGGGTGTGGGGGGAGTGTGAGTTGGTGATCTGGATATTTCAGTAAACCAAGATTTTCATTGCATTGAGGAGAGTGAGCCCACTGAAGGTCTCTGAAATCAAACAGACAAAAGGACAAGGACCTCTACTCCATGAAGTAAGGTGTGGCTGATACAAAGGTGAAAGTGTCATGGAAGTCCCTGCCTATAGTATTCTGTATGTGGCAAGAGATGACAGAGGGATGTGGTCTGAGTCCCCAGTGCCTTTTCTGCCCTTGGCTGTTCTGCACTACTCATAATAGCTACTCAGAATGGATAAATGGGTGTAGCCAAAATGGCAATGGTATGCACATTCTACCTCCCTCGATTGCACACAGCCAAACACTCCTCCTGCAAGTGGATGTAGGAGCAGAATACATGTGTCTGTGTCTGGAAGAGATAATTGGAAGAACAAGAACAGGGGTCACAGTGCTCATGGTTAAGTAACATAAATTGTCATGGGATTCTTAGTTGATTGCCTCATAAATTATCAAACTAAACTGACACTACTCATTCTTACTGTCATGTGGATGTTCATCTTCTACAAGTTGATCTACTTAATTTAAATGTATTGAAAGCAAAACAACATCAAAAATTCTGCCTAAAAAGAATGACTATCATTGTTAAATACTCTTAACTCTAGTTGGAGTTAGTTGTGTACTCCTTGTGTAGTTCAGAAGGGCACGTGTTTTGCAATGTGAAAAGTCAATGGCACAGTCCATCTGTTTCACTAACCCTCAGTTAACCAGATAGTTTTTACCCTGTTAGTAGGAAAAACACTTCCACAGATGTAACTCTATTCTTATGAAGTCAAGTAGAATGATTGTTTGAATGTGATTAGTACCTTTTAAACCTATAAATGTGTATTCAGCATAAAAGAAAAGCAATTTAAGAGAATGCTGACTCTGAAAACTCCAGAGCCATTGAGATCTTCTTGAAATCTATGAAAGAATAAAACAAAGGTGAAGTTGAATTTCTAGTTCCTATTAGGAGATCAAATAACAAATAAGGGTTACCACTAAGGTCTACTATGTTGATAATCACTTACACTTTTTGTGACCTAAATTCTCTGTGACTGCTTCAACAAACATTTATTGAGTACCTTCTAAGGACAAGACAGTGTATGGGGATAATTTTAAAATGATACAATTCTTATTGAAGATTTGACACACAGAGATTAAGTCTTATTGACATAGTGGGGTATAAATAGTGCTTGAGCTTCTATGTAAAGATATTTCTGTCTGTGGTTTGGTCCTCTTATCTATAAATGCCCACATTGGGGTAACAGTGCCAATTAAAGCCAGCAAAATTGTTGTACATTGACACATTTTTTTTAAAAGGGCTCTAACAACAAAAATTTTCCAATACCAATGAAGTGATAAAATAAATAAAAGACTTTTAGGCCACCTTCTCAGAGAACCTTTTTTGCTGATTTTTGAAAGACCTATTAAGTCAGAAGCTCAAGCTCTCATCTGGACATGGGCATTTGTTTTAGTTGTTTTAATGACAAACTTGAGGATGAATTCATTTATGTCATGGTTTTGAGTGACTTGAATTTTCTTTGATAATGGACAGGGGAACTTACCTACAAATGGCCATGACCTACAAAGCACATGCACACGTATACACACCTAATATATAGATGTATAATGCACATCCCAGGTTAAGCTTCTTCACTTTGCATGATAGGGAGGTCTTTTGGGGAGAAGGTAAGCTCTTCTTGGTCTGGGGTAATATCTAGTGGATTAAGTAAAGAGTCAGATACATTAGGGAAGGAGCCAACACAGGTACAGTCAGCAGGGAGCATAATCATGAGGAGGCTGAGAGCTTTGTCGGAGCTTCAAATGTCAAGATTGTAATTTTTGAGGTGAAAATTAATGGTAATGAGGAGCTATTGGAAGATTTTGAAATGTGGGTGGGCTTAATGATGGATATAATTAAGCCCACCCACATACCAGTAAATGGCCTCAGATGGTAACAGTGATTATTCTGGTACAGTTGCTGTTTTTCTGACCCACAAATATGGAGAGTCCTTTCAAGCCAATAGCCAGCTTGTGAGTGGAAAGGGCTGCTGGAAAGAAAGTGTTGATGATCACAAAGCAGCCGCTGTCATTCTCTGTGGTTCTGTAGAGAATGGTTACTTGAGACACCTCCCAAATCAAGGTCCCTTAGAAAGATGGGACAAGCTCAGTGTTAGAATATTGGTCAACAAGTTATTTATGGCAGAGCCCCAGCTGCTGCCAGAATTCTCCTTATTAAAATAGTCAACAGGTGGGTGACCTGGCTTTTGCAAACATTGTGTCAGATCATGTATAATATACATTATTGCGTTTGTGTTCTTCTTGCTTAGATACTATCACATTTTTCTACTTGTAGATATACTGTAATTTTAGAACCCAGATATCAGAAAAACTACTAGTTCACTGCCTTTCATATAGATATTTAATAAATGTCTGCATACTAAAAAAAAAAAAAAAAAAAAAAGAAAGAAAGAAAGAAAGAAAAAAGTAAATGTCTGCATACTGATTGGTTAAAAATTCCTGCCAAAACCGGTTTGGCTCAGTGGATAGAGCGTCGGCCTGCAGACTGAAGGGTCCCAAGTTCGATTCCGGTCAAGGGCATGTACCTGGGTTGCGGGCACATCCCCTGTAGGAGATGTGCAGGAGGCGGCCGATCGATGTTTCTCTCTCATCGATGGTTCTAACTCTCTATCTCTCTCCCTTCCTCTCTGTAAAAAAAAATCAATAAAATATATTTTTAAAAAATTCCTGAAAGTAAGTGTGTATGTGCAGAGATTCTGGGTTTGAAATTAATATGATCATCCATTTATCTTGTTCTTCTTGTCATTTATTGACTTTTATCCTATAATGTACGTTCCAAGTATTTGCTGCCTCATCTTCTTAAAAGAATGCAAAACATGGCTGTATTTTCTCTCTCTCAAAGCCAATGAGGATGAATTTCTAGAAATCATTTTAATTAAAATCTATATCTCTTGTACATGAAAAAGAAGAGTGGAGCTGCATTTGTTTGTCTCTTGTGATTGGACAGTTCAGTTAGAGGAGAAAGCTGCTGCTGGAGATGTGGCTGCTGGACTGGCCACCTTCCCTCCTGTCTGTCAGCATGCTCTCTTAAGAGCAGAGAAACATGGGAAGTGTTCAGCCTAGATCTCAATTCAACCAAAGGCATGACAGGCTTGGTAGAGGACTGTCTCTGACCTTCATGGCTCCACTGATGGCTCTAACACTTGATCCACAGGGATGACATTCAAATCTCATCAAAGAGATGCAGGAAAACAGCTGCCCTAACTGGTTCTTCAGCAATCGTGCCTTGTGTTGGACCTGGGTTCATTGGGGTGGAAGCGGGGACACTTAGGCCATGAAGAAAACAGACAGTAAAGGAAATAGAATTTCCAGAGGCCAAGAACAAAGGCTCTTCAGCAAGGGAGGCACCCGCAGAGTAAGTGCTGAGTGATCTAAAGACATGGTGATAAATTTAAGGAACATTTAAGTGGCAGATTTAAGTAAGAGGAAGGAAATCCTCTTTCCTCTCCAGAGGTGAGGAACCAGACACTCTAAGAGAGACTGGGCCACTCTGGAATATGTGCAGCTTAAGGACAAACGGTACAATCTGGGGTAGGTAGCCAGGTGAAGGAGAGAGAGCCCCAGAGCCTGGGAACTAGAAAATCTGAATTCTGATCTTGGCTTGCTTCCAACCAGCTGTGGATTCTTGGCCAAAACATGTTATCTATCTGAGCCTCAATTTCCTCATCTCTGAAGTGTAGGCGTTGGATCAAATGACTTCTAAATAAAGTGCCTTTCATTTTTTGTAATTATATGCCTGAGAGTTGTCATTTTGATTTGACTCTATTAGAGTCATGTGTTGTTTTTTTAAAACCGAATAACAAGGAAAGTTTGCATGACAAAGTGTGCTTATCTGTTTTAGAATTATTATTTCCTTTAATGTTTTCCATTACCCCTCCCCTTCTTGGCAATATTCATTAAATTTGCCATGTGCAATGGACCTAGGCATTCTGATCCTGATATGATATGATGTCTGCAGAGGAAGGCTGGGCTTTGTTGAGCATCCCAGGTTGGTTATCAGCCTACTCTTTATTGCCCGTGGGATGGCAACAGAGAACACATGATTATTATTCATTTGAACAAGGTCCTTATATCAGATTTCCAAGAAAGTTATAGGTGTAGCAATGGTCAGTGGCCAAGAATAGTTTCATAAACAAAAAATAGAAGGAAATGAAATTTACCCTTTAAAAACATCCAAGGAGAACTGCATTTGGACCTTAGATTTGAAAGGGTTAATTTAAATATTAGAAAAACACTTTGATATAAAAGTTTAAAACTGGTAAAGACCTCAAAAGTCACCTATTCTGCCCTAATTGTTTTTGTCATAGAAAGGAGCTGAGACTCAGAAAAGTTTAGTGAATTGTCCAGAGAAACACAACTAATAAAGCAAAGCTGAGATTCAACATAAGGCATTTGATTCCCAATACCTTTTCCCTTTTGCAGTTACTTTCTGCTAAACAGAACTGGCCCTATTTGCAGGTGAAGACATCACTTTCCTGAGCAATAGGTATTGAAATCTATACACTACTCCAAGAATCTACCCAGCACCCTGTCACAAGACCTAGAAGTTTTCCACAGCATCGCAGGCCACCCCATCAAAAGCCCTTATAACATAGATTCTTCTCAATTTGGGTATGTCAATGTGAGAAATATCCAAACCTGTAAAGAATTTTATGAGTTTATTTGAGCCAAACTAATAACATGTCAGGAAGCAAGATCTCAAATTCTCCCAGAATGACAGGTGTTTTTTTAATACATTTAGAATTAAGGAGGCAATATAAGAAAGATTACATGAATGTGGAGGAGAGCAAGGCTGGGAATTACAGGACAGTTAACAAGATTGTGTTCTCTTGAGGGTGAGTCCTTATTCTTTCCAGAGAGTCTGAAAAAGAGGCTTTTCAAAGGCAAAACAATGACAGACCTTGCTTAAGGCAAAAATAAACTTTTACTAGGAAGGTTATAGGTCTATGGTGTGACTATTCATCATGAGTTGCCCAGTTAGGAATTCATGATCAGACTACCCTGTGAGGTTACTTAGATTTTATCCACAGATGTCTACTTCCAAGTCAGCTTCATAATCTTCTCATTCTCAGTTGCATTTCTAGCTTTAGTATGTTGCCTCGTACATGGTCAAATCTCAATCAATAGTTGTTGAACCAATGACCAAAAGCTTGAAGAGCATAGTAATGAATGGATGAACAGAAACCCAAGATCTCTGTCATTAGATTTGTACTGGTTAAGACATATTCAAATAAAAAAAATAGCAGGTGAGAATGACATGTGAAACATTATCACAGCATCTCAAATTGCTTTAAGGAGTCAAGAGAAAGGAAGTTTTAAAGAGATCTGGGCAAAGGAGTCAGCATGGGAGATGAGTGGAGAACACTTCCATATTTGTGTTTGGCAGGGCAGAGTCCAGAAAAGTGGTCCTCACAGGGAAGCCTGCATGAAGTGTTGTCCAAAATAATGCCTCATTACTTCCCACTCTACCTAAGCCAGGGGGTTTCTTGTACCCAATCCACCACCCAGAATGAGTTTTTTCATTACTGATTACAATGATATAGACACCAAAACATCATGGTCGTGAATACTTCCTAACTATATATCAAATAAAACTTTCCAGAGTTATTATATTATATTATATTTAATTTTTTCACCTTTGAGAGACTTGGGGCAGATGATATTATCTCCATAACTGTTGAGGAAACTGAAGCAGGTAAACTGGTCTTCAGCCTCACAACCCTGTGCTCTGACCACTAGGGAAACTGTTTTTCTTCATTTGTTAAGACTAATACTAAATTTTAAAAATATTGTATATATTCTAGGCAAATATTTTTTTGGAACATGGTCCCATTTTGTATTAATTAGGCCACCTTGCAAACTTATTTTTTAGTCTAAATTGTTGCTGCCTTTTATGTAACTGTCAATCTGGCTGACAATGCCCCTCCTGGAAATCCACAGGCAGACTGAAAAGAAGGGGAAACAACAGAAAGCCACACATTAATTATTGAAAGAATTCAATTATGACAATACTGTTCCTTTTGATGCCTACACATTTTATGTTTTCTAACTGAAATGAAACATTACATCTTTATGAGAGATAAATAGCAAAAGAATAATAATGATAAATTTGTTGCTGTTATTTTTGTTAGAATTCTGCAACTTATATTTTGACTATTTGTAGTGACCTAGATATTTGCGACAGGTTTCTACAACTGCCATCATTTTCTATGAATCAGCTATTATTTTTAAATACTATGTCTATTGATCACTTTATCACTGACTCCCTCCTCTCCACAAAATTATATAACAGAAGAAGGATATTATAATAGGTTAGAAGATGGACAGAGTTAGAAACAGCTTTTCCTCAAAAAAAATTTTTCAAGATCAAAATCAGAATCCAACCTTTTAAGGAACAGAACTGAATTAAATTTCCTTTCCTTTGTTCTTAGTTTTAATTTCCCCAAAGTACACTTCAACTTCCAATGTTCTTCTTTCCCATTTAATGCCAATAATTTGCACTTCTGTCATCCCTTTCATCTGGGAAATCACAGGGCCATCTGAAACTTGCTCTGATGAACTTCAGAGGGGTGCTCTAATAGGTCAGTCCTTTGATGACCTCCTTTTCAAATTGTGTAGCATAAGCAGACTTTGCAATAATAGAAATTACTCTGAAGTCTATGCTTAGGTTATTTTCTTTTTTATTAAATTTTTATTTTTTTAAGCTTAGGCGATTGCAATAGTGGCTGAACTTGAGTAGATTGGAGTGGTCACATGAGCTACATGAATAATGGATGCTTTATGGAAGAATTCATAACATTTTATGTACCCGCAATGATCTCCTTCTAAGAAGAAATGGCCCTTAATTCTTTGTTCTGTCTCAGTTTTTCTGACTTACACAGGATGCTTAGTTTTGGAAGTATAATCAGCTATCATGTTTACTCTGGGCACAGCTGATTGGAATTAGATGAGAACTATTGTCCTGGCCAAGATTATTAGGTTGAGAAATATCTGCCACTTTATAGATAGGTGGTTCACATCAACTAGCCAATAGAAATATTTGACTCTGAGATAATCTAATTAACTTATTTTCTGAGAACTTCAAATGCAAGGTGAACAAAGATAGTCTAGTTACTTGAGTTCAAGTTCATTTCCCTAGGAACCTGAAATATTATCTTGGTAGAATCTAAAATTTGCCACAGAACCCATGGTCAGAAGGACTAAAACTCAAATTAATGATGAGATGGAAAATTATCCTTCTACCTCACATTTTTATGGATATTTTAAATCCATTTTCATCTTACATTTATGTGATATGTGAGTGCATTGTCCTCCTGGTCCTAAGAACTTCATTGGCAGGACCTAGTTCTACTGGGAAAGAACAAAAGAATACAGTACTTTCTTGAGTTCAGACTATGTGCATAGACCTGGGGTAGCCTATGGTTGTTCATTGCTCTTTAGAGATTAAAGCAAGCTTGAAGAAATAAGTTACCAATGTGTATGGTATTGATATGATATGTATTTTAAAAGAAATAAAACACTATTATGAGGCAGAAGGATGAGTAATATAAACATTTCTCTCTCTTCAATATAAAAAATTATGCATTCACTTTAAAAGGAAAACAATATTGTATTACAACCTTTTATCAATGAGGCAGGAGACTCCCAGCATCTGACACCGTGCCTGTGACTATCGTTGTCAAAGAAACTTTGATGAGGCAACAAGCCAACAGGGGAGCAGAAAATAAGATGTGAGGATCCTAGATTCCAACTTACACTCTCACTTTCAGATTACTGGCTCTAATACCAAATCACTCTTATACCAAGAACATCCTGTTAACGACTGAGGTAAGGGTTGGGGAAAAGTGGTGGAGGTTCCACATTCTTCCCTCCCAACCCAAACATGGATAATTCTTCATATTATAGTGCCAATTATATTTTATTTCAGTTCTCCTAAGGGAGTGAAATTAAAAGGATAGAAACGCAGTGTCTGCTGTCTGTTCTGCAGAGAACATATGGAAATGCCATTACATTTGTCACGTTTCCTTGTCCCACAAAAATAATGTCCCAGAGGGAAGGATCTTCAACTGAGGACAACTTGCATTTAACCACACTCTGATGCTGGACCCTCATATTACTTCTTGGCCCTCCAGGGAAAAAGATCACCATGACCAACTCTTAGCTCTCCCCTCGGAGGCAGTTACAACATCTTTAGGCAAGTGGGCTTGTATCTTCTAGATAGGATTATTTCTCTTCAAGAACAGTTGTTGGAAGCCATTGCAATCCAATTAGGGGTGATAACTCATCTTGTGGACTCATAGTGTAACCAGTGACAGGCCAGAGCATGACACACGGATGATCTTATGAGTCACCCCATCTGCTCAAGGTTCAATGGCTTCTACATGGAGCCTTGCCACACACAGACTCTATGTGACTGCTCTCAGAGCTACCACCCTTCTCTTTGTTGGAGATATTTTTTAAATTTATTTTATTATTATTTTTTTTTTTTTGCTAGATATAATTGGTGCCCGGTTTCAAGAGAGAAGCTATAAAAAGGAATTTTCTGGAATTTACCTGAAAGAGACCAGTTCTCAAAGGGCAGGTTCAAGTTTAGAAATGAGCAAGAATAACAACTAGACTTGGTTAAATGCCACTTTCTTGTAGATTTACTACTGAACCAAGTAAAGCAGTAGAAAATGAAACATGATCAATGATGCAGTGAGCGGCCACAGCTCTTGACGCTGCCATGGGTATTCACAGGGGTCTCTCCAATGATCAGTGCAACCCCTGAGGAGTAAGGTAAGTATGGGGTCAAAGATGCCTAGAGTTGTGGGTTCTTTAGACTGAAGGCTGCAGCTGAAGCTATATTAGTAACCAAGGTCTACATATTACTATGTAAGGACAACTCTACAGCATCGCACAATAATAGACTTCCACATTATATTTTTAGCATGTTACTGGGCTCCTTCTGTGCTGGAAGTGGAATACCTTGAGTTTTTACTTAAGTCCTAGAGACTGACTCTCTGCCAAGGGAAAAACAATATAAATTTTGGCTAAACATTAGGAAATATATGTTCTAGACTGGCTCTGCCTCTAAGTAACCCAATATGTGATCTTACAGAAATCACATAACCTCCCTGGAATTGGGCTTTTTACATATAAAGGGGGCATTAGGCAAACTCTTCAGTCCTTTCTAGGCCAGAAATTCTGTAACTCTGACCCAGCGTCTCCCCCAGATACATAAGTGTTAGGATAACTGTCCTTAGTTTCTGTCTCAATTAATTGAATAAATAGTTTCAAGTGTGG
>NW_006295180.1:4091917-4097703 GCF_000327345.1 Myotis davidii | reverse complement strand
GGAATGAATAATCTGCTTTTGAAATAATCATAAAATTGATAAAAGCAAGAAACATAAGGGAGTGATGATGGACTTTAAGCATCAAGACACCAGCTCTAAATCTCATTCAGCAAAAAGGCAGAACATCTGAGAAATGATAGACTGGTTGTTGATCACATCATGTCCTGGAAGATAAGGGAGGAGGTAAGCTAGATCAATTTTAGATTTAGAGAAATTTACTGGTTAAGTGGACATGATGGTAACTTTAGGAGAAAGTGAATTCTTGGTAACCAGGGTGTGGAAGGTAGAGCATAATCAAGTAAAAGACAGATTTCAAAATGTCTAAGAAAAATATTAAGATATATCAACTACATGAGATATTAAAGGGAGCAAATACTACTTCAAGAGTATTATGATATTCTAGAATATTTCACCTGATTATGCAATTACAAGAGGCACCATGTAGTCAGAAAAAAAAAGAGACAGAAAATGATTGAAACTACCTAGGAAATTCTCCCCAAAATTCAAATTTAATAAAATATGCATAACCTTGGGAATAGAAACATAAAAGCAATAACTTACTCACTTTCTCAGTCAATGTCCAACCATTTATTCAATTAATTGAGCCAGAAACTGTCTAAGGACAGTTATCCTAGAATCTTGTTTCTTACTCCCATCCCATTCAATCAATTGCCAAGATCTTTTCATTCCTAAATGCATTCCATTGCTAAATGAATCCCATTTTTTCCCTCCACTGCCACTGTCTTAATTCAGCTCTTCATTTATGTCTCTTAGTTTACTGCAGATATCTCCTAATTTGCACCCTTACACCATCTTCTAAACTCCTTCAAAAGAGATCTATTTAACCTACAGATTTGATGATGACTTGAAACTAGTCATCACCTTCCCACTCTGAATAAAAAGAATTCCAAATCATGGCATGAAAAACAATTCTTTGGTTTTATTTCTGGGGATGTTCATTCACAAATGGCTCTCCAGCTAAAGGCTCAAGTGCCTAAGACACAATATATGTTTAATAGATGCACAGTGAATGGAGGCATGAATTTGTATGAGGGTTTTGATATTTGAGCTAAGCAAGGGCACATACAGCTTCCTAATGAGCAATAAGCAGGTCTGCTGGCCTCAGGGAATAATGTCCCAGGAGATGGAGAGAGAGCTTACTGAAGAGTCATCTGAACCCATTTTGTGTTTTTTGGGGAATAAACTGTGAAGCACAGAAAAACAAAATAAAAACAGAAAATCAAAGGAGGTAAGTATCAATGGTTTTTAATATAGACTGGTTAGATTAATGTTGAACTCAGAAATAATTATAATTGGGAATGTTTTGTAAAGATTTAGTTCATCAGGAATCACACTAATTTCACTTCTTGTGGGGCGGGTTAACTAGTCTGGTGAATAAGAAGAATGAGACAGACCCCATGTTTACTGGATTTTAGTGATGAATTTTACAAAGTCTCCACTGATCTACACATAAAATCAAATGATGGTGCCATTAGAGCAGTTGTCTTGGTGCCATTTTGTTGGAAACAAAGGTATTTTTCTAGTGGCCTGCCTTGGAGCCCTGTCCTATTCAACAGTTTATCCAACACATGAATGAAGATCTAGAAAGCACATTGATCAAATTCATGGATGACATTTGTGTTATTAAAATACTTTGCTAGCCAATATAAGAATCCCAAGAGGACTCATAGTAAGGAAAAATGGAATCAATATTATTTTTAAAAATGAAACAAGAATATAAGAATCTTGCCGAAACCGGTTTGGCTCAGTGGATAGGGCGTCGGCTTGCGGACTGAAAGGTCCCAGGTTCGATTCCGGTCAAGGGCATGTACCTGGGTTGCGGGCACATCCCCAGTGGGGGATGTGCAGGAGGCAGCTAATCGATGTCTCTCTCATCAATGTTTTTAGCTCTCTATCTCTCTCCCTTCCTCTCTGTAAAAAATCAATAAAATATATTTTTTTAAAAAAAGAATATAAGAATCTGTATCTTCTTCCATGGTAATACCTGTCTATGTGCTGGGAAACTTGTGGCTGCCCATACAAATTGAGTCACCAGAGCGATCTAAGGCTTCCTTAGAGGAAGGGAAGAATATAGAATGAAGGAAAGAATAGTCCTCTTTTCTACCTGCTGGTGGATCATACATGGAACATTGCTTTTGGCTCAGGTTGGTATCAGTCTTTCAAGTTGGGACAGAGGTGGAGGAGAGTGAAATATTTTAGGTATTTCAACCATATCTAATGAAAAAGAGTGGCAGGATCTGGGATTAATAATCACTATGTAGAAGGGATGGTCCAAGGACCAAGGCAGTCATACTATAACTCAGAAGGGCTGTCCCATGGAAGTGAGCTCTTGTTTGGTCTGTATATCTGGTCTCACAGGTAGAGCTGAGATCAATAGATAGAAGTTACATGGATACAATGACATTTCATTATAAGCAAGGAATTTATAATCATCACAGCAATGACTGGAAAACCACTTATGATGAACTGTCGATTTAATCTTTTGTTGGGAGATTGGTCTGAATGTACTTCTAATGTGTCTTGTAACCTCCATTTAAAAAAATATATCAGTAGTCATATATGGTAAATTGCAAAAAGTGGTCTAAACTTCTCCCATTCCTCTATGCACATTCCTTTGCAATATGACTCATAGCATCAGATGTTTTTTCTCAACCCCTTGAATCTGGGCTTGGCTATAGGACTTCTTTTGACTAAAGAAAAGGCTTGAAAAGTACTTGCATTTCAGGCCTTCTCTTGCTCCCCTGGGAATCCTCACACTTCTATAAGCCTAGGCTAGCTTATTGGAGACACTTGAGCCTTCCTTCCCCAGCGGACAGCACCAATAGGAAAACATGTGAGGTAGGCCATCCTAGATCAAGCAGTTCCTAGACCACCTGCCAACTGACAAAGGTGAATGAATGAGCCCAGGGAAGACCCATCAAGACCTCTCTGCTAAGTCCAGTCCAAACTGCTGTGTCAGAATTGTTAGCTAATAAATGATTGTTGCTTTAAGCCGCTAAGTTTGGGAGGGGTTAAATCATGGCAAAAACTGAGACATCAGAGACTATACTCAGCTTCTCTTGAAATATTTGTTTGTTTTCACGAAGTTGGTGTGTTGTTTTTTTAAGAGAGGAACTGAGCATTCGGTTTTTCTTAGTACAAGATGAAATCTACTATTAATCTAACAGTATCAAGAAAAGTGGTAGGTTGAGAAGAGGTGAAAGTGGTGAAAAATATGGAGGGCCAGAGAGAATTCTGTTGGCCTGAAGATTTTTTTAAAGTTATTTACAGACACGGATAATGGATTACATGGTCGAGTGACTGCATGAATGAACACAATCCTCAAAGATCTGAGCACACAGAAACATGCACTGCACCTTTGGGTCATTCAGAAATGTTTCCCACTAACAGCGGAGGCAGATTTAAACTTTTGATTGTGAGGTCTTTAGATGAGTTATTATTCCTGATATTAATAACTCCACTTTGCATAGCACATGTGGTTTAAAAAAACATTTGACATCAACTCCTTCTGTATTTATAGTATGTCACACTCAGAATTTAGAGGTATGTAAACACATGCACCTTAGTTGGGGTTTGCAGAAAGAATTGGTTCCTTCTATTTCGCTGCAGTAGTGCACAGTGGGGGTGGAGGAGATGGAGCTAGGTTAAAAGATGAGCATAAAGCCCCCTCCTACCCCACCCCCACTACCTCCTGCCAAGAGATGAGTTTCTCTCCCTTCCCCAGCTTGCACAGGATAGCTCGAAGGGTCCTCAAACTATTCAGTTTGAAAGACCAATGCAGAACACCCAATTTCCCTTATTTGCTTTCCTTGGTGCAGTAGCATCTCAAGGAAGTGTTACTTAGGAAATTTTAGGAACCTTTTGGGTTTCCTTCATGAAGCCTTAATTGAAGCTACTGTATCTATTATGAAGGAAACAACATAACTTTGCTGCTTCTTCATTTCAAGTTTTCTTTTGAATTTTCTGTTTTCTGAGCCAGGAGAAAGGAAAGCACACCCTTTCTCTTTCTAATAGGGTAAGCCAGGCAGAGGCCTGAAAACGGATTTGTTGGGTTTTATCAAAGCCTTGAACTTCCTCTGTGAGGCACCCCCATTTCATTCTGTGCTGGTTTTCTTCTTTATTTTGATTCTCATCTTCGTCCGGCTATTAGAAAGGTGCTTTTAGTTTTTTTCTCCACTCACTGGGGAATATACATATTCCTCATTTTCCCCTCCTCTAACTAAGAGTCTGTAAATATCAGAAATGATGGCTAAAGAACAGACTTGTAGTCATGCTTCTGGTGGGTGGTGAGTTTGAGTTCTTTTCCAACTGAAGCTTTGGGCACGAGTTCCTTCAGGAAGCTCAGGAGCCTTATCCTCCTGCAGACCAGCTGATTGATGAGTGATTGACTAGCTGATTTAGCAGGTGGCATTATGGAACACTAAGTAATAAATAGAACAGCTTTATTCATATCCCACCTCCTCACAAATTAAACAACATTCATCTTCCATGGAGTCCTGTAATGGTAGTTTTTCAAGACTAGATGTTGTTGAAGAGACCAAAGATGTACATATGAATTTGTCTGATATACACACATATTTAACATATATAATATACTAGAGGCCCAGTGCACAAAAATTTGTGCACTCTGGGGGGTCCCTCAGCCGGGCCTGTGCCCTCTCGCAGTCTGGGACCCCTCGGGGGATGTCCACCTGCTGGCTTAGGCCTACTCCCCAGGGGGGGACAGGCCTAAACTGGCAGTCAGACATCCCTCTGGCAGCCCAGGAGCCCTCAGGGGATGTCCACTTGCCAGCAGGAAGCAGGCCTAAGCTGCAGTCGGACATCCTTAGTGCTGCTGCGGAGGTGGGAGAGGCTCCCGCCATCACTGCTGTGCTGGCTGCCGTCAGCCTGGCTTGTGGCTGAGCAGAGCTCCCTCTGTGGGAGCACACTGACCACCAGGGGGCATTGAGCGTCCGCCCCCTGGTGGTCAGTGTGTGTCATAGTGACCAGTCATTCTGCTGTTAGGGTCAATTTGCATATTACCCTTTTATTATATGCCTGGTGCATGGGTGGGGCTGGCTGGTTTTCCCTGAAGGGTGTCCCTGATCAGGGTGGGGATCCCACTGCGGTGGGATCCATTTTCAGACTGCACACCCCCTTCAGGGTGGGGATCCCTTGGGGTGCCTGGCCAGCCAGGGTGAGGGGCTGATGGTTGTTTAAAGGCAGGCCACAGCCCCTTCAGGGTGGGGGTCCCCTTGGGTGCCTGGCCAGCCTGGGTGAGGAGCTGATGGCTGTTTGCAGGCTGGCCACAGCCCCCAGCCACCCAAGCTCCCAGTGGAGGCTGGCTGGAAGCAGGTGTCTGGGATTTATTTATCTTCTATAATTGAAACTTTGTTGCCTTTAGCGGAGGCCACAGCCAGCCAGGGCAGGCAGGAAGCTTGGCTTCCTCCATTGCCGAGGCAACCAAGCCTCCTGCTTGCTCCAGCTCCGTGGCTGCCAGCTGCCATCTTGGTTGGATTAATTTGCATATAGTCACTCTGATTGGCTGGTGGGTATGGCTTAGGGTGTATCAAAGGTACAGTCAATTTGCATGTTTCTCTTTTATTAGATTTGACTAAGGGCCCCTGTGCACAAAATTCGTGCACTGGGGGTGAGGGGTGTCCCTCAGCCCAGCCTGCCTCCTCTCACATACTGGGAGCCATCACTGGGTGTCCCCCATCACCCTCCAATCGCAGGATCGGCCCCTTGCCCAGGCCTGACGCCTCTGCCAGAGGCGTCAGGCCTGG
>NW_006295180.1:4084933-4091720 GCF_000327345.1 Myotis davidii | reverse complement strand
TTCTCGTTTTTTTCTCCAGGGGTGTGGTGAAAAACCCTAGATCACCTTTTTGGATTCTTATTACCCAAGTTATTAAGAATATTACCAGTGGCATACAGGGAGCTTAACCAATGAGCGGTCAGAAAAGGTGTTTCCTTTGTAGTTCACACCAATCGCTGGCTTGCCCCCCCGCCCCTCAGCCTCAGGCCTGATGCCTCTGGCCCAGGCATTAGGCCTGGGCAGGGGACGCCACAGACCCTTCTGATTGATGGCTCCACCCCCTGCCCAGACCTGATGCCACTGCCAGAGGTGTCAACCCCCATCATCCTCCGATAGCAGGATTGACCCCTTGCCCAGGCCTGATACCTCCGCCAGAGATGTCAGGCCTGGGCAGGGGACCCCCATCTCCCCCCGATCACTGGCTTCTGGGTGGCTTCTGAGGCTTCTGGGGCCGGCCTGCGGCCTGGGATGGTGGCTTGCACTGGCGGCTGCGCTGTCCCGCCCTGCCTGCAGTATGCAAACTAGCCACCATCTTTGTTGGCGCTTACTTTGCATATCAAGCTGATTAGCCAATGGGAGGCGTAGCGAAGAAACATTCAATTACCATGTTTGCCTATTATTAAATAGGATGTGTGTGTATACACACTTATTTATATATGTCTAAGGAGCTAATGCTCATTAAAAGCTTAATGGAGAATAACACCGTGAGCTTACAAATAAGTCATACTCACTTAAAGATTCCCTTTCACTAGAATAGATACTGTTTTTACACTTTATTATTCTTCCTCACTGTGCCTCCCACCCCCACACACACCCCATCCTCACCCCACCCCCCACTTAGGAAAGATAGATTGGGTCAATGCCAAAGTAGCAGAAAATTCCTTTTATAGGCATCTTAGGCCACATTCCATTATCAATACAGTAAACAGAAGTAAGAAATGTCAGTATTAGGCAACAGTGAGAAAATTCAAATGCCTTTCTGGAAATTGTTCTATTTCAGCCTCTGAGTTAGGCTGAGTAATTTCTTCATTCACCTTCCAAATATTTGGCTCAAGATTATCTTTCAGGGCATAAGTTATGACCATTAAGCAAATTTATCCAAGCAAAAATGTGCAGCAAAAGTGGTTGAACATATTCTACGTTCAGTGTGTCTTTTTTAAGGCTGCCGCTCCTCTCAGCAAAAATAGAATTTAGGGAGCGCAAACCAGAGCATCCTGCTGACTGAATCATCTTTACAAATAGTTGTTCTATTTTCAAAGCAAGAATATATTTTTTTCTATCATGTTTAGACATTACATAGCATAAAAGCATAAACAGAGAAATTAATTACTTTCTTTGTGTTATTAGTAACACAAAGCTGAGATTAATAATCTACTCAGAAAATTATTTCTCATGCCACACACAGCATTTACTTTGTGTATTTCAGTATTGCAATCTAATGGTCCTGAGTGTTCGCTATATTTATATAAAAATTCTTAGCCTCTTTCCAGAGTCTGAAATGTTTATCTTTTAACACATAATCTTCAAAGACTCCAGTGTGAAAAGCAGGATGTATTTTTGAAAACCTGTTATGTATTTTCCTGAGTTATTTACACACAAAAAACCCCACAAAAAAAACACACCTTTTTCTATTGAATCTATGTACATCAGTGTTCCTCAACTAGGGCACATTTGGCAATGTCTTAAAGACATTTGAGGTTCTCAAACAGGCTTCTAATGGGTTAAAGGCCAGGGGTTATTGTAAAACATCTTACAATGCCCAGGACAGCCCTCCACAGCAAAGAATAATCTGACCCAAAATTTTAATAGTGCCAAGGCTGAGAGGCCTGGTGTAGAGTATCCCAGTCGTGTATCATGGCACATTTTATCCATCCAATAGAGAATGCTGTCCACAGCACACCAGAACAGCTACTGTGGGCTGTGGAATTATAACTCTCTGCCCCTGAGTATACACAACCCCCTCTTTCTGTGAGTGTCTAGTCAGGGAGCTGACCACCAGTTGGAGTGGGAGACTCTGTCTTGTATTATTTATGGCTTAAAATGCCCAGTATGTTAAAGGGAACTTGGTGCTTTCCTTGTTAATCATGCCAAATTTCCTGACTGCCGATGGAGAAAAACGACAAAGAAATATGTCTTCAGTTGATATGATGAGAAAGGAATTTGATGTCTTTTAAAAATAGTTATTATTGACTCTACCACTGATTTGCAACATGACCTTAGGGAACTCCCTGGCATAAAATATCATGCTCATAAATCTTGTTGATCTGTCACATGCTAAGAGCACATGGTCTTGCCTCTATCTGCTTATTATTCGAATTTATTTTTAAGAAATCACCTATGAATTCTTGTATATGCAATATGTATTTCAGCCTACCTTTTCCTCCCACCACCAGGGAAGATTTGATGTTGAAGCTCAAATTCTACTATTGCATCTTTTACAACTTCTACTTCCTTCTTACCTTTAGGGCCCTACCAAAGAAGTGATTTGCTTGAGTTATAATAAGGGAGGGAGCCCATGGGAAAATAACTATTCAAGTATTTTTCTTTTTTTTTTATAGTAGATTGAGCTTGCAGATATGAGCTTTTTAATTTACTGTCATGAACACCAAAATTTTAAGGCAACAACTATCTTTTTTTTTTTTTTAATCAAAGCATTTTCTGCTTTGTACCAAGAGTAATTGTAATCACGACCCATGGGTATATTTCAGGTCACTACAAGCACAATGGAGAAATCTGGCAGTGACCTTGGACAGACTGGTTTATCTCTCCGTATTTGTAAATTGGGAATAGTAATCACACTTTACAGAGTTGTGATTGAAAAAATTAGAAATCTTCATATTAAAACAATCTACTATGAGATGAGTGGATAAAAATGCTGTGGCACATTTATACCATGGAATACTATGCAGCAGTGAAAAAAACACTTACCTTTGAGTCAGCATGGAGGGACTGGAGAGTATCATGCTAAGTGAAATAAGTCAGTCAGAGAAAGACAAGTATCATGTGATAGCACTCATATGTGGAATCTAAGTAACAAAACAAACTGATGAATGGAATGGACCCAGAGACATGGAAGCATGGAACAGAGTGCGGAATCTCAGAGGGAATGCTGAGGAGGGTGGGTGGATGGGGGGTAATCAACCAAAAACCTCATATGCATATATGCATAACCCATGGACACAGACAATAGGGTGTTGAAGGCCTGCGGTGGTGGGGAGGGGTGGGCTAGGGAGGATCAATGGGGCTGGGGAGGAGGCCATATATAACACTTTCAACAATGACAATTTTTAAAAACTATCTACTGAGGATTAAGTAGGTGGATAAAAAAATACACACAAAAACAACAATAACAACCCTGGATCCAAATTGATGAAATGTCATAATTTCAAAAAATAAATTAAAAACCCTAAAAATTTCCCAAGAGAGGAGAAAAGACTGGCTACATGCCAAGGGATGAAAATCAAATTTGTATCAAACTTTCCATTAGTAACAGTAGCAAGATGACAAAGCCTTCAAAGTCCTGTAAATTGACTTTGGTCCTTGAATTCTATCCCCAGCCAAATAATCAGTAAAGCACCAGGGAAAAATAAAAACATATTCTGATATACAAGGACACAAAACATGCTACTCAACAATTCTATATGAAAATATTACCTGAGGGTTACTTCAGAAATAAAGGGATTTCAAAGGGAATAACATGAGATACAAGAAAGAATGACAATGAAGTATGACCTAGAAGAGGTGAACCTGGCTGGAAACAAATTTTTGAAGAATCAAATAGTTGTTGATTGGACATTTTCTTCATGGCATCAGAGCTTAGTAACACAGGATCATATTACTGTTTTAGGATCCCTTTATGAATAACATTTATATAACCATAATAGTTAAATACTCTTTTATAACAAATATCTAAAAACAAAACATATACGATGTACTTAAAGGTTACTAATTGAATTAAATGTTATAAACTTTGGCAATAAAAGATAACATGACTAATCAAAGACAGTCTTGAAGTAGTGCATTTAAGCAAGATAGCGTATTTAGACAAATGTCTTAAATTTTCATAATAGAAATAGATACTGCCTACAATAGATAATTCAAGAAGCAAAGAACCAGAAAACTTCATGTAGACCCCCTTTATCTTTTTTTAAATTGTTTTTTGTTTTGGTGGGTTTTTTAAAATTATGTTGTTGCTGTTGTTAATCTTCACCTGAGGATAATTTTTCCTCAGGGGAAAGACAGAAAGAGAGAAACATTGATGTAGGAGAGACACATCAATTGGTTGCTGGGGATTGAGCCTGAACTAAGGTCAACTTGTTCCATGCTTCCATGTGTCTGGATCTATTTTGCTCATCCATTTATTTTGTTAATTATTTTCCACATATAAGTGAAATCATGTGATACTTGTCCTTTTCTGACTGGCTTAATTCACTTAGCATAATAATCTCCAGGTCCCTCCATACTGTCTCAAAGAGTAATAGATCCTTCTTTTTTACAGCTACATAGTATTCCGTGGTTTAAATGTACCACAGCTGTTTTATCCATTCATCTGCTGACTAGAGGCTCAGTGCACGAAATTCATGCACTTGGGGGTTATTCACTCAGCCTGGCCTGCACCCTCTCACAATTTGGGAGCCCTCGGGGGATGTCTGACTGCCGGCTTAAGCTCTAAGCCAGCAGTTACAAATCCTTAGCTCTGCCGCAAAGGCAGGAGAGGTTCCCACCACGGCTGCTGCTCTTGCCAGCTGTGAGCCAGGCTTCTGGTTCAGTGGTGCTCCCACAGGAGGAGCGCACTGACCACCAGGGGGAAGCTCCTGCAATGAGCATCTGTCCCCTGGTGGTCAGTGCACATCATAGTGACCATTCGTTCCATCATTTGGTTGATTTGCATATTAGCCTTTTATTATATAGGATGGGCACTTGGTTTGATGTAGATCCCATTTGTTTATTTTTCCCTTTATTTCTCTTGTCCTAGGAGATATATCAACAAAAATATTGCTATGAGAGATATCTGAGATTTTACTGCCATGTTTTCTTGTAGGATTGTTATGTTTTCACATCTTGCATTTAAGTCTTTTACCCATTTTGAGTTTATTCTTGTGTATGGTGTAAGTTGGTGGTCTAGTTCCATTTTTTGCATGTACCTGTCCAATTTTCCCAACACTATTTATTGAAGAGACTGTCTTTGCTCTATTGTATTCTCTTGCTTCCTTTGTCAGATATTAATTGACCATAGATGTATGCATTAATTTCTGGGCTCTCTGTCCTGTTCCACTGATCTATATGCCTGTTCGTATGCCAGCACCAGGTTTTTTTATTACAATGGTCTTGTAGTATAGTTTGATATTTGGTATTGTGATACCTCCAACTTTCTCGAAATTTCCAAGGCTATTTGGGCTCTCTTTGGGTTCCATATAAATTTTTGGAACATTTGTTCTATATCTGTGAAGTGTGCCATTGTTATTTTAATAGGAATTGCATTGATTGCTTTGAGTAGTATGGACATTTTAAAGAGGCTAATTCTTTCAATCCATTAACATGGTATACGCTCCCACTTGTTTGTATCTTCCTTTATTTGTTTCTTCAATGTCCTACAGTTTTATGACTAAAGGTCTTTTACCTCCGTAGTTAAATTTATTTCTAGTATCTTATTTTCTTGTTGCAATAGTAAATGGAATTGTTTTCCTAGTTTCTCTTTCTGATAGTTCATTATTGGTGCATAAAAACACTTCTGATTTAACATAGTACTGGAAGTGCTACTCATAACAATCAGACAAGAAGAAGAAGAAATAGAAGGCACCCAAATTGGGAAGGAAAAAGTAAAGCTGTCATTATTCACAGTTGACATGATATTATACATAGAAAACCCTAAAGATGTCATAAAAAACACTACTAAATCTAATAAATGAATTAGGCAAAGTAGCAGGATACAAAATAGTGTTATTTTTAAACGTCTAAATTTTAAACTAATTTGAGAGGCAGCAATGGATAACTACTACCACCAAGATGAGGACAATTATTAAGGAGAACTAACCATGACCCACATGAGCCATTAGATTCCTAAGCATAGCCAGTCAAATGAAATTTTCCTGATTCTTTCATTAGGATTGTATTTTCCTGTCTCATAAAAATTAGCTTCATGAAATATGTTCCACATGTGATAGTTCCTTCAGGTTATCCTAATGCCACTATTTTCAATGAAGACAAAATTCCAATTACTGATATTACTTTAAAATTTTCCTAGATAACAAGGACCTGACTCAATACTTGGAGATTTTCTCTGAAAAACACTGTATTGCACTGGTACAGTAATTCATTGCAGATTCAGTTATTACATAGTAATTTTAAATTACTTAAAAATAAATTGGCATTGCTTTGCTGTGATGAAAAGTAAGGTTGCATTAAGACAAATTCTGAATACTACACCAAAGTGAAGAAAAAAAACTTAAAGAAAAGGCAGAATCATTATAGATAATGATGGTGTTGATCTTGAAGACAGTATATTTTCATCATACATTCAAGACTAAAGCCCTTTTCACAAGTTTCCTACTAATGGATCTTTCAGCCTGTTTTTGAGCACACCCAGTAAACAACAACTCAGTTCACTATATTGACTGAAATTGCTTCTTCCTTCACGTAAGGAAAAATTTTCTAAGGGTCAGAGATTTCTGTGGATTTATTTTGTTTCATAAAGACCAAGTTGGAGAGTGGACCAATACCACCTAGTCTTTTACAGATGGCTTGTAATTTTTATATAATATTTTTATTTTAATTGTAGTAAATATCAAGTAACATAAGATTTATATTT
>NW_006295180.1:4081860-4084743 GCF_000327345.1 Myotis davidii | reverse complement strand
GGCGTGTTCCTGCATGCCCCCTACCGGGCATCAAGCCCACAACCTGGGCTTGTGCCCTTGACCAGAATCGACTGGGACTCTTCAGCCTTCAGGCCAATGCTCTATCCACTGAGCCAAACCAGCTAGGAACATTTTATCATTTTTAAGTATTCAGTGTGTAGTAAGTATATGTGCAACAGATCTCCAGAAATTTTCTATTTTGCAAAACTGAAACGGTATTTCCATTGAACAACTGTCCATTTTCCCCTCCCCCTAGCCCTGGCAACCACCATTCTACTTTCTGTTTCTATGAGTTTGATGATTATGGTTCCTCATATAAATAGAATCAGTATTTGTCTTTTTGTAACTGGCTTATTTTACTTAGCATAATATCCTCAAGGAGGATATATGCTAGGATTTTCTTGTTTTCTAAGGCTGAATAGTATTGCATTATGGAATATATATATATATATATATCTCCTGATGCATGAAATTCATGCAAGGGGCTCGGCCCTCGCAGCCGTGGCTTCGTCTGGAAGGTTGTCCGGAAGGACATCTGAAAGGATGTCTAGAAGGTCGTTTGGCTGTCCTGTCTAATTAGCATATTACGCTATATATATATCACGTTTTCTTTATCCATTTATCCAACAATGAACATTCAAGTCATTTTCACCTCTTGGGTACTGTGACTAATACTGCAAAGAAAATGGTGTGAAATATCTCTTCAAGATCCTGTTTTCAGTTTTAGGTATATACCTAGAAGTGGGATTCCTAGGTGATATGGTAATTCTACGTTTAATTTTTGAGGAACTTACATATTGTTTTCCACCGTGGTTGCATAATTTTACATTCCCACCATAGTGCATAGTGCATAAGGGTTCTAAAGTCTCTACATCCAACACTTGTTATTTTCTGGGTTATTAGTTTTATATATCCTTCCCATTGAGTGTGAGGTGATATTATTGGGTTTTGATTTGCATTTCTCTAATAATTATTGATGTTGAACATCTTTTTATATGCTTGTTGGCCATGTGAATATGTTCTTTGGAGTATGTATATTAAAATAGTTTGCCCATTTTTAAATCAGGTTACTTTGTTATTGAGTTGTAGGAGTTCTTTATATGTTCTGGATGTTAACTCCTTATCAGATATTTGAAGATTTACAAATATTTTCTCCTATTTCATATTTCATAGGCTGACTTTTCACTGTATTATTTGCTTCCTTTTATGTATGAAAGATTTCTTTTATATAACATCAAAGGCACAGGCAACAAAAGCATAAATAGACAAATGGGACTACAGATGACATTTTTCTTAAACACCTGTCCGGTTGACTTGTGCACACCATCTATTAGTTTCTATATCCATCCATCTTCTTTCTCTTTCTCTTTCATACTCTTACACACATACACACACTTTCATCCATGGTTACTATGGTTATGACATCCTCTAGCCTCTAACCAGCTAGCTGATTTACAAATTCCTTTCTTCACTGCTGTCATCTGAGACATTAAAGTTCTCTGGGGCCAGTTTTGAAGACCATTTCGAAAGAGTTACTTGGTTCTGGTTATCTTTACCTATTTTCTTGTGTCCATTCTATGCATGTATGAATCATTTCTTTTTAACCACTGGCACAAAAATATTTACAATTACTAGTATAAAATCAACAACTAATACATGTCTCCTTGCTTGATTATAAAACACTTTCTTCTTTGACTGGTGCCAAGAGACACATTTATTAAATATTGAAAACTATGGCCCAGCCAGTGTTGCTCAGTGGTTGAGTATTGACCTATGAACCAGGATGTCATGGTTCAATTCCTGGTCAGAGCACATGCCCAGATTGTGGGCTCAATCCCCAGTAGGAGGCACGCAGGAGACAGCCGATCAAATATTCTCTCTCGTCATTGATGTTTCTATCTCTCTCTCCCTCTCCCTTCCTCTCTGAAATAAATAAAAATATATTTTTGAAAAGAAATAAAAATAAAAGAAAACTATGATGCAGTTGGAAAAACAGGAAAGTGAATTTTGGGTTCTTTTAAAACTTCTTTAGAGTACTGGCTGCAGCAGATTTGGGTTAGCATTTAAACAAATGCTAACAAAAACAAGTTTTTTAAAAACTCTATTCTAAAATGAATGATTTCTCTTGTGATATTTAATTAAATGTATCAAACATACCAAAATATGTGCTTTAGCAACAAATGTTGTGTCCCAGTTGCCAAATCCTGATATTTGGCCACTTGTTATCATTTACTAGTGATATGTAAAGGGATTTACCAAGATCTCAGCACGTACTCTCCCACACTTACCCACACACTGAGCCCATTTCCCCCCATATTTTATTTATAACTCCCTTATCTAGGAAGTTCCTATTAATTCAGTCCCATTCTTCACATTTATGTGGCCGAAAAGTATAAACAGAAGGTGATGTACAGTATAACTAAATATTTAAAATTATAAATCAAGTTAGCAAACTGTTATATAAAATGTGTACCTCTGATCCTCATTATTTGCAAATTCTGTATTTGCTAATTTTTCTACTTGCTAAAATTAATTTGTAACCCAAAATCAGCGCTTGTAGTGCTTTTGCAGTCATCGGTGAACACACACAGAGAGGAAACCAGGTATGTTGCCTGTGCATTCCCAGCCGAAGCTGAACAAAGTGACGCTCTGCATCTTGTTTCAGCTCTCATACTGCAAACAAGTGTCTTTTTATGGTCTATCTAATCCCACATTTTCCACATCGTTATGTTTTTTGTTGGAAGTCTCACTATTTAAAATGGCTTCCAAATATAGTCCTTAAGTGCTGCCTAGGGTTTCTAAGTGCCTTAAATGTGTGTTAGATGAGCTTCTTTCAGGCTTGGGTTATTGGCCATAAATTCAATGTTAATGAATCAATTATGT
>NW_006295180.1:4078361-4081790 GCF_000327345.1 Myotis davidii | reverse complement strand
CACAGGAAGTCAAACATCCCTCTCACAATCCAGGACGCTGGCTCCCAACCGCTCACCTGTCTGCCTGCCTGATTGCCCCTAACCACTTCTGCCTGAGAGCCCGATTACCCCCTAACCACTCCTCTGCCAGCCTGATCAACACCTAACTGCTCCCCTGCAGGCCCAGTTGCTCTCAACTGCCCTCCCCTGCCAGTCCGGTTACCCCCAACTGCCCTCCCCTAAAGGCCCAGTTGCCCCCAACTGCCCTTCCTTGCAGTCCGGCCCCACCCAAATGCCCTCCCCTGCAGGCCTGGTCACCCCTAACTGCCCTCCCCTGCAGGCCTGGTCACCCCCAATTGCCTTCCCCTGCAGGCACAGTTTCCCCCAACTGTCCTCCCCTGCTAGTCCAGTCATCCCCAACTGCCCTCCCCTGCTAGTCCAGTCATCCCCAACTGCCCTCCCCTGCAGGCCTGGTTGCCCCAACTGCCTCCCCGATAGGCCTGGTCCCCCTCCCCCAACTGCCCTCCCCTGCTGGCCTGATCGCCCACAACTGTCCTTCCCTGCTAGCCATCTTGTGGTGTCCATCTTGTGACCACATGGGGGTGGCCACCTTTGACCCCATGGGGCAGCCATCTTGTTTGAGGGCATGACAGTCAATTTGCATATTACCTATTTATTATATAGGATATATTTTAAACAGGGTATCTTTAAACAAAAACACACATAAAATAAGGTTATGCATTGACTGGTTGACAAAAATATTATAACCAGAGGCTTATAAGAACCTATTCATCTATTGCAATAGTTCAGTATTAGCCAATTTTGTGTTCTAAGGGACTTTATAGAACACAACTACCACAAATGAAGATAATTGACTGGCTAGCCTCCTATCTTAACAAATCTACATTTAGAATGACATTTAAAAAATGTACAAAGCTATAGTTCTTAAATGGCTAAAAACTATTATCTAAAATATCAAAAAATCAAAGAAAATAAATTCATATAATTGTCGATGTCTTAGTATTCTATAGGTAGGTTGGTAATGTTTAGCTGAGCAATAAAATACACAGTTCATGCATTTTCATATATGCATTTTATGTATTTTCTTTTTCTTGCTTTCATTTCAGCAAAAACACTAGTAACATTGCTATAATAAAGATTTTTATATAATTTGTTCTAAGTTCAAGAATAAACCAAAGGATTAAAAATGTAATTGTTTGTAATGTGTGAAAATATTAATGTATTTTTACCTAAAATTGAAATAAATGTTTACATTAAAATTTTTAATGATTTTTATATTTTTAAGTTACTCATCTTCTAAATTATTTAAAATTATCTGTCATACTACAAGGAAAATAAAAATTATGATTTATGAAACCAAAATGTATAATTATTTAAATAAAAATTATAATTAATCTGCATCAAATGTTTAACAATTTTAAATTTTATTAAGTATTGTTAGAAAACTATTCATTACCCTATTAATATCCATCTAGTTGCCAACATAAAGAATTGATAGCACTCAGGCTGCATCTCATATTACATATACATTTTAAGTAATATGAATTGTTTAACATAGCAAAATGGCTCTTAGCCACTATTTACAACTCTCGAAGAGACTTTGCTAATTCCTGGGTGCCTCCAGAACCACAGATTCGAGCCAGAAGAGAAGCAAGAAAATGGATGCTGGGCGACCCTGGGAAACACACTTTGTTGTACAAGAAAGAAGAACCTGATTAAGTTCATTAATTTGTCTTTTCTCTCCCTCAAATGATTCTACCACTGAAATTCTCCCTCCACTGTGAAGCAGTGTTTGTCTCTGTTGACAGGAGGGACACAACCCAAAAACGTCCACAGCATTCAGATACACTCACCTCCTCTTTCAAGGACATTGGGCAGAACTGTCGAGAAGCATTTCCCGGAGGCACGAACAGTGTCAGTCATGAAAAGGCATTTTTAGGGTTATGGGTTGAGCTCTAGCCAATCTGAACACTGAATCTGGCTGAGCCCTGGGTGGACTGGTTAGTTCCAATAAAGCAGGGAAATGACCGTATTGAGGAGCAAAGTGGCTGCAAACATTCCTGATCTAACTGGAGCACCGCACACATTTGGTTACTGGCTGGATACAGCTGCTGTGAGCCGATGCACCGCATTTAAGGCAACCACCTGGTTAGGCTACATCCCTAATCTGAATTTAACCTTTTCTTCTGGTCAAAGCTGAGTTTTTTTGGTTTCAGCATAGCAAGAGACACTGCTGCCTTGAGTACAAAATTTGGTAATATCACAAAGTGCTTAATGTTGTCCAGATGATTCTTGGAGAGCATTTAACCATGACCTGACCCCTTCTCTGTTGACTGACCATGATTTATTGCCTCTTCCAATCTCCTTGAGATTCAAAGCAACACATCTCTTTTTTGTAACTGACATTCTTACTTTGGACAACAAATTTCTCTTTGTTTTGCAAATTTAACACCATGCGCTCTATCCTAGGACTAATCATATTAATAACAAGGAGACTGACAACAATGGGGGTTAGCATTTATCAAATGCTTACAAAGTGCCAGGCATGGTTCCAAGCACTTTAAATGTATGAGTTAATTTGTCCTCACCACAAGCTGGTACAATAGGTACAGTTTTACCTAAGAGGAAACTGAGGCACAGAGCAGATAAGGAACTTGCCAAAGTGAGATTATCCAGTCAGTCTAACTCTAGTTCAAGTTCTTACTCAATTCACTACAGGAGATGGAAAACTGTCACTTCTTATGTGCCATCGTAATGCTTGGCTTATTTTACAGGAGAAACAGATGTTCTTGCAAATTGGTTGAAAATTATACGTACAAGAATAAACATTGTATATGTTGACTCATTGCTTTTTCTTCTGGGAGATGATGCTGTCATTGATATCATTAATATCAGAACTGCCTAATATCTAGCACCCCTTATTAATATTCCCACTCCCCAAGAGGGCCCATAGAAACAAGTGGACAGAGGAAAGGAAGAAGACCTTCCTGTAACTCCATACCACCACCCATCAAAATTCTGCGAAGAACCTACAAACCTCAGGGATGTGTTTGCAATGCTCCCAAGTGTCATCGGGCAGGAAACAGGAAACAGTTAAATCATCCACCCTCCCCCACCAAGGTCACCTTGAATGTCTGTGGAAGAGCTGGGCATGGAGCCCGGGCCTCTGGCTCCTCTTTCTGAGTTTCAGGAAGCAAACTTCACTATGACATTTAATTTGTGAGACATTTTGTTTGTGTTTAAGCATTCCCTTGCAATATTTGCAATCCAAACACCATAGCATGGAGTCAGTGCCTGAGAAACTGGGAAGAAAATCTGACCCAAAGCCAAAATTCAGACCCGGGTTCAGAAAAAAAAAATAGTTAAATCTAGCCAGGTTCAATAAATGATAGCATAAAAAAAATCATCTATAAGGTTTTCTCTGCCTAA
>NW_006295180.1:4074119-4077498 GCF_000327345.1 Myotis davidii | reverse complement strand
TGTGTACCGGTTAATAATGGCAGATTTTGTAATCAAAGAAAACATGGTAATTTCAAGAGAAGCATCAAAAGTGCTTTCTTCTAAGTAATGTCCATCCCTAGCTACACATTTCTCCCATCTTTCAGGTAATTTGTGGATACCGTCCCAATAGAACTTTTCTTGTTTTGAGGCAAACCATTCAGAGACCCAATTTTCCACTTCTTTGTATGTTTCGAAGTGCTGCTCAGAAAGTGTATGTGCCATCGATCAGAACAAGTGCTAATCTGAAGGAGCAAGGTCTGGTGAATACAGCGGGTGGTTAATACTTCCCAGGCAAGATCTTTTTAATTTGTCTTTAACTTGTTTTGAAGTGTCTGATGGTACGTTATCATGAAGCAAAGTTACTTTGCTGTGTTCTTTGGCCCACTCTGGTTGTTTTACGATCAAAGTGTGGTTCAATTTGACCTAGACATTCTTTGTCTTTCACATCGAAATCATCACTTTTAAAGTGTTTAAACCAGCGTTCACAAGTCTCTTGAGATGGAGCATGTTCACCATAAGCTTCCTGAAGTGTACCATAACTTTCAGCAGCACTTTTCTTCAAAATAATGAATTAATACTTCCCGCAAATGCTCTTTTTGGGGCACGAAATTCGACATTTTTAAGCGTAAAAATATCTATGATGCTAACACCAGAAAATTTGACATATTAAGTTTTTAAGCTTGCTATCAATACAACAAAATAGCATACATATCAAATTGCATCTATATCAACATATGTGTAACACCATCTATTGGAAAAAATATGCATTATTAACTGGTACACCTCGTATATTTGTATGTTTAGTGACTCTTTTATTGTTGCTAATGTCTGTCATGAGTTTACTCATGAGGTATAGAACTGTTTTCAAAATGAGTCATTGACTGGCCTAAATGTAACATCTAGCCAAAAAACAATCCATAAATTTTCTGAACTCATATAATAGTTTTTCTTCAATGTACTTCCTCTTGTTTTGGGTGGTAAACCGCATGTCTGCAGATAATAGCAAATTGAACATTTCCCCCATAAGTGTTTTATTTTTAAAAATCTAAACATCAAGGCAACACTAAAAATCTTTTTTTAAATATATTTTTATTGATTTCAGAGAGGAAGGAATGAGTGATAGAAACATCAACGATGAGAGAGAATCATTGATCAACAGCCTCCTGCACACCCCACACTGGGGATCAAGTCCGCAACCCAGACATGTGCCTTGGTCGGGAATCAAACCCTGACCTCCTGGTTCATAGGTTGATGCTCAACCACTCAGCCACACCAGCTGGGCAACACTGAAATCTTTAACCATTCTCTCTGAAATGTACTTAAGACAATTAAAATTTTTTACTAAGGTAGTGATTTTAATACTTCATATCTACTTTTATATTTCATAGACTAAGTAGAAAGAAATTAGCTAAAAGCATTCTTCAAAGAGAAAATTTAAAAAGAAGTTGAAGAGAAATGTGAAGAAAAGGTGGTGCTTATGCCAAATATTTCTTTTTTTTCTTTTTCTTTTTTTAAATATATTTTATTGATTTCAGAGAGGAAGGGAGAGGCGATCGAGCCCACAACTAGGGCATGTGCCCTGACCAGGAATCACATCATAACCTCCTGGTTCATAGGTCAGTGCTCAACCACAGAGCCACACCAGTCAGGCAGTACTTCTTTTCTTAATGAAATTTTATTTTATGAATGTAATATATACACTCAAACAGTAATATGTTTTATAATGAAAAACATCATTCTCTAATCCCACTATTCCCCATACTCCCAGACTTTCAACCTTTTTGTTTCATCTGTTATTTACATTCAAATAACATACTTTGTCTGAAGTTTCTCCATTTATCAATTTTATATATTATTTATTGTTTTCTATTATAATAGGTCACATCATTAGTACCGTTCCCACCTCTCTTCATCTTCCCAAGAAATATGTAACAGCAGTACCATCTCACACCTGTCAGAATGGCTATCATCAACAAATCAACAAACAACAAGTGCTGGTGAGGATGTGGAGAAAAAGGAACCCTTGTGCACTGCTGGTGGGAATGCAAACTGGTGCAGCCACTGTGGAGAACAGTAAGGAGTTTCCTCAAAAAACTAAAAATGGAATATTCAGTAATGAGAAAGAAGGAAATTCTGTCTTTAGCAACAGCATGGATGGCCCTTGAGAGCATTATGCTAAGTTAAATAAGCCAATCAGAAAAACATAAATACCACATGATCGCACTCATTTATGAAATATAATGAACAACATAAACTGATGAACAAAAGCAGATCCAGAGACAGGGAAGCATCGATCAGAGAACCTTCTCAACCTTCCTAATGCCACAATCCTTTAATACAGTTTCTCATGTTGTGGTGATCCCCAACCATAAAATTATTTTCATTGCTACTTCATAACTGTAATTTTGCTACTGTTATGAATTGTAATGTCAATATCTGATATGCAGGATGTATTTTCATTGTTACAAATTGAACATAATTAAAGCAGAGTGATTAATCACAAAAAACAATATGTAATTATATACGTGTTTCCCAATGGTCTTAGGTGACCCCTGTGAAAGGGTTGTTCGACCCCCAACGGGGTCGGACCACAGGTTGAGAACCACTGGATCAGACCATCAAACCTCAGAGGGAAGGTAGGGGAGGGTGGGGGTAAAGGAGAGATCAACCAAAGGACTTATAAATAAGCCTATAGACCTAACCAATGGACACAGACAACGGGGTGGGGGGGTGAGGGCATGAGTTGGGGGGAAAGAGGGTAACATGGGGATAAGGACACATATGTAATAACTTAATCGATAAAAAATATTTTAAAAAAGAAATATGTAACACACTGGTTTATTTAATCAATATTTAACTTTTATATTATTTTGGTTATGTAAACATTGTTCTTTTATCAGCCAAGATTATATTTTTTGTCCCAGACAACTTTCTGGGTTTTTTCTAAAGGTGGTAGTGAGCAACTCACTTTTTATTGCTTAGTTTTCTTGTACCTAGTTCTTCACCAATGCGCCAACAGATTCAACTGTTTGTTCATTCATTCAACAAATAAATACTGAGTACCTGCTCTGTGCTGGGCACCATTCGAGGTTCTGCAGATTCATCAGTGGGCAAAACAAATAAATCCCTGCTCTTTGACAGCTTAAATTCTCCTGGGGAAAGGTGGCTAATTTCAGGTCAACATAGGAACTAATTAAGGATTATAAATTTTGTAGAATATGGAATGAGCTCTGGAGAAAAATTCAAGCAGGTTACAGAGATGATTGCAATCACTCCCATATTCAGTAAGTGGGGGAAGCAGAAGTGCTAAAGGAGATTCTGTAATTTAAGTGGATGGGCAGAGCAGACTCATGGAGGT
>NW_006295180.1:4067810-4073814 GCF_000327345.1 Myotis davidii | reverse complement strand
GCATGTGCTCTGACCAGGAAGCGAACCATGACCTCCTGGTGCATAGGTCAATGCTCAACCACTGACTCACACTGGTCAGGCTTGGACCCATCTTTGATACCTTCTTCATTTCTATATCGAGGCCACTGTCAGGTCCCAGGATTCTCTCTAAAACAGCAGTTCTCAACCTGTGGGTCGCGACGCCTTTGGCGGTCGAAAGACACTTTCACAGGGGTCGCCTAAGGCCATCCTGCATATCAGATATTTACATTATGATTCATAACAGTAGCAACATTACAGTTATGAAGTAGCAACGAAAATAACTTTATGGTTGGGTCAAAACATGAGGAACTGTATTTAAAGGGCCAGAAGGTTGAGAACCACTGCCCTAAAACAAAGCAAAAGCTATCTCTCTTGGTGAAGCAAACATTTCTCCAACTTCTTTTGCTTTAATCAGTGCTACTAAGTATATTTAAAGCTGCTTTTACAGGGTGTAGGATCAGTGTTGACATGAATAAAGCAGCACTAAGAGACCAAGAGTTAGCCACCTAGCTTTTCAATGTGTCTGTTAATCCAACAAAGAATCTTTGCAGGGTGTTGTCAGAAAAAACACCAATTCCACACAATGCTACCTTTACACCTGTGGCTACAGTTAACCCTGTACCTGACTGCTCAGGATTTGTAGATCATTTACTCGAGCTTTCAGAAGACCAGTACAGGGAAGGTTTGTAAGGTGGGGTCTGAGCTGGTGGCAGCATCTTTGGAATAGGAATCAGCAGATCTGTGCCCCAGTCCTTGGTCAGCTAAGAAATAGAACATGTCTCCCTCAAGAAAATAGAGTATGGTTGACCACTCTCCATCCAAGCCCACAAAAATATGGTCCAATTATTTGTTCTGGATACTCTAAGCTTTTAACCATACACTTTCAGGGTAAGCTTTAGATTTTAAGATATCAAAACAGTTAGCTCTTAAATATTGCAGAGAGAGAGAGGTTATTTGTAAGGCAATTCTCAAAAAGGACATATTTGGAAACTAGAGAAGAATAGTGATTAATATCCAAGAGACTGTCTCCAGCCCTTCTCTGGGCAACATAGAAATCAGTGTAAGGCAAGCTGGTCTTGGCCCCTGTTCAAGGGGCTCATTCCTGCAAATCCTGGGAAAGGCCTTGTTATAACAAACATATCATATAGCAGAGACCCCAGTATGAAGGGGAAATTCAAGGCTTCCTTTACAGAGGAAAAGAGTTAAGGTAAATTTGCAAATCCTAAAATGTCTCAAAAAGGAGTGCACCCTGCAAAATGTTTTGCAGTCCTTGCATTTTAGAAATAATGTGATTCTTAAAGGCAACCCATAATAGAATCCACTGAACGAGAGTTGCCCTGCTCCCCTGGGCTTAGCCTGATTGGGCAGAGCAATTTAGCTCAGGAATCCCACTTTGCGATTCAGCAGAAAAATACAGACATATGTCCTAAGAAATAAAGGAAGGACATGAGGAAATGCTCTGGTTCTCTCGTCTTTCCTAAATGGTTTAGAGACTTGGGGTTTTAGCACAGCCTGATTTCATAAATAGCAGCCTAGGAAGATTTGCCCAGCCATTCAAGACGACTTACCTACCAATGTCTAACTCCAATTACAGTGGGTTTCACATTAAATGTTTGATTGGATTACTAATCTTACAACTGGCCACTTCGGAATCACCAAAGCTTTCATTTCCTTTCTAAGAGCCCTGACGAATGTCATGATTGCCTCTGAACTGAGGAGGCAGGCCGCGTCAGGGAATTTTGAAAGTGTTTTTCTTTGAACATAGGCAGCTCAGAAAGCAGAGCACCTGCAAGTAGGTTAATGAGCCTCAGAATTGCTGGAATTGTCAAGACCAACTGTTGAGAGTTCCCATGGAGTTAAGTAGGATGTGAATCCGACTTTGAGTAAATATCATTACGCCTGCTTTCTGACTTCCTGCCCTGGGTTTGCAGTTTGCGTGGGTTTTCCCCTTCAGCTCAACAGTTTGGTAGCAGTTGGGTTGGGGGTGGCTGGAAGTCGTTTTATAAATGGTTCTTGGTTGGCAGAGGCCCTGGCATTTATTCTCAGAGTATCTGAGCCTTAGAGTCCTTTTTAGAAAGTCACCACATTTTATTAATGTGTAGATACCAGAAAGTAAGCAATCAGCTTATGTCCTCAGGGGGAAAAAAATGTGACTAGTTGGTTAGTATTGCATTTGCGTCTTTAATAGTCATGAGACCTGGTGAAGAAGAAAAACAGCAGTAAATGCAGGCCTTTTAGATCCAAACTCGCAAACACTGCCCTGATGACCTGTATGGATGAACCTGTATGGAGTGTTTTCAGTGTGAGTGTCAATCTCTAGTGGAAGTGTGTCATAAGCACAGAAAGTGCACACATCGTCAGGGGACAGCTCCATGCATCTTCACGAAGCGACCACACTCGTGCTAACATAGTTCAGATCGAGAAACGGGAGCTCTCAGCCTCCAAGGCCCCTCCTTCCCTCTCCCAGCCCAGCCCCTTAGGAGTGACCAGTACCTGACTTCTGACTTCTGCTGCCTGTTTTGGACTCTGCACAAAAGGATTCAGACAGTATATACTTATTGTGTCTGGCTGTTTTCAAATATGCAGAGATTTTATGAATATGTCCATATTACACACCTTTTACATCATTGTCCCGTGACAAGGAAATTGTTAATCTGCCAGACAGCAGCAGTTTGCTCTCCTCAGAATGTGTTAAGTAAAGACACTCACACTGGAAACAAACGTATACCTGGCTGCCTTCGGTGCTTCGGCCTGCCAGTAAGCACACCTGCTTTCTCACAGAGGGAAAGGAGTTTCCACTGCGCCTTTTCGAAGGAGGGAGATACCAAGAGCTTTTGCTATGTGGTCAGAAGAAAAGTTAAAGGATAGAGGGAGAGCAAGTTGGGGAATTCTGCTCTCTGAACTAAAGCATAAAGCTAGTGACATGCACAAGAAAGTGGGGTTTATTGGTTGAGTGTAGATGTACCAGAATGGACAATGAGAGCTTGATGTATAATTGCAGACAGCGCTGTTTCCTCCCGCTGTATATTAGTGTTCCCAATAAACGACCAATGCAGGTGGCATCTTACTTCCTGTAGTTTGTAGTTGGCTTTATTAGACAAGGGACTTCCTTAGCCTCTGGTCAAGGAAAGGACAAGCATAGAAAAACATAATAACAATATCACCTTTCATGCTGGAGCTGAACTAAGCAGTACCACTTTGTCACTAATGATAAAGCAAAACAAAGGATTTAAAACAGAATCACAATGGCAAGTTACAAAATAATAAAATGTTATTGCTGTGTGTAACTTTATAGCAAATAAATTAAGGGATTATCATGCACATGGACCACATATGCAATAGCAAATTTATTTGACCATGCATCACTCATAAAAACTGAATTCCAAGTGAATCAAACACTTGTTGGGGGAAAAGTAATCAAATACGGATTATGTTAATAACAGCCAAAGATTTTCTTCCTGAGTTCCCTGCCAGCGAAAGACAGGGCGTTTGTGCCACTCATTCCTAAGCACGCCACATTTCTCTAATATGGCTGATCCCTCCCCGTCTAAACATTTTCTTTGAAAATGTGAAACCCTGCAATTAAGTCTTCCTCCTTGACACAGGGAGAGTTCACTGAGCTGAGAACCAAGTGCAACCTCATAGAGAAGACTGCGACTGGAGGGAGGAGTGTTGTCTGCTGGGAAGGCCTACCTGTGGGATGAGAAGAGGAGGATGCTGGAGGGGAGGAGGAGAGAAAAATGCATGCATTCACCTGAGCACCATATGTATTCAAACATACTAAAGGTTGTGTGCGTGTCCCAAGACACAGAAATACTGCTAATACGCAAAATAACTTTTATGGCAAAGATCACATTTAAATGAAATAAGCTTCGCTGTTGTCAGCAGTCTTTCAAGTCACGGTTTGCCCTGTGAAAAAAAGCAAAAAGGAAAACAATGGGTTGACGACTGAAATGATTCAGAGGGTTAAAAATGGCATCTTATGTTTTGCAAGGGTAAGTTTTCCTTCTTGAGAATCTTATTTCCTTAGCCTTTGCCCATGGAGGCGTTTCACAGAGCGTCACTTTGGGAGAGGGCCAGAAAAGTGTTTCTTTCCCCGACCACTGTGTTGGTAATACACTGACGTAGATGCCTGGGAAGGGGGCCTGCCCACCAGAATGTAGTAAGTCACATCAACTTCATGCATTTGGGCGTGGGGGTAGGAAGTAGACACCTGTTTAGGTCACCTCCCCAAAATATTCCTTCATTATCTTGCACATGGCCCTAAATCCCCTAGAATAGGGCAGTAAGGCAAGCTATCTCCGGAATGCCCTGCTGTTAAAATATGTTCATTTTTCTTCCAGTGGCCATTTATCAGGCCTAACAGCTGCAGGGTATATAGAGTGCAGCAAATAAGTCATAGTCCCACCCTCTGGACTGTCTTTTCAGCAGGGAATGACATGATTTTGTATTTTAGAATAAACGCCCTAGTGGCAACTTAGAGGCTAACGGGGGATACATGGCAAAGATTTAGAAAGTTATTGTATGTAATAGCCAGGCAGGTGAAGATAAAGGCCTGACCTCAGTCAGTGATCATTGAGATGGAGGCAGGGTAAGGATTTGTGAACTACTACAGCCTACACTGTTCAATAGGTAGCCTCTATGGCTACTTAAATTTAAATTAATTAAAATTAAATAACATTAAAAACTCTATAGTCACGCTAGCCATATTTCAAGCATTCAATGGCCACATTTAGCTAGTGGCTACCTTATTGGACAGTGAAGAAATAGGATGTGTCTACATTTGCAGAAAGTTCTATTGGGCAATGCTGTGTAGGCCTTTGTTCTTTCAAAATTAACTGTGAAGGTTGATGACATGAGAATTTGTAATGTTTGGCAGGGGTGTGAATACTGTGGGTTGGTATGAAAGTGATAATTACTTGGCCATTGGTGAGCCATGTTATCCCTACCATCTACCTCCAGAATTGCCAAATAAATAATATTTGGTAACTATCAAATTTTTCTGCATAACACATATTTATATACATAGTTTTATGTAGTATATCATATTATGTCACATATTTATAGTTATATGTCACATATTTATAGTTATATTTATAATTTGAATCTAGATACTTAAAATACCTGATGATTATATTTGTTTAGGTCCTTCCTTCAAAAAAGAGCAATATTAGCTGTACATGAGGAAAATGCCTGTGAAGAAAGAAGAGGGAGAGAACCAGGGTTAGCAAGCAGATCCTTCAGACCACAGTGCAGGTATAACACTTGTGGAGAGGAGGGAAGAAAGGCAGATTCCTTGCAATGCAGCCAAGTTCAAAGAACAATCCAGTCAGACTGACGGGGAATCTCTGATCAGAGGAGTCCCAAGTATCTCAAGAATGGGCCTGCATTAGTATCCCCACTGTGCTCAGTCACCAGCCACAGGGAGCAGTGGTAGGTCCAGAGGGCAGCAGCTGGGGTTGTTAGACATTATGTTCTTCATGGCAGGAGACCACAGTAGCACCTTTCATGGCTTCAAAAATAGTATATTTTGTATCATTAGTATTTTATATATATACGAGAGGCCTGGTGCATGATATTTGTGAGCTTGGGGGAGGGAGGTGGTTCCTCAGCCCAGTCTGCACCCTATCACAGTCTGGGAGCCCTCAGGGGATGTCCAAATGATAGCTTAGGCCTGCTCCCCACGGACCTAAGCTGACAGTGAGATATCTTTAGCACTGCTGCAGAGGTGGGAGAGGCTCCTGCCACCGCCACTGTGCTCATCAGCTGTGATCACAGCTCAGGACTTTTGGCTGAGCGGCACTTGCCCTGTGGGAGCGCACTAGCCACCAGGGGGTAGCTCCTGCATTGAGTGTCTTCACCCTGGTGGTCAGTACACATTATAGCAACTGGTAGTTCCACCGTTTGGTCGATTTGCATATTAGCCTTTTATTATATAGAACTAGAGGCCTGGTGCACAAAAATTTGTGCACTCGGGGAATAG
>NW_006295180.1:4055188-4064279 GCF_000327345.1 Myotis davidii | reverse complement strand
CATGAACCTTACTAAGAGATTAGAACTTAAAAGTTCACACATACACACAAACACACACACAAAGCTAAATATGTGAAGTGATGGGTATGGTAATTAGCTAGATAGAGGGCATCCTTTCACACTCCATACATATAACAATTCCCCATGATGTACACTTTAAGCATCATACAATTTTTTATGTCAACTAGAGTCCTGGTGCATGAAAATTTATGCACTGGAGGGGGTTCCTTCAGCCCGGCCTGCCCCCTCTCACAGTCCAGGAGCCCTCAGGGGTGGGAGGCGACCTGGCAATCAGGGGAAGGCAATGCCCCATCACACCTCTGCTGCTGCCACTGCCGGCAGTGCAAGCCTCAGCCGGCCCTGGTTACCTGAGCCTCAGGCGGCCCTGGGTGGCTGGGCAGCCACCATCTGAGGCTTGCCTGTGCCTCAGGCTGGCACTGGGCAGATGGGGGGCAGAGGGGGATGGGGGACTCTGGAGGTAGGCATGTGGCAAGGCCCCAGCAGAGCTGAAGGGACTGGGTACCACCATCTTGTGGCTGTGGGAGCCGCCATCTTTGTGACAATATGAGGGTCAATTAGCATATTCCATCTTTATTAGATAGGATGTAATAAATAGTAATATATACTACATGTTATAATATTTTGATATGTAATACATAATACTATAAAATATATTGAAACTATAAGATATTTTCTAGTATGTTGTAATTATTATGTATTTAAGAATTGGGAAATTCTTACATGAGAACCCAATACTCATGAAAATCAAGTAATTTCTATAATTAGTAAAAGAATTTGATGAGTGTATTTCCACTTACAGAAAGATAGAGTAGACATACTTTTCCTTATTTCTCCCACCAAATACAAATAAAACACCTGAATATTATATGTGAAACAAAAATAAGAAGGTTCTAAAAGGTGGCGAGAAAAAGGAAGACAGCTAGGAACCTCAGGACCTAAAGCATAACAATGTGGTATGCTCCCTAGGTTTTCTTTTGCCCCATACACAGTGGAACCTCAGTTCTCCAACTTAATTTGTTCCAGAAGGCTATTTGAGAAGAGATTTGTTCGAAAACTGAATAATTTTTCCCATTAGAAATAATGTAAATTGAATTAATCCTTTCCAGACTTCCAAATGGTTTCCTGTTCTAACTTTTCTTATATATAGTACATGTCTAGTGTAGTGTTTAATCTATAAATAAGCATTTTTAAACAAAAAGGGCATGAAATGTAAATGAAAATATAGCAAAAAGAAAATGAAATGTAACCTTAGCAGCACCCTTAGCAACATCAGCACTCTTGATGGCCTCTTTATTTTAAAATAATGCTAATTGTAGATTTCACCATGCCATACTCAGTAATCAGGTCCAATATAGAAATAACTCTACATACTTTGCAATCATTTCTTTTTAAAGCTCTATTGTTGTTCTCACAACTCTTCTTTTCACTTTGTGGCTATCATGAGCCTTCCCAGGATCCATAGTGATTCAATGTATGTATTTAGTAATAATAAGCAGCAGCAAAAGCAAACAACAACAACAACAACAACAAAAGAAAAATATTCACAGCACAATTTCCTGAGATGTTAACAATGTGAGGTTTAGTGGTAAACTGACTCATACTCTCACATTCTCTCCTTTGTCACCTGTGAGACATATGACTGATCATACAGGTATCAGCATGAAAAGGTTGTCGGGTGGAGAACCAAAGTTTTGTTCAACAACCAAGACACTTTTCTGTGAACAAATTGTTCGAGATGGGAGAAGTTCAAAAACCAAGGTTTGACTGTATTTTAAACTGGATGCTACAGAAGTCAGCAACCAGAAATGTCAACACAAATAGATTTTTTAAAAACCCCTACAAAAAGCCTGATCTCTTGAGCCATAGGACCAGAAATGGGGCAATCTAGCAAGGCAGAAAACTTTTAGAGGGAAAACAAACAAACACCACTATAAAAAAGCCAAGCACCACTATAAAAAAGCCAAACACCACAGGGTGAAAAAAGAAATACTGTGGCCACACTCCCATCCACACATCAAAGGCTAGGTTGAGACCCTAGACTTCCATCTTTGTCAATCTGTATTAAAATACTCCAAAATCCCTACAAGGGTGGTGGCAGAGAAGCTTGAATAAGGAGCCAAGACTTTCATCACCAATGAGAAGGAATGAGTATCTCTCTTAGGGTGTCACTATAGACCATATGCAGAGCCTGGATTTCCACATCCATCCGGTAGTAACAAAACACTCCTTCTTCTTCCTGATGGCATGGTGTCAGAGGAGGCATAGTGGAGCTGATGAGGCCACCTTTCACCATGCTCTCAGTGGAGGTTGCAAAGGAAGCAGTAATAAATAACTCCTACCCCTTCCAGCCAGTAACCAAAAAGGTATGTGTGGAGGTCTAGGGGAAGACAGAACTCCCACCCACACAGCAATAAAGAGGACTTCCCTCTGTTGGGTGTCAACAGAAATGATGGAGAGCCTGGACTTTTACACCCATCTGTAGCACCAAGCCACCTCCTTCTTCTCCCAAAGTGCTGTGAGAAAAATCCAGCTAAATTACAAGGTTTAAATAAGATCTCAAATATCATAATATTTAAAATGTCCAATTTTAATTTAAAATCATTTAACATATGACCAATATGAACTTATACCAAATAAAAAATAAGATGCCAACACTGTAATAACAAAGATGTTCGAACTATTTGACAAACACTTTAAATTAGCCATCATAAAAAATGTAAAAATAAAAAAATAGAGTCTTAGGAAAGAAATAGGAGATATAAGGTAAAGCCAGGGGGAAATTTTAGAATTGAAAATACAGTAATCAAAATTTAAAATTTAATGAATGGGCTCAACAAGAGAATGGAGGGAACAAAAGAAAGCATTAGTGAACTTGAAATAGAAAATAAGTTACCCAATATCATCAACAGAGTGAAAATAGAGTGAGGAAAAAAATTAAAGCCTTGAGGATTTGTGGGGCTATTACAGATCTAACATTTGTTTCATTGGAGTCCTGGAAAGGGAGGAGAAAGACATAAATCTACAAATTCAAGAAGCTGAATAAAGCCTAAACAATACAAGCCCAACGAAATCACACCAGAACACACAGTCAAACTTCTGAAAGCTACAGACAAAGAAAAAAAATGTTAAAAGTAGAAAGAGGAAAAAACTGCTTACCTACAGGGAAAGAACAATCTGAGTGATAGTGGAGTTCTCATCATCACCAAGAGGCCAGATGGAATTTTTACCTTTTTGCTGAAAGTAGAGAACTGTCAACCCAGAATTCTATCTCTAGTGAAAATATCTTTAAGAAATAAAGAGTAAATTAAGACATTCTCTGTTGTAGAAAAACTAAGAGATTTGCCACAAGCAGACCTCTCTTAAAAGAATGGCTAAAAGAAACTCTCTAAACAGAACAAACAGTAAAAGAAGGAATCTTGAAACATCAGGAAAAAAGGGTACAGTAAGTGAAAATACAGACAAATAAAATAGACTTTTCTTCTCTAAGTCCACCTTTCACCATGCTGTCAGTGGAGGTCATAAGGGAAGCAGTAATGATGTTTGAGGATTGAAACAAAAATTATGACACTTTTCATATGATTCTAAATGCATGTCGAGGAAATATTTAAGACAATTATATTATAAACTAGGAGTCCAGTGCACAAATTCGTGCACCTTGAAAGGAACTGTGGGTGATGAGGCTGCAGTGGGCAACAGGGTGGGTTGCCACCACTCCCGCACACTGATGGCACAGAATGATTGGGGCTGGCGCCAGCAGCAGGTGCAAGCGGGACCAGCACCAACAGTGTGTGTGAGTGGTGGCTGCTGCCCCAATCACCCCTCAGGAGCAGAGGGAGGTGGAGAAACCCTCAGGGGAGAACAGGGCCGGCAGCAGCCACTTGCACCTGCTGACGATGCCAAGCAATTGGGACTAGCGCCGGGTGCCAGCAGTGGGTGCAAGCAGCAGCTCTGACACCAGCTGTGGGTGCGAGGGGGATGGCGCCATCAATAGGTGCGAGTGGGGTGGACTCTGGCAGCAGGTGAGAGTGCCCAGCAGGACCGCAGCACATGGGAGCAAAGAATTTTCCAGAGGCTCACCCGAATGACAGCGACCGGCACCCCACCTTCATCTGGCATCCCCATTCACCTACTCCAACATACCACCGCAGCCAATGCCCACCATGTTCCACACTCTGCCACCTGCTGCTGACACCCGACATGTTCTGCATACACCCCCTAATAGTCAGCACATGTCATAGCAACTGGTTGTTTGTTCCACAGTTTGGTCTATTTGTATAATAAGGTTTTATATATTTAGACTAGAGGCCCCGTGCATGAAATTTGTGCATGGGGATGTTTGTCCCTCAGCCCAGCCTGCACCCTCTCCAATCGGGGACACCCCTCACAATACAGGACTGCTGGCTCTCAACCGCTTGTCTGCCTGCCTGCCTGATCACCCCTAACCACTCCCCTGCCAGCCTATAGACACCTAACTGCTCCCTGCCAGCCCAATTGCCCCTAACTGCCCTCCCCTGCTGGCCTGGTCACCCCTGTCCTCCCCTGCCAGCCTGATTCCCCCCAACTGCCCTCCCCTGCCAGCCATCTTGTGTCCACATGGGGGCAGCTATCTTTGACCACATGGGGCGGCCATCTTGTGTTGGAGTGATGGTCAATTTGCATATTACCTCTTTATTAGATAGGATGGGGGAAGGTAAAGGGATATAAAGGAAGGAAAGGTTTCTACACTTCATTCAAACTGGTAAAATGGTGATGCCAGTAGACTTATAAGTTACAGGTATATAATGTTATACCTTGAGCAACCACTAAAATATCTTTGCAAAGAGATACACTCATAAACACTATAAATAAACAAATGTGAATTCTAAAATATGTTCAAATAATCCACACGGAAATAGGAAAAAGTAATGAAAAACAGGGAGAATAAAAAATTACAAAACCCTAACAAATCAATAATCACATTACATGTAAATGGTCTAAATGCAACAATTAAAACACAGAGTTGGGCAGAATGGATTAAAAACTTTGAACCAACTGTATGCTCTCTGAAAGAAAGTCCCTTCAAATGTAATGATATAAGTAATGTTGAACATAAAAGGATGGAAATATATATTTATATATAATGTAAAACTTAATTTAAAAAAGCAGGCGTGGCTATATTAATGTCAGATAAAGCAGACTACAGAGTAAAGAATATTACCAGATTCAGAAAGGGATATTTATAATAAAAGCATGGAACACAGACCAAGATATGCCATAAAACAAAGCTCAAATTTAAAATAATCAAAACGTGGTATCAGACCTAAATTAAGGCCCACTGTTATGTGCTGCCCTGACATCTAGTGAAATTGAGAAGGCCTGATCTGGCCTAACCAGTAGTTCCCCTCCCGCTGCAGTGTGGATAAGGTCTCCTGGCCAAACAAACCTCCTCACCAACAGGAACAACAGCAGCTTCTGCATGTCCTGGAGTAGCAGGTTTCAGTTCCCTGCCAGCATGAAATTATTCAAACAAACCAAACTTGTCACCCTGTGGGAACCAGGGGCACCCCACTGTCTTGCTACTACAGAGCCTGCCTTCCACAGCCCCTGGTTGTTCACTCTGTTTCCTAGGGCAACCCCCCAGTGACCCTCTATGGTGTGTAGTGTCCTCCTCCCTCATCTGTGAGTATATGGGACTAATAAACCGCTGTCAATCTCATCTATCCAGTGTCAACTGTCAGAAGTTCAGGTATCCTCTTAACTCTAAGACCGGGATCCCTCCCTCACCAATAGGAGACAACTGATACATATAATCAGAATGTACTCTACCATGACAAGGAAAACAACCAAATCTGAATAACAGAAAAATATAAGGTCCAGAAGCTAAACAACCCACATTTAAATAATCCATGGGTGAAAGAGAAAATCTCAAGGGAAATAAAAAAGGACTTGGTGAGTGATCCAAGGTGAGAGAAAAATAGAGGGAGGAAGAAGTTGAGGATGATGTGAAGTTCAGATGATGAGACAGGAGTCAAGCTAGCCATCATAGATCACTTTAAGGGACCAATGCTGATGGTAGTCAACCATCTGGGAAAGTAGAATCAGGAACAGAGTTCTGAGAGGTAAGGCTGATAGATGGAAGATGTAAAGAGAAAGTTGAAGCAAAACTATAAGGGTGCTGACCAGAAACAGCAGATACAGGTGAATTACCTTCACAGGATGCAGCAAGGAGCTCATGGTGGAAGGTTGTGATACTGTAGACTTCCTTCTTCTCATTCACTCCTGGTCTTATGCTGAGCCATTTTAGTGGGAATGCTGACCAGGAACGTGGACATTTTAAGTACAATAATAATGTGGTGAAATTTTTTGCCAATTGCTCTGCTCAGGCAACCAGAAGTTATTCTTAATAATTTTTTTTACCTTTGTTTTTTATCTGCCCAGAGTTTGTAGATATACAGGAGATTATTTTATACTTTCAATTACAAAGATACAAAGATGAAGCTTTAAAATAAGTTTAATAAATCATTTTTATTATTTTAGAGTTTATTACTTCACTCAATTTTCTAACTGACTATTTGTACTCCCATCAAGCACCTATCCAGGAGTAAGCCAAGATCATTTCTATCCCCAAATTTCTGAAACTTAATTAGTTTAATTCCCTACAAGGATAACAATAACTAACTTTTAAAAGTTAGTGTGGTGTAATTGAATAGCATGCATTATATGTAGCACATACTATATAATAGATATATAACTATATGTAAAATTATCTATACTTAGTATATAAATGTGTATATCTCAAAAAATGTGCAGCTATGTATATTTTTAATTAAGAGGATAATTATTAGAACACTATTAACATTTATCTCTTGGTTATGGCTCTCATGTAAATACTAAATAGGAAAAGAGGTTCTAGTCACCAATTACTACACACACAACATCCAGGTCAATTACTGTAAGAATTCGATGGGCATGCATGCACACACATGTATAAGCACACATAATCCATCTCTAATCCTCCTTCCAGTTTGCTTATCAACATTTTCATCTGCCAAAAAATTCTTAAAATTTTTGCAAAGTCCTGAGACCAGTTAACATCATGCACCACAACTAAACTGTGGTCTATGTGCTTTGGGATAATGGAGAAAGATTCATATTCTTCAAAAGAATTATTTTGTGACAAACTTTTTTGTTGTTCTTCCTATGCCATTCTAGGAGGAGGTAAAATAGTTTCAACCACTTTCCGATAATTGTTTGGGGTCCAGTTGTGATAAAGATTATAAAAAGTTATTGCATTAAAAATCACTCTCCAGTAATTCTCTATTATTATTTTTCATTCTCTATGTCCCTCTTTATAGCATATATGAATCAATTTAACACAAAAACACACTTAAAACATCCTAAGGTGCAGAAGGGAGAGTATGTCACGTGTGGTCAAGTAAGTACTATATTTATAAATATGCTCATATATACTCTATTATACCATTTTTCCTATTTAATAAGCATTTTGAAGACCACCATTTATTTTTAAATATTTAGGAAATGTTTTGGTACCTTAAAATAAGGAAGTAAAAGAGAGTGAAGGAATGTATAGGTTATACAAACTTGCCATGTATAAAAATACTGATGCTATAACAATTATTTAAAAAGTGGAATGCAAAATTGTACAAATATATAGAATTGTGAAATCACAGCTAATAATCTAAGCATATCAGCTGCATATGCAAACCTAAGCATAGTACAGCATAGAGACTACAAAAAATATATCAAAGTAGTATTTGTTAGAGGTGAACATATAAGTGAATATTTTTTCTTAGTCTATATCTATTGCTCCTAAGTTTTCTATAACTAGTTCACTTCTGTCTAATAAAAAAATTAACCTTTTATAGAGTAAAATAAATTGTCCTTCAAATTTAAAATTTTTAATTTAAAGAAGTCACATTTTTTGCTTAAATTTTACTTAGAGATAGTTTCTTCTAGGAGAGATGTTGAACCTTTAAAAAAGAATTTCTACTGTAAGCCAATATTTTTATACTCTAAGTTCTGTAACATAAGAAATTTTATATTTAATCCTGTGGTAGAGCTGGTTGCTAAGGTACTGAATTACCAGTTTATATAATACTCAGATAAGGCATGATTAGAAATGAGGCAGAAATTTGGGGAGGTTTTCTTAAATAAATCAATCAATCAAAGAAAGAAGAAGGAAAGAAAAGGGTGAGGAGGGAAGCCCTGATAAAAACTGGTAAATATTGAAAGGTGAACATGGCAATGATGCGATATTGTTGTATGCACAAAACAAAACGATGACAATAGTACAAAGTAATAGCCTACAATAATATGTCATTAGAGTGAGAAAACTGGTGTTCAAATTCCTCTCCACTCTTTACTGTGATTTTCTACAAGTTATTTATTCCTATTGACCTTAGCTTCTTTATCTTGAATGGAAGATAATTATAACTACCTCATAATATTGCTTTAAAGATTAAATAAAGCAAAATATACACACAAGAAAGTCCCTGTTTTGAAGTACATATTGAGAAAATGTTTCCTTCTTATATAATTAACTAGAGGCCCAGTGCACAAAATTTGTGGACTTGGGGGGAGGAGGGGGGCCCCTCAGCCCAGCCTGTGCCCTCTCGCAGTCTGGGACCCCTCGGGAGATTACGACCTTCTGGCTTAGGCCTGCTCCCGGGTGGCAGAGGGCAGGCCCAATCCCTAGGTGCCGCCCCTGGTCGGGCTCAGAGCAGGGCCGATTGGGGAGTTGGGGCGCTGCCCCCTGTCATGAAAAGAGCAGGGTGGATTGGGAGGTTGCGATACACCCTCAGTCACGCTCAGGGTAGGGCCAATTGGGGGGTTGAGGCACTGCCCCCTGTCACACTCAAGGCAGGGTCGATGGGGAGGTTGCGGCGCCCCCCCCTGTCACACACAGAGCAGGGCGGATCAGGGGGTTGGGCCGCTGCCACTGTCACACGCAGGGCAGGGCCGATGGGGAGGTTATGGCTCTACCTCATCACACACAGAGCAGGGCCCGTGTGGGGAGGGTTGGGGCGCCACACACTGTCACATACAGAGCCATAGGGTGATCTGGGGGTTG
>NW_006295180.1:4042828-4054545 GCF_000327345.1 Myotis davidii | reverse complement strand
CTATCAACTCCAGCTCTGAGAGCCCAGCGCGCTGAAAGCAGGTTTCTGGGGTTTTGTTTAGCTTCTATATTGTAACAATGTTTCAAACTGCAGGCTCAGAGGTCGGCAAGGCAGGCAGGGAACGTTGGTTTCCTCTGTCACTGAAGCAAGCAAGCCTCATGTTAGTTTCAAGCTGCCTGGCTGCCGGCCGCCATCTTGGCTGGCAGTTAATTTGCATATCGCCCTATTAGCCAATGGGAAGGGTAGCAGATGTACACTAATTACCATGTTTCCCTTTTATTAGATAGAATAGGAGGTATTCAAGAAATTATGTTCTTAAGTGCATTTTTGTACATAAACCTTTTTACCTTTACTCTCTCATCAGTTCAGAATGTATTTGTCTTCAAGTAACAGAAAGCCTAGCCTAACAGAGGTCTCATATGATGAGATGTATGATGGAAATGACTATCAGCTTTGGCTCAGCTGCTCATTAAAGCCATCAGAGGTCCGGATCTTTCCACACTGTCCTTAGTGGGTTGGCTTTCAACCTCATGTTTCTTGCCTCATGATCACAAGATGACATCACCTAAAAATTTAAGGCAGGAAGAAAAAATAGAGACAAAGGGCTTTTTTCTAAGAAGATTTATGTTTTTATTTGAAAATAAAATCCTTCATGAGAAACTTCTTAACATCTCAATTAGTAATACCTGGTCAAATGACTGGTCAAGAGGAATGAGATTTTTTTAAGTGTTTTTTTTCACAACTTTATTGAGATAAAACTTACATGCTGTATAATTCACTCAGCATAAGTATAAAATTTACTGATTTTTAGTATATTCACAAAACTGTACAATAATTACCACAGTCAATTTTAGAAAATTTTCATCATCCCAAAAAGAAATCCTGTACTATCAGCAGTCACTCCTCATTTCCTCCCAACTCACCCAGATCTAGGCAACCATTAATTTATTTTCTATCTCTATAGATTTGCCTATTCTAGACATTTCATATAAATGAAATCATATAGCATGCTATCTTTTGTAACTAGTTTTTTTCAATTAGCGTAATGTTTGAAGGTTGGTCCATCTTTTAACATATGGCATTGCTTCAGTTTTGTTTTGTTTTGTTTCATTTTTGCCAAATAATATTTAATTGTATGGCTATATCACATTGTATTTATACATTCATCAGTTGATGGGCATTTAGATTTTTTTCATTTTTGGTTATTATGAATAAAATTTCTATGAACATTTGTATGCAAGGGTTTTTTTGTTGTTTCACTTTTTGTTTTTATTTTTTGTTAATCCTCACCCAAGGGTAATTTTTTTCCCCATTGCTTTTTTAAGGAGAGTGGATTGGAAGGAGGGAGAGGGAGAGAGAGAGAGAAACATCGATTGGTTGCCTCCTGCCCACACCCAGACTGGGCCAGGGATCAAACCCACAACCGCCCTTGGTGGGTAGTTTTGCAGTGAACATCTGGTCAGAATTTTTTAGACAAAATAATTTCAGTTAAGTAGGATGGTATTTGTCTTCTTTAGAGTATATGGATTTCTTATGCTTGGAGAAAGTATAGAAATGTTTAAACAATCAAAATTATAGTATTAATATTTCCAGATTGAGAAATATTCTATCATATTTAGTCATATTGACAGAATATTTAAGATAATTTGACCTAATATAATGACAATCTTGCAACTCTAATTTAAAATGCATATTTAAGTAACTCAGATAGACTTCTGATTTTAAGCTAAAATCATATTAAATTTAGTTTAGTATTAAAAATTTTATGATGTATAAGAGGTAAAAATATTTTTAGTTGTTGTTGGATCAATTGAAATACATATACTTTAAAACAAAATTAAACTTGTTAAATTTATAAGTTCAATATAAAATGTTTGAAAGTTTAAACACTTTAGCTAAATCTGTACATATAACCAAACTATATTTGAAAATCTCTTCAAAGTAATTTATATAATTTGATAGACATCTAAATAGAATAATATTTGTAAAATAAATTTAAAATCCATGAATTACATAAAACTTTTATTTAAAGTTTGTCAAAAACTTCATGTCAGTAGAAAGAAATTTAACTCCCAAAATATTTTTCAAGGAGTATTCTGGCTCACAGAAGTAGACTGAAGGTAGCAAGCTTTCCAATAGACTTCTGAAAGTTCATAAAGTTTATAATTTGTTAAAACTCAGTAATTAAAATGTATGCACTAGATTGATTGTAAATTTTATATCAAAAGAAGAAACTGCACCAATATTGAATTCTAATTAATGTTACACCTGCTAAAGTACTTAGGGGGATCCCATTGTTGTCTATAGTTTATCTTAAAATACATACAGAATTGAATTGATTGATGCACAGAGGGATGGCTAAAGGGTAAATATGTAAAACAGGTATAGTAAATGTTAATTGTAGAATCTTCAACTAGGCTATCTTTTAAAGTATAGATATCAAGATATTCCAGGACTTTTATGCGGAGTATAAAATATAGCTAACCTCAAAGTCACTGTTACTCAATGTTATTGGGTTGAAGAAGATAAATAATACTGAGAGTTGTCTGATGTATATGCAGTCTATCCTGTCTGTAAGCAACCTATACATTCTTCAGGATTAAACCAGATCATCAGAAGGGTGAACTCAATTCTTGCCTTTCTCATTTAGCATAATTGAATTTCTTTTAATAGAAGAACTTCTTTTATTTTGAGATTATGATATCAACCTGCTTGTATGTGAATTGTGAGAAACAAATCTATGAGATTTTATATACTTTTCATTAATTTCAAAGAGGAAGGGAGAGAGAGGGAGAAAGAAACATGAATGATGAGAGAGAATCATTGATCATCTGCCTCCTGTACACCTCACTGTTGGGGATCAAACCCACAACCAGAGCATGTGCCCTTGACTGGAATTGAACCTGGGACCCTTCAGTCTGCAGGCCAATGCTTTAGCCCCTGAGCCAAACCAGCTAGGGCTAGACATACTTTCTTGATCTAACCTAGGACCCTGTCCATTGCATTGTCATACAGGTTCCTCTTGCTGAGGATCCAAGGGAGGAAATTTGGGGACATAATACTAGGAAAATCTGTGTTTTGACCTTTCAAGTATTTTAGGAATCATGTAAATGATCATATCTCCTCCTTTTGTGTTGGCTGCTAGAAAGTTCAGAGTTATATCCATGGTCTTCTAAATACTGCCAATCTTTGTGCTCCCCCTCTCCCATTGGAGACTGACCTCTCCTTTGATATTTTTTAAATTGTGGTAAAATTGGCAATACAACATTATATATATTTCAGGTGTACAACATTATAATTTGATATTTGCATACAATACTCAGTGATCACTACTGTAAATCTAGTTACTATCCATCATTGTACACTTGATCACATTCACCCATTTTGCCTTCTCAGTAACCTCCTTTTCCTTTGGTGATTGCCAATCTGTTCTCTGTATCTGTGAGTTTGTTTTTTAGATTGTACTGTATTCTACTTTCTTATTTTTATTTTACTAGGTTGCCAGGACTGACCAGCAGACCCTGAGCAATGGATTACTCTGACATATGTTTCTGTGAAAGAGAGGCTAAGGAGCTGCTTGGCAGGAGGCACCAAAACAGCCCCAACTGCCTGCCTCCTTAGGCTTTTATTGTAACAACAGCTTGAACTAAAATTAACCTTTAGATACAATCAGCAGGGTAAGTATCCTTGAGAAAGTACATGCTTCTACAAGGTCATGTCTAAAGACTAAACACAGAGATTCCAGCAAAACACCTGGGGGCTCACACTTGTTTGGAAAAGTCAAGGCAGGGGCTGCTGCCTTCAGCAAGGCCCCCTTAAGAGGCCCACAACCTTTCAGAGAATCCTCCTTACAGACTTTCCAACCAAGTCCCATGCTTCCCCACACTAGGTTATTTCATTTCTTCTTATCTTATTGTGTTTTAATGAATTGGTAGGCATAAACAATTATATATTCTATAATACTTTCTAAATCATCTTTAGAATAAGTAATAGAATTCAACAACTAGCTCCTGACTGTAGAGTTCATCAGCAAAAGAAAAATTTTAAAACTAAAGAAAAGCAATGCAGACAAGGTGAAGCTAGAAGGCCAGAAATGACAGATAAGTGGATGAAGAGTTCTATAAAGTGCTGATTTGGGCTTTAGCCACTTTTTAAAGTGATTTATTGAAGATGAATTAGAAAGATGCGTTGTTCTGAATTGTCTTCTGGAAACAGTTTGGATGCAGGAAGGTTGAGGGAACAGGGAATATGCAGGAATTCTATAAACCTCTCTTCTTTGACAAAATAACCACTTCTCACTAGTCTGTGCACATTTCATGTTTCAAAATGTCAACAGAACTGCCAATTTATATTTTCTGGTGTTTGAGGAACAGGAAACCTTTAGTTATTGTAAGTTATATCTCTTGTTAGATTTAAATTAATCCCACATTTGCTTGGGGAGGTCAAAGCCAAGTTACAGTGATGAGTTGTCAGCCCATAATCCTTTGCATCAGTCCTCACGCTTGTGTAAAAAAAACTCTTGTGGTGCTGTTTGCTCTTTAAATTCTCAGAGATGTTTTCATGTGCTCTAAAGTACACCAAACATCCGTGGACAGTCAAGGTTTTCTGTCACTGAGTGGAGCACGTGCATTGCACACTCTTTGCTAAACAGGCTTTCTTCTGGAAAATCACTCCCTTCCCCCCACCAGTCCATGAGCTTCCAGATGGAACTGAGTCATCTCCCAGCTCCAGCAATGGGATCTCATGGGCCATCGTGATTGGTTCATATTACACAGTCAATAATACACGTCGGCAAGTCTACTGGGAAAGATAGAAAGCCAAACTGCCTTTCTCTTCCACTAGATTTAATGGTATGAGGATTTAACACTTGTAGCTGCTTCAACCATCTGGAAAAAGCCTGGATCTACTGAGAGCAACACTGGCAGCTTGGATTAGGGCTAACTTAAAAGACAGAGAGCCCTGAGAGGAAGCAAAGTGGCATTCTTAAAGCCTGAAGCAAATAATGCCTAAAGCTACCCTTGCCCATTAGCCTTCCAGCTAATTGAGTAAATACTACATTTATTTTTTACTTAAGCCAGTTTTGAATAGATGTTTCGTGAAACGTGTACTACCTGAAAATAACCTGAGTGATGTTTAATTTTGCTTTTCTGCTTGCCATTGGCAAATAAAACAAAAACGTTTGTTTTCTGTTTCTCTATAGCTCTCCTAATCTGTCTACACATACTATACTTATTTGCATTATTTCCTTTGTTCTTATAATCCTCTACCTTTTCAACATTTGGTATTTCCCCCTCTCTATGCCACCCTCCTTAACAGTGAGCCTCAGGCAGTTATTTGAAGGCTACCAAAAGCCTATTTGCTGAAAACAAAAGAAAGCATGCTGAAGTCCTTTTTACATTTCCCAATTGCTCTTACAAAGTCTTCAGAAAGTCTGCCAAGTGGGAACCATCCCAGCTGCCCCAGGTCTAGACCCTACAGTTCAGTGTTTGCAAAGTGTGAATCAGCTTCCCTTAACATCAAAATCACTGGGTACATGTTACAAAAGTGACTACTGGGCTTCCTTCCAGCCTTGAAATCCTAATCTCTAGGAGCTCCCCTTGGTAATCTCAGTTTTAATAAATTCCCCAGGTGACTCATATGAATAGTAAAGTTTGAGAGCTCCTACCCTAGATTTATTCTATCACCAGTGGCAACAGGAAAATTACCTATGTAATAGTTTTCTATTACTGTGAAAAGTCTGTTCTCTTAATTTATGGGTAATGTAGCTGCTTTTAAATATAAAAGTTATGTAAGTAATTACAGTAATGGATTTTAACTAGTAGGATTGAATGGGATATAGAGAAAACTAAAGGCATTTCAAAAACACTTGGTATTTTATCATTCATATTGAATGTCTTTCTTTATCTAAATCAATTGTTCTTAATTTTGACTTCAAGTCAGCTTTTTAAAGTGCTATTGCGTAGGCCACATTCTAAAATAGTGAATTCAGAATCTCTGAGGGTGGGATCCAGACATTAGTATTGGCCTATGGATGGTTCATGGGTATGAGTTGGTTAGAGAAAGTCCATAGAGATTATTTTCAAGATTGTAGAAGCAAAGCCAATTATTAAGAAAACATTAGGTCTAAAAATAACATAAGAGAGGAAAAAAAAGAAAAATCCATTGAATTGGAGATTCAGGTCTATGTCTACTGTAATCTTTACCATCATCTGTATAATATCTCTCTGCTCCTATATTCCTTTTCTCCTACTGGTATATACCAAATCTCACATTTCTGAGATGCTTAAGGCAGATTTTGTAGCTAATCAATATATCCTAATTCCCCACAGTCATAATAACCAGAAATCAATTTTATATTTTTCATGAATTACTACAGACTCATTCAATTATATTCATATTACAGAAATACATGTATTTTTTTATTTCACTACACCCACTCTCGCAAACAAAAATCAGAAGAAGAGAGCCAGCTTTTCCTGAATCCACTGTGGGAGGCCAAGGGTGTTGGATAAGATCCTGTCAAGGACCAAATGGCCTTAATGAGCTCAGCAATGGAAAACTATGTGAGCAAAGATACAGTACAGAATGCACAGTGGCTCCTTTTTCCTGGTGTCAGAATGTCACAGCCTTACAGCTAAGCTGTGGCTTGATTAATTGATTCAGAATGATTCCTGTTGAGCAATTGTCTTCTCTAAAGGGATGTCAATGCAATCTGCTAGCAACTGTCACTTCATATCACATATGAATTATGCTGTATAATGGGTTCAGGTGCTCATACAAATTGACTGTCATCAAATCCTTGCGTGTGATAATTCAGGGAAATCATCTCAGTCAGACGATGAAAACAAAGGAGCAGAGTAGTGACAAGAGAATGAAGGTGATAACCTTCATACTGCTGACAAGAAAAACAATGTGTAAAAACTGCTACTAATTTATTGTTCACTCAGCTCAGTAATTAGCCCCCCACCCCTGCAAATATTCTCCGACTCAGCAATGATGTTATGAGAAAAGACAAGGTAGAAAATTCTCATATTCTTACTGTTGGTGTGAATTGATTACAATCAATTGTCAATGTGTATAAAAATATGGACCAAGATGTAGTATTATATATACCCTCTGACATTGTAATTTCCACTTCTAAGCATTTACCCCAAATGGATAATAATACCATAAGTGCAAAACCTTATATGCATAGAGTTTTCACTATAGCATTCTTTAAATTAGTAAAAATTGTGAAACAATGTAAACATTTACAGCAAAAGGTGTGTATAAGACCTGTGTAATATAATGAAAACATTAAAAATGACTATCTATAAATGTATAAATAAATAAAAAAGTATAAAACAGTATAAATAGTTATGCTGTAATTACGTAAAACTATATGCACATATCTACATGTCTATATAAAGTAGAGAACTATCTGGAAGAATGTTTATTGAAATTTTTTTTATCGGTGGTTTTTCTTTTTTCTGAGAGAGAAACATTGACTTGTTGTTCTACTTATGTATGCATTTATTGATTGAGTCTTGTATGTTCCCTGACCAGAGATTGAGCCCAAAACTTGGTGTATTGGGACGACACTTTAACCAATTGAGCTACCCTGTCAAGGCCTCATGAAATTTTAATATTAGTTTTCTTAGTGTCAAAATCTAGAGTGGTTTTTACTTTAGCGTCCTTGTCCATGTGGCTCAAATTTTTATAACAAACATTCAGCAATTTTACAAAAACAGTGAGCTATTTAAAAAGAAAAGAATATGATAAGAAACTATTCGTGAGTATAATGAGGCTGAGGAATTTGAAAGGGTTCTTATAATTACACCTTCATTCAGAGATGATGATGATGATGATGGGTTAGTTGCATAATAGTCATGTACGATAACAAGAACATTAATTTACAATTTATTGAAAGTAGCAATATGTGCTCAGCACCATTAGAAACAATAGTCATAAGTTTGAACTTATGACTGAAATTATACTGAAATTAAATAAACAATCACAAAAGCACTTGCAAGCCGATCACATTGGGGAGATGAAGGCCATTTCTGGGGGGAAGTAACACATGACATCTGAGAACTGCAATGTTGGAGCACTGAGCACGATTTAACACAATTTGGGAGAGCTTATTTTGGCCTAGGAAAAGCTTTGTGGAGGAAATGAATGTGAGAGGTGAATTTAAAAGTGAGGCAGACAGCTTGCTGGAGAGGAAGTCAAATAGTATATTTCACAGAGCCCAAAGGAAGGAAGAAGAATATTTTTGCCTCGGGATTTCCAAGGAATAAATGTGAAATGTGTCTCTAGTCTGTGGTTACTGCCAAAGTCTGCAGCCGAACTCTGTCAGAAGTCATTCTTCCCTTAAGAAGCGTTGGCAGGTTCATTGTGTAGAAAGTACTGCGGAGGGAGATCACCCTTGGAAAAATCGCAGAAGATAATCCGTTGGGAAGCCCATGTTATCTCTTTTCAGACCACAAAGATATCACCAAATGCCTAGTGGAAGCACTGAAGGAATGTTTTGCATCAGAGGATAAGTGTTTTACAGAGAAGCTCAGTCTGTATCAATTTGAATGATGTCGTTTCGAGGTGTCAAGCAGTTCTCCCAAAAATAATCCCCAGCCAGTTCTCAGCTAGCACCTGAAATTTCTTTAAATATTCATATCTTTGTATTGATGTCATTGCATCTCTGGACAAGATAGTTCTTTACCAGCCAGTAATGACTTATCATAGGTTCCGTTATCAAACATAGAATATCCATTTAAAAAAAAAAAGAATATCCAAGGACTGGGATATAATAAAGACTTTTCGATGGAGTTGGATAATAACAGCCCATCTTTTGGGAGCTACCTGGGTAGGCCTGTCTGGAAACTATAATAACAGGGCGGCAAAACTGTTCTTTCAAATTCACATGATTTTAATATAGAAAACATAATTTTTTAATTTAGTATATATTTAATGCAAGTTTTTTCAAATGTTAAAAATAAATAAATAGTCCTGAAAGTGTGTGTCTCAGTTGGTTGGGCTTTATCCTGTGCATCAAAGGTTGCTGTTTGGATTCTTAGCCAGGGCCCATGCCCAAGTTTCAGGCTCAATCCCCAGGAGTGGGTATGCAGGAGGCAGCTGATCAATGTTTTGCTCTCACATGAATGATTGTCCCTCACCCTTCCTCTCTCTCTAAAAATCAGTTAAATAAATAAATACATAATACATAAAATGAAAATATACAAATACTTTAGCAACTCATAACCAGGTACAATGTTTATCACAGATTGTAGCTATTTATTTTGAATATTACTATAGTTGTGATTATTTATTGTCTACCTTCCCCTCAAGTTAATAAGTTCCTTGAGGGTTAGATCACTTCTGTTTTGCTCACTTCTATACTCCCAGCAGCACTTGGCCCAATGCCTGGTACAAAGTAAATGTTCAATAACATTTAATGAGTCATAGTAGAACAAGTGGGACCCAGGCAAAGACCAAATACTCAAGGAGGAATTGAGAGAAAGAATTAGGTAGAAAAAGGGCCTCCAAAATGTGATAATCTACTTTACAGTTTTGTCTTGAGTTTGAACTACTTGATATAAATACATATCATCATGATCTTTTAAAGTTTATGGTCACTTTCTCTTCCGGTATTACTTCTAGTTTTTCTTGCTTTGCAACTTTGAAATGACAATTACCCTTCTCCTATAAAAAGTCCAATGAGTTAAATTTACAGAGGGGAATTCTCTCTGGTTAAATTTAAAGAAAATATGACTCTATTCAGCAACAGTGTTTCTTAATTTTCCTTTTAGATTTGTACTAGAGGCCCAGTGCATGAAATTCTTGCACTGATAGGGTCCCTAGCAGCTGCTAGCTGCTGGCCAGGTACTCCCTTCCTTCCCCGGGCCTCCTGCCACTGTCAACTGGGGCCTCCTTCCCTTCCCCCAGCTGGCCCTGCCCTCTGGTTGAACTCCCGGATGAGCTCTCAGCAAGGGGACAATTTGTATATTATGCTTTTATTACACAGGATTAGCTATGTATTATTTTTTAAAAATCTCTCTTCCTTTCTTTTTGAATTTTTTACCTCCAAATTTTATTACATTAAATATTTAAGCTTATTTCTTGTATCTCAATAATGTAGATATCTAATTTTTGTACACTTTTGCCCTCCAGAAAGTCATTATTTTTATCTAGACCACCTTTATTCCCTGCTATGTTATCTGTAGCAGGGGCGAGGGCTAAGAGAGCTACAAAAGTGTTATCGCTATCATTAGTCACCACTTCTCCAAATAAAGATTTGCTTACTTAAATATTTATTGAGTGCCCACTCTGAGACCTGGCTCTTGGCCTTGAAAACAAAGTGGGTACTAAACAAAGCCGCTGAGAACTAGCATCTCAATTTGTTTGGAATGAGCTTTCTCAGGATTGAGGTTTATTTCTTATGCAAAAGTTTGTTAAAGTATGGAAAATACAACAATCTCTTAATCATAGTGCAATTGAGTTTTATTTAAATTTCCCAATTTAGAAATTAAAACAACAAAACAAGCCCCTATCATTAGCACCACACAACTAAGCTATTAGTCATTGCACTCTGGACAGAAAGACAAGGATGGAGGGTGAGAGCGGGATTTGCAGTCAATCTCCAGAGCCCCTCAGCGCAGTGACTCTCAGTGCCTCCTCCAAAGCCAATCGTGGGCAGGATGCAGCCAACATCATAGCTTCCAGGGATGCTGTCAACGGCAGAGAAGGAGACCCAGGTAACAGCCCAGCTCTTAAATTTCTCACACTTCCCTTGCTGAGTTTGTCCTGAGAACTGTAAAACTGGGGGAAAAGAACAAAATGTTCTAAGTGTCTCTTCTCTGACCCCTATTCCCATTCACAGCTTTCACCTGGAAAATGGGACAGAAAATATGAGTACTTTATATTCATGCCTTCACTTCCCTCAGACCCTGATGTCTAGGTTTGAGTTTTTCCAGAAGTGGACCCTGAGGAAAGGCAGTGAGCTCAAGTGGTTTATTTGGGAGGTGATTACAGGAAACGCGGTCAAGAGAGTGAGGAAATGAGATAGAAAAGGGAGGAGTCGGCGAGATCTCCCTGCTGTTGGTGCTGTGGACTCAACTCTGAGTGGGCCGAGCTGAGGACTGACACTCCCGGTGAGGGTGCTCATGCCTGTGCCTGTGGAACAGGCCTCCAAGTCCTGTGGGCACCGCCATGCCCTTCCTCACAACAAAAGACAACATCTATTCTCCTCTCCTCAGGCCAAGGCTGGCCAGCGATTTGCTTTTACCAGCAGATGAAGGCAGAAATGAGGCTGGGCAATGTTTGGGCCAGTAAGAAACCCAGGAGCCTCTATTGTCACACTCTCTGCTGACGTCAATCTTTCTCCTGTAAAAAGAACCTAGGCCAGGGGTGGGCAACCTTTTTGTGAGTCCGTGCCAAAACCAGCAAAATCTCTGGCTCAAAATTCTTCTGCGTGCCAACCCTAATTTTTTGAGAACATGTTACGCCTACTTGATATCTCTTAAGGTGTACATATGTGAAGAACCTTGAAAAAATAATAAAAGTCATTCAAGCGACAAAAACACAGTATATCATGATGAAAAATACATTTATTTTTTAAATATATTTTATTGATTTTTTTTACAGAGAGGAAGGGAGAGGGATAGAGAGTTAGAAACATCGATGAGAGAGAAGCATCGATCAGCTGCCTCCTGCACACCCACTACTGGGGATGTGCCCACAAC
>NW_006295180.1:4013732-4042723 GCF_000327345.1 Myotis davidii | reverse complement strand
CCCCTCTCTCATCAATCCATTTCTATGGTCTTTAAGATAACTTGTTATGGAAAATTAGTTATTTATCTAAGATGCACCTACAGTGAATTTATCTGAAAAATAAAAAAGTCGATATTAAGAAAAAAATTGTAAATGGAAGATTATAAGAGAGGGTTTCGCGTGCCAGCAAAAGTTACTGGCGTGCCATTTTGGCACACATGCCAGGGATTGCCAACCCCTGACCTAGGCTCATGTACTAAATGGTGAGACACGTGTGGAGAGGAAGAGGCCATGCAGAGGAGTATCCGGGGCCAGGCATGTGACAGAGGTCTCCGTGGGTCTCGCAGCCCTCTAGCATCCAGCTGCAGGCAATTGAGTGAGTGACCCGAGGTCCTAAAGAACAGAAGACTCCCCAGCTGAGTCCTGCCTGCATTGCTCACCTAGAGAATCCTGAAAAATAATCAAAAACATTGTTGTCTTACAAAGTGGCTGGGCATTTACTTAGGAAGCAGAGCTATCTGATACACATGCCAATGCTGGTCGGTCACTGGCTGAGAGTTGCTCCCAGGGCCTGTTAATTTCCTGGCACTTCTGGTTTGATTCTGTAGGTGGGCACAGCAGGCTTCCCTAGCCAGAGAACACCTTCGAGAAAGAAATGCAGGTTCCCTGGCCTATGGGTGTCGGGCTGGTGTGCACTGAGGTGGCAGTGGCACAGGATTGTGGGTGGGGCACTGCCAGGTCTGCTACACCTGTGCATTCTCACTTACCCCCATCACATACCTTCTGACAAACTGGGCCTTTTTACCTTTCCTCTGAAGGCAGAGATCACTGTTGCTTCTGTTGGCAAAATTTGGTCTTTCCAGTGGGCCGCTCTGATGTCAGTGTTCGGAGGCAAATTCTTGCTTCCCTGGAGAGTAAATGTGCTTCTCCCTACACCTGATCCCTTCACGCAGTGGTTCTCAACCTTCTGACCCTTTAAATACAGTTCCTCATGTTGTGACCCCCAACCATAAAATTATTTTCGTTGCTACTTCATAACTATAATGTTGCCACTGTTATGAATCGTAATGTAAGTATCTGATATGCATGATGGTCTTAGGCGACCCCTGTGAAAGGGTCATTCAACTGCCAAAGGGGTCGCGATCCACAGGTTGAGAACCGCTGCCTTAACGTTTCCAAGCTGCCCATCTATTTCCTGAAACATTTAACAATCTATGCCAACATTTTATGTGTTCGTGTATGTGTTGTCAAAGCAAAGAACTGCAAAGAAAAGAACATAGTCTCCTTTCTCATGTAGTTCAGAGTCTAAAAAGATAGGAGCCAAAGAGGAAACAAGTTACCATCCAGCAGCATTAGCAAGATAAAACCATTCTACAAACTTGCTGTCAAATTAAAATACAAGTAGCGCTCCGTCTAAGATGGACTGCTTGTTATTTTCCTTGTTTTTCTTTTGGTGAAGATGAGGTCACCCAGAGGACCCAGCTTCTCCCTTCGTTGCCCTGGTAATCAAAAGCATGTAATTAAAAGCTGGCTGGTGACAGCAATGAATGTGGTTCTGTGACCCAAGAAAGGTTTTTCCCTAAGCAAAGCTCATTAGACCACATTAAATTCACAATAGGCTTAAATTCACCAAGTGTACACTGGAACGATCATGAGCAGAGGGTTTTAACCAGAGAATTCCCCGAAGGACAGGGCGGGGTTTAAGTCCAGTTTAAAAATAATAATAAGGAAGCCAAGTGGAGTTTGGACTTTCTGGTGCTTACACAAGACAGGAATGAGGGCTACTCTCAGAGAAGTCTTTTGTATAAGGCTGGTGGCTGGGTGGGGGAGAGAGGAGAGACAGGTTAGCTCAGTGCGGCTGGACTGGGAATGCCTTCCTGTTGGGTCACATTCTTGTTTCGATCATCAAGACAAGGGACAGTTCATTTAGTATTTTCTGTCACCTACACAGCTGGTCCAGGTCACTGGGCCAAAAAGCAGGATACATGCGAATTTTTTTTAGGTAGGCTCTGAAATGGCTTGTTCATTCATTTTGTCACTGAGACAGTAACCCCACATCTTTCTTAAAGAAAATTATGGAGAGAAGCTGTGTAAATTCCACATACTTTTCAGAAGTAGACCCAAACTCTCTTGTTAACCAGGCTTTGAAACTTCACTTGAGCCCCTCCCAAATGCTCCAAGAACTAAAGCCTTAAAGCAGCCACTGGAGTTTTCGCCCCTCACCAGATGTTTGCCTACAGGGCAGAGCAGACTTCGCAGCAGACTGCTGTCTCCAAACCCAGACAGCTGGACCTAACCTTCCGAGGGTGAGGGCAAGATTGCTCATGAAGGCAGCAGTGAGGTGGCTGCAAACTCCTGCTGGACTCCCAGCAAGTCATTTACCGTTCAGCCTCCATATTGTCACCCTAAGAAAGAAGACACTAACAGAAGCTGTCTTGCAGACGTGTTGTCAAAGTGCTTTGCATGCTGCCGTGACATTGAGCGCACTCATTGAACGCTGGCTGCCACAGGCAGTGTGGGGATTGCTGCTTTCCAAGGCACCGGGGACATTTCTTCACACGCAGAGCTCTGAAGTCGTTACTAGAGAACTTCTCTGTTTTTTTTAAGAATCGTCCTTTATTAAAAATGCAACTTAGCAGTTCCAGACCTACCCCATCCTGGGCTGTTTCCTGGGTTCCCCAGGACACATGCATCTCACTGTTAGGCGTGTGTCCAAGCGCGTGCTGGTGCAGCAGCAACGTCCCTGTATGTACTGGGGCACAAGCATGGTGTAAGCTTCCATAAAGGGCTTCAGGAGCTCTGTGAGTCCCCTGAAAATAGATGCAAAACTTGTCTTGGTGCATTTGTATGCTTTGGGGGCTAGAAGATCCATAGCTTCCATTGGATTCTCAGAGCTCTGTAATTAAAGAGCTGCTGGGATGGAGACAGCTACCTGGAACCAGCCACCCACAGCCTCTTTCAAGTACAGTGGGTTTGCTGAGGGTCTGGAGAGATCTTGGGGTGCATGCCAGCTGGGGTGTACAGCCAGAGGAGCCCAAGGGCGCTGGTGCTCTGCTGTGTCAGTGTGAGAGAGCAGACAGGGTGAGCCAAACCCACCTCTGGTGACTCAACTTGCTTCTGGAAGCTCCCTCTCAACACAGGAAGGGCCTAGCCCGGGGCGAGAATGAACCCTCAGGGCTCCGAGCTCCCATGTAACCCTGGGTCTCAGGGGTACCGAGCTCTAGGTGAGGGAATTTCACTCAAGGCTCCTTAAAGTTTCTTTCAATTCTAAAATGAAATTGTTCTAATGATCCTTCTGTTTTCCTCATTGACTCTCTCTCCTTCATTACATATTTCTCTCTGCCTGAAGCTTATATAATTTGGGGTAGGGTTGCCAGGTAAAGCATAGTGCTCTCAGTTAAATGAGGATTTCATAAAAAAATGTTCATAACTTTTTTAGTGTAAATATATCCTCAATATTGAATGGGATAAATATATAATAAAATTATTCACTATTTACCTGAAATTCTCAAATTCACATTTACCTGGAAGTCCTGATTTTTTATTTGCTAAATCTAGTATTATGGTCTGCATTGTGTCCTCCCAAAATTCATATGTTCTAACTCCCAGCACCTCACAATGTGACCTTATTTGGAGGTCGGGTTTTTTAAAGAGGTAATTAAGTTAAAATGAGGTCATTGGTATGGGCCCTAATCCAATATGACTGGTGTCCTTATAAGAAGAGGAGATTAGGACACAGACACACACGGGGAATACCATATGAAGACACAGGGAGAAGATGGCCATCTACAAGCCAAGGAGAGAGGCCTCAGAAGAAACTTAAGCTGCCAACACCTTGATCTCAGACTTCAGTGTCCAGAAAATAAATTGTTGTTGTTTAAGCCACCCAGTCTGTGGTATTTGTTATGGCAGCCCTAGCAGACTAATTCATCTGGCAGCAGTATTTGGAGAGCACTTTAAGGCAAAGAACACAAAATTATGAATACAGAATTAAGAACAAATGTGAAGATTTATTACAATGAGAAGAGAAATCAGAGCAAATTACCAGAGCCTTGAAGGTCTGAGTCCCTTTCTTCAGAAGTCCATTTAGGCCATTGGAGTACCCGCCAACTCCTACAACTCACAGAGACCCCCTCAAGTGGGAGGTGCTCAAGTCTAAGCTTCCTGAGTATCGTGGTCAGTTTAAATCTGCTGGGATGTTTACATCTTTTCTAAAGCCTTCTCTGTTTATTTCCCCGGTTGCATTTGGTTTTCATGGAAGTCTCTCAAATTACACAATTGGGTATTTTTGTAGCTCTATATCTTTGTCTTTTATTTTTTACTCCCTTTTTTCTCTTCAGGAGGATTGGTTTTTAGTTCTTTAATTTCACGTAAAAATAAATGTTAAATAAAGTTTGTATAAGTTTTTCAGATTAGCACTGTTTTAGAAACATCATATTGTTTTATTTTAGGGACAACTTGGATAACTTTATTTTCTATATTTCATGAAGTTTGAAGAGAGAAATAAGGAATAATATTTTCTTTTACATAATGACTCTTATAGAGACATTTCATGTTTGCTCTAGTCTGAAGATTTATAAAGAAATGTGCCTATATAAATACATATGTGTATGTATATATTACCCAGTGCTACATGATTCCTGGTCAGGACACATACCCAGGCAACTGATTGATGTTTCCATCTCACATCGATGTTTCTCTCTCCCTCTCTTCCTTCCTCTCTCTATATAAATCAATAATCATATCCTCTGGTGAGAATAAAGAAGAAGGTACTTGAGGTCATTATTACATAGATTTCACATTAGTATAGCAGGTAAAGTTCTGACCTTGAAAATCTTAATTCTCTTCCTATTAGGACTGGAAATGGACTTAAAATGCAAGATGATAGAAACTAAAATGACCCTAGCCCTTTTGGCTCAGTGGATAAGGTGTCAGTCAGCAGATTGAAAGGTCCCAGGTTCAATTCTGGTCAAGGGCACATGCTCAGGTTGTGGGCTCAATCCCCAGCAGGGGGTGTGCAGGAAGCAGAAGATCAATGATTCTCATCATTGAGGTTTCTCTCTCTATCTATCTATCCTTTCCTCTCTGAAATCAATAAAAATATATAAAAGAAAATGTATAAACAGTCATGCTCTGCATAACAACTTTTTGGTCAATGATGAACCGCATATACAATGGTGGTCCCATCCTATGTAATAAAAGCCTAATATGCTAAATATCGGACTGTTCAACTGTTTGACCAATCGCTATGACACACACTGACCACCAGGGAGCAGGCACTCTGACTAGTAGGTTAGCTTGCTACTGGGGTCTCACTGATCGGGACTGGGCGAGATGGGCTCTGGACATGACCTGGAGCCTTCCGATGGTCCATCCTCGCCCGATTGTGCACCAGTGGGCTCCCTCAGCCTGGCCTGCACCCTTTTGCAATCCGGGACCCCTCAGCGGATGTTGGAGAGCCAGTTTCAGCCTGATCCCGCAGGCCCAGGCCAAGGGACCCCACTAGTGCACGATTCCATGCACCAGGCCTCTAGTAAGATTATAATGGAACCGCCGTAACCGGTTTGGCTCAGTGGATAGAGCATCGGCCTGTGGACTGAAAGGTCCCAGGTTTGATTCCGGTCAAGGGCATGCACCTTGGATGCGGGCACATCTCCAGTGGGGAGTGTGCAGGAGGCAGCTGATAGATGTTTCTCTCTCATCGATGTTTCTAACTCTCTATCCCTCTCCCTTCCTCTCTGTCAAAAATCAATAAAATATATTTTTAAAAAAGATTATAATGGAACTGAAAACATCCTATTACCTACTGACATCATAGCCATCATGATGTTGTAATGCAACAAATCCTATATAATAAAAGACTAATATGCAAATCGACCGAATGGTGGAATGACCGGTCACTATGATGTGCACTGAGCACCAGGGGGCAGATGCTCAGCACAGGAGCTGGCCCCTGGTGGTCAGTGTGCTCCCACAGGGGGAGTGCTGCTCAGCCAGAAGCCAGGTTCATGGCTGGCAAGCACAGCAGTGGTGGCGGGAGCCTCTCCTGCCTCCACAGCAGCACTAAGGATGTCTGACTAAGCCATCAGTCAGACATCCGCCAAGGACTCCCAGATTGCAAGAGGGCGCAAACAGGGCTGAGGGACTCCACCCCCCAAGTGCACAAATTTCTTGCACCAGGCCTCTAGTTACACACATGTTTGGGGTGATGCTGGTGTAAACAAACCTACTATGCTGCCAGTTGCATAAAAGTATAGCTCATACAATTATCTACAGTACATAATGCATGATGGTAATAGATGACTATCTAAATGGTTTATGTATTTACTATACTATATGTTTTATTGTTATTTTACAGTGAACTCTATTTATATTTTTTAAATTTTGCTGTGAAACAGTATGCCGTGTCACACCAGCAACAGCCTCATACATCACCTCATGTTTACCATGTCTCTTGATTGCATCATTTTCTCTTGTACTTGATTTCATCTCTGTTGTTTTATACAGTAACAATCTGTACAGGCTTCAAGCCTAGGAGCAATAGGCTACCCCGTATGGCCTAAGTAGTCTGTACCATCCAGGTTTGTGAAAGTGCACTCTCTGATATTTGCACAACAAAATTGCCTAACAACACATTTCTCGGAATGTATTCCTGTTAAAACCCATAACTTTACATGAAAATCTAATTATTATAAGAGAAAATAAAAGTAATTTAAGGTGGATGATGCAAACAAGCATTGGGAGAGAAAGAAGAATGTAGAACAAGATAAACAGAGCGCAACATGGATGAAACACCAAGAAATGAAATTTATTTAGCAGTGTTAAAATAATGGCCTGAAGTCATTGATTCTTAGCCCTGACTATAATTAGCAACTATTCAAAGGGGGTGGAGGGAAAATGGATGTAGATTGTCAAATTTTGAATGGTTTTTCCTTGCTCATAAATTTTAAACCATCTAGTCTTTGTTGCATCACAACTCACTGATGTTTTAATATATAGTTTTTGTTTCAAAACACTAGTTATTGCCTGCCTTGAAAATATGAAAATATCAAACCAGTAACATTTAGCCTGAAGTGAACTAATACTTATATGTTTGGAGCAACTATAAATATTTCTTTCTTTCATTGGCAGTAAAAAACATGGTCTTAAGTAAGTGTGTAATGTATTAATAGATGTATAATGATGATTGTATAAACTAGCTCATCATTCTTGCTATTCTAGTCTTATAATGTGACAATTGTGCTGCCATTGCCTGCTTTTCCCCTCTGAAATACTAGATATATTACATTGGGGTGTAAGTGTGTGTGTGTGTGAGTGTGTGTGTGTGTGTGCGCGGGCGCGCATATAGTGATGGTGGTGTGTTTGCATATGTGTGAATTGTGTAGTGATAGTGGTAGCGCTGGTGATGAAGACCACGTAATTGCTATAACTAGTCCAGAATGTTCTGGCTTTCTATTGTACACATTATAATTATAATTAAGAACCATTAAGGTTCTCTTTTATTGAAATATTTAACAATAGAATTATATTACTGTTTAATCTTTCATTCCACCTTTCTTTTTGAAAAGGCAATTAATTAAATGCCCAGTAGATATTTATACTATTGTAAAGTTTTCACTTTTTCCCTTTGTTTTAAATCAGCTCATTTATTGTGCAGGTAACTATGCAGGTATCTTTATTGTGTGTATATTTAATGCTTGAAATGTTATTTTTTTCTTGGAATTGAATATACAACTGCTTATAAATTATTATTCTTATATACAAGTCAGCTAGAAGAAGGTAAATAATAAATATTGCCTCATCAAGGGTCCCTTTCCTTATGGTCTGACATAAAGATTTTTCTACAACTCAAAGTTTCTGAAAATAGCCCCATCTTCTTTGAGAAATGTCATCCCTCTACTTGCTCTGCTGCTGATGTACTTGTTCTTTCGGTGAGTACAGCTGCCCCAAGTTTGTTTGGTTATTATTCAGTAGCCACTTGTGGTTTGAGGCCATAGTATTTTCAAAACTCTTATTTAAGATAGTTATTCAACTTTCTATATACCAATTTTGTACAATATATTCTAACTTAAGATAGCTGCAGTAAATCATGCTTTATAGATAGACTCATACATATATTGAGCTAAAAGCAGGGGCTGCAAAATACATTTCCCCATCTTTTGAAAGTATGCAAAAGCCTAATTGGAAGGTAACTATTTGAACCCACAAAAATATGTTGTTTTAATAACTGGTCATTAAAAAATGCATTAGATGGCATTTGAGCACTGCAATGAACATTGCATTAACAGTAAAATTGTGTATCAGTCTTAAAAATATACTAGCCTGTTTTTTTGTTGTTGTGTTTTATTTTGCTTTTCAGATGCAAGAAAACCTCATTTAATGGATGAAAGCTGCTCGAAGCAGCAGGAAAGAACATTTGACTAATCTAAACACTTTCATGGCCATCAGACTGGTCAAATGTTAATGCCTGACCATTCTAAGTTCAAGAGGACTCTCACACACCCCTGGTGGAGTATAACTAGATCAACTGCATAGAGGTAATGTGAAAAAACTGATTCCCAAGATCCAGCAATATCACTCTTAGGTACCTTCCCTGGAGAAACTCTAACCCATGTGTACAAGGGAAACAAAGGCATGAAATTAAGAATAGTTGTTCTCCCTGGAGATAAAGGAGGGAAATGAGATGAGATACATAGGGTATGTTACATCTATCTCTCTATCTATATGATATATAGTTCCTTTTTTTAAGAAGAATACCTGAGCAAGGCAATGTTCAGAGGGGAAACAATGAAGTGGTCTCCTTACTGCAAATGAATACAAGAATAATAGATAAATGTTAAAATATGATAGTCATACATACATTAATTCTCATACATTTAATAAATAGAGATGAAGGTGAAGGTTGCTAAGCCTGCTAACCATAATGACTCTTTATTCACTGGATTTAACGTTGAGTGACAGCATTCAGTTGTGAAGGAGGAAAAAAAATTACATCCTGAAAACCTATCAGCAGGCATTGTATCTCAGAGGTAAGTAGCATTAAATATTTTTTAAAATTTTAACTGTCTGGGAAAGATACTTCCCTATTAACATTGGTCCCTGGGATTTGACTTTACCACATTTGATTCTCAGATCTGTTTTCAGGTAACCTTTATGTGAGGAATAAGCTACCTACTTATTCCCAAAGGAATCATTTTATCACAAATCTTTTTTTAAAAAATATATTTTATTGATTTTTTTACAGAGAGGAAGGGCGAGAGATAGAGAGTCAGAAACATCGATGAGAGAGAAACATCGATCAGCCGCCTCCCGCACATCTCCTACTGGAGATATGCCCGCAACCCAGGTACATGCCCTTGACCGGAATCGAACCTGGGACCTTTCAGTCCGCAGGCCGACGCTCTATCCACTGAGCAAAACCGGTTTCGGTGTCACAAATCTTAATAAAAACACCAAAATAATGAGCACACTCCACTGTGTCTCCTCTTGCCCTGCCTCTCCCTGTCATATCATCAGTATTCACCTGGGCACACAAGCTAGAATCCCCAGTTCCCCAGGTTTCAACCGCCCCCGCGGCCATGTCACAGTGGTCCTGCAGATTCAGCTCTTTGTACCCTCCATTCCTTCTCCTGCTTCCAGCCTCAGGCACCAGAAGCATTGATTTGCTGGCAGTGAAAGCTGACTGTACCCACTGTCTCTCTATCTGGCCACTCTCCCCCCACCCTCCCCATTTGTTTGCCAGACTAACTCCCAAGCTGAACCAGGTGAGTCCTGTACTTTCTCACCCTCCCTGGGCTTCCCTCTGCTGCATCACACAGGACCGCATCACCGTCTTTCCTAGGAAATGGACTGCACTACCTGAGGGCAGGGATGACATCTGATGTACCTTTGTCCCCCATGTCTAATGCATTACATGGCACACAACATAGGTGCTAGATAAGCTGAAGAGAACCGAGTAAGGATTGATAACCCACATTTAGTACAAATTGTTAAATTTTTTAAAAATATTGTGCTATGCATTGGCAAAATCCTTACCTAAACAAGTAAGTCTCTAGCTGGGGTCTTACTGCATTCCTATTTTCTGTTGTCATTTTGGCTCCCCATTGCCTTCTGGGATTTCCTTTTTATTCCTCTCTCTCTCTCTCTCTTTCTCTCTCTCTCTCTCTTCTGGTCCACTTCTACACTCCTCTGGACTAAATAGTCATTTTCTTGCATCTGGGATGATGAAATAATTGCAGAGATTTTTTATGCAGTTAAAGTGTTCTCATTGGGTACACTTTAAGTATTATACTGGGTTTCCTACAGGAGCCCATGTTGCTATTTCAAATTTGCAACTGTACAAATCCATGACATGTTGGAATTTAAGGAGGTTCATTAGCTTACAATGTTTACTCTGCAAAATATTTGTTCTGATTGAAAAAATAACCTCCCACTTCACAAAACTCACTGACTCTCTTTATGTTGCTTCAGGACTATGTCATCCTGTACACACCACACTTTCGGTGTAGGAACCTGGAATTCAGGTTCTTTAATCCTTTCCAGACATTGATGAGTGGGCTACAGTGAGGAAGACATATTTGTGAACAGCAAATTATACAGAGATGCAAACTGTATGTCCCACATTGGAACATCTTATCTGTGTATTTGTCACAATACAGTGCATCACTGTATAACCACCTCCAACATACACAAGTGCGCGCGGGCACACACACACACACATAAATATCCACACGCACACACACCTCATACAGTCTGTATATTAGCCACAAGGTTGATGACAGACTTCTTTTGCCTTCTTATACTTAATCTACAGTGTACACTCCATAAAAAATGTCCATCCATATATAACAGTTATATGACAAGCTAAATCCAGCTTCTGCTCCATGACACACCATCCCCAACGATTAATCAAAACTTCCCATTTCCCAAAGTGAACCGTGTCCCCAGGTAGTGAGTGTATCACACATTCTACTACCACTTGTACCAATTCCTAGATTCCTTCTTTTTATTTCCAGAAGGTGCAGGTTTTTGAGTAAAATGTTACCTTGAAAGAATAAATGAGACTATATTCAATTTATGAAGATTATTTAATATACAAACATTTGCAAAAGTAGGCTGTTCATATGCAGTTGTAACAACATGTTTCTTATTGAGTGTTCATAAAAGCACTGTTATGAACTCCTATTGATAAGTTTTGTTTACAAAGAAAATATTCTCATATATTTCTACATAAAATCCTGTCTGTGTTAGAACCAAAAAACCAGATGAAAGGCGATGGATGAACTATGCAGTGGTTCTTTAAGTCTGTGTCAAGGACCCACATGACCTTTAGGGGGCCCACAAGGTCAAAACTGTTTTGATAATAATACCAAGAGGTCATTCACCTTTGTAAATTTCACTGTCTCATGGGTGTATGGCGATATTTCCCAAAGACTAAATGACCTGTGATATTGCAACCAACTCATTCGACTGAGTGCAGAGGCAGATATGATAGAGAGAAAATACAGCTCTCTCTCTACTCTAGAGCAAGACACTGAAGAGATTTATAAAACTGTAAAAAAAATGCTATTCTCCTTCATTGTTTGCATTTTGGAAAATAGTTATTTTTCATAAAATATTGTACTTATGCTGATGTTATGGTTTAGTATTGTTAGTGTAAATTAATTAATAATTAAATATTAAAATATTTATGTTTTAATTTATAATATAGTAAATATTGATAGATACAACTTATACCTTAAAAAGCTCTTTGGGGTCATCATTTTTAATAGTATAATTTTCCTGAATCCAAAAACTTTGAGGATGGCTGAACTATACAAATGGATAGGCACGTTACTGTCAACTGGAAACATTCTCCCCTAAAAAACATTTTCAAAACAATATTTTAAAAAAATGTGTTCCGTGACTCAGAGGGGAGTTTTCCATATAGAAGCCTCTTGATTGGCTATCAGCTGGTTGCACCTGGGCTAGTTTCCACCCGCCTTATCTCAAACATCCTCTGTAGGTCCCTTCAGGCAAACAAAGCAGAGGAGGGGTGGGAGGCCTTCAGGCCACAACTTTTATTCTTGGAAAAGGCCTGCTCTGGGTCCTGGGCCCCCTCAAAGCTTTAGCAGCTTAAGTAAGTGCCTCCAAAGGGTTCCCACCGTGTCTGCCTGCCTGTCTGAAACTCATGTGAGTTCTCCTGGGAGTAAAAACAGCCATGCGAAATACATAGCCGATTTCTGGTTGCATAAGAATTCCCTGAGACACGTTTTAAAGATAGAGGTTCTTGCCCTAACCGGTTTGGCTCAGTGGATAGAGCATCGGCCTGCAGACTGAAGGGTCCCAGGTTCGATTCCAGTCAAGGGCATGTACCTTGGTTGCGAACCTATCCCCAGTAGGGGGTGTGCAGGAGGCAGCTGATCGATGTTTCTCTCTCATCGATGTTTCTAACTCTCCATCCCTCTCCCTTCCTTTCTGTAAAAAAACAATAAAATATTTTTTTTAAAAAAAAGATAGAGGTTCCAGGCCCCAATCCATACCTAAGGAATCCAAGCACAGGGCTGAGAGGACCGTGTCCTTCTCTCTGACAGGCTCTCTCCATTATCCTTCACAGACAGTTTCCAGGAGGCAGGGAAGGTGCAGGTTGCCCAGTAAAGAAAGCAGAGCGTGGAGTGCATCATCTCCACACAGGAGCACAATGCCCACAGCATGTGCCTGGAGGCACAGGAGAGCCCCTGGCTAGGGCAGCACCCAACCTAGAGGTGAGGTCAGAGCTAAATAAGAAGCCCAGATACTCAGGAGCCTGGGCAAGGAGAGGTGACTGGGTGTCACAGAGCCTTCAGTTCTAAATGGCAACTGATGGAGAAGACAAGAAAGAAAGGGGAATGAAGAGCAGAAGGTATTATGGGAAGAAGAGGGAGGTCCCAGAAGTGAGGGCCCAAGAGTGCTGAACTATCAACATTTTCCACCCACAAATTTGCTGAGAGCCAGCCCTAAGCTTTGGTATAGTGAGACCCAATGCACACTTAATAAATACCCAAAAGGCAGCTCTGGTGAAGATGATCCGAAAATATAAACAGAGCCCTAGCCAGCTTGGCTCAGTAGATAGAGCGTTGGCCTGTGGGTCACAGGTTTGATTCCAGTCAGGGACATATGCCTGGGTTCCAGGCTCACTCCCCAGTAAGGGGTGTGCAGGAGGCAGCTGATCAATGATTCTCTCTCATCATTGATGTTTCAATCTCTCTCTCCCTCTCCCTTCCTCTCTGAAATCAATAAAAAAATATTTTTTAAAAAAGAAAATATAAACAGAGAATTTTAAAAGCGTTCACATAAACAAGACCTAGAAAGATGATGGAACTAAGCTGTCATGTGGAAAATCAGAAGATCTAATGCCTTTTCACCTACAGAGTGAAAGAGACCATGTCTGCCTCTTCTTCCAACCTGGGTGTGCAGGAAACAGGCAACAGAGAAAGAAGGCTCTGGCCTGGTTACTTACCATCACCCAGTTCTGGGCACATTATAAAAAACTCATTCAGGGGATTGTCAAGGGCGGGGGGGGAAAAAAAAGGACTCATATGTAATACCCTTTTTAATACTTTAAGCAATAAACCAATAAAAACAAAACTCATCCAGAAGTAACACTGAGGTGTTCACAGCCTTTATTAATATTTTCTTTTTTTGAACAGTGATTCATTTAATATTAATATATTCTTAGCTTTTAGTTTCTCAAATTAGGATCAGTGAAACTTTGATACAAAATAGGTTAAGGGATAACCAGAGGTTAAATCCTAACCCTCTCATCTTTTCAATTGTCCTCAATTGCAAGTTTCTTCAAAGAAGAGTTGGACCAGGTTCCAGGTATCTGAATGCACTGTGAACATAGGCCGTTCACATACTGATGGTTAAGATAAACTACAGAATTGCATTTCAGCAAAGGCCTTAGGAATTTGGGAGAGATGAGAACCGGGTAAAATCTGATTTATTAGGATGATTTTGGGTTGCCTGAATACTTTCAACCCTCATTTATTTTTATTGCACAAATATGATTGAACTGCTCTAACAAGACTTAGTCAAGTTTTGCAACACATTTACAAGTTGAAATTAGTGTCATAAAGAGCACTCTTTGCACCATGGACAGTTTTAACAACAAGCAAAGGATGGCGGAACTCAACTTAGCCCAATTTGCAGTAACTTTGCAAAACTCCTTGTTTTCTTTGCCTTAACATTCCCCATTCTCCAGATAAGATAGGAAAAGACAAAGCTATGTACTTTGTACAAGAGATCTTTCAGAAGATGAGCTACACAACTGTGGAATACCTAATGTATAATTCCTTTTTCACTGTCTTACAGCTAAGGAGGAACTCCATTGTTTTTAGAAGATGTAGGATACTTTTGACTATATCCCATCTATTTAGTAAATAACCTTTCCTGTGCTTTCAGCAGTAGCTAATTTGTAAGCGTTCTGAGTCATCTCCCATAAATACTTTTTTCCCCAAATCAATTCTTAACTAGCTTCACATATTTCTAAGAAATCACTAGCTTTTGTAAAAGTATGCAACAGTAACCCAGTTGGTTAGAACCATCACTTCAGCCTGAATTACTTTTTATCCTTTTTTATCTCCACCCCCCCCACCCCCCGCCCCATCTTATTGGATCTTTCACATGGTAGGTTTTCGTGAAATAGCAGATGAAGGAATGTGTGCCAATGTCTGATATAGTAATGTAGTTGAATGTGACCTGAGGGTGAAATATTTGGGTTGTTCAGAGAGCTTTCTCTAGATTTCACATCACATGCTCAAGGCAGGTGAGGCTGTATGCCATGAAGTAGTCTGCACTCCACAATTGCTCAGCCCTGTAGACACTGCGGGACAGGCAGGACATGAGAACTACATGTTCTGTCTCTCTTGAGATCACTCCAAAGTTAGTTATGGCTTTTCCCAGAGTTCTAACATTTAATAGTGTTTTTCCTAAAATTGTATTTATTTTTTAATTATTTATTTATATATTAGACTTATTATTTTTCTAGCCAGGCTTTGACTTATTCATTTACTCAACAAATATCTATTGAGTACCTAACTATTCTGTTTTTGCTCAGCAGAATAGATTGCTACTAGGGCAGAAGGAGGGGGGAGTCATAGGGGAGTTTATCTCACCCACTCAACAAAGAAGTCTGCAATCTTGGGATTTGACAAGATAAAACTGCCAGGTATTTTCATAAATTCTTGGAAAAGCTGCAATAGTATAAAAAGGGGATCTTGAAATGTGGTCTGTCCAGCAGGGAAACCTTGAAACCTATAGGGGGAAAAACATAAAACCTTTGAACCCCAACTAGGCAGGACACTCAGATTAGCTGAGTTGCCCACTTGTGCTTTATGTCAAGTATATTCTTAATAAATTCACCTACTGTGCTTTACGTTTGCATATTTACTTATTTCTCTATTTGTGAGTTCATAATTTGATTGACAGCAGAGGCTATGTTTTACTGATCTTTGTATCTGCAGATCTACACTGAAATGTTAAACAAATTGTGTTAACTTCCATAATGGAATTTAGGCAAATTATAATTAAAACATATACCTGAAACTAATATAAAATAATACTGAATGTCAACTATAATTGCAAAATAAAATTAAATATTAAATATTAATGTCCACAACCATAAAAAACATATACCACATCAATATGAAATTCAAAGTATTAGGAGAAATATTGCAAAATAAATAGAAGGCATTAAGATATAGTTAATGCAAATTGGGCTGTACATTACACTCTGAGCTTCCTGATAGTGAAGGTAAAAGAAAAAATTGCCAAGGTACATTAGAAATAAGGATTATAGGTTGATTCAGACACGTTGGGCCCTGGATTTTAAATCATTTTAGCTACTAAGATGTATTTTTTTTATTTTATTACAATTCAGGAATTTTCCAATCATAATTAAAGTAATTGCTTTTTACCCATAGTTTTACTTTCCACCGTTTTAGTTACCCTGGGTCACCTGCGGTCCAAAAATATTAAATGGGAAGTTCCAGAAATAAACAATTCATAAGTTTTAAATTGCACACTGTTCTGAGTAGCATGATGAAATCTCACTCTGTCCCTCCCAGGACGTGAATCAGCCCTTTGTTAAGTGTCTCCATGCTGCCATCTCTATCATTAGATCAATTGTCATGGTATCATGGTGTTTGTGTTCAAGTAATCTTTATTTTACTTAATAACGGCCACAAAGTATAAAAGTAGTGATGGTGGCAATTGGGGTATACCAAAGAAAAGCCATAAAGTGCTCCTTTAAGTGAAAAATTACGTGTTAACCTAAAAAATAAAAGGCCAAGAGAGAGGCAACAAGCACTTATTTGATATCCAAAAGAATATCTATTCAGGAAGCACTGATGTAGGCAGAAATATGGTTCCAAATAGGAGATGAAGACAAGGGGTATATATGAGAATAGGAAGGGGTACAATTACATCAATAGAAGGAAATAATTTCTATAAGTGCAACTAAGGTAACATAGTGATGCTAATACTAAAGAATGTTTTTGATTTTCAGTCAGATAGTCATCAGTCCTGAAATCATAGTAATCTGCTTTCTTGTTATCTTCACAAATAGTTTTTTGAGATGTTGCTGTAGGCCCAGTTCAGAGGTCAATTTGCCCTGTTTTAACATTCCAAAGGTTTGAGGAATAAGATAGGTAAGGCATTTTCTCTGGGAAAGCAGCTCTGACCCCATTTTAAAGTGACTTCATATACATTATTAGTTTTTACACATGTATGGGGAAAATACATTATAGATAGAATTCAGTACTATTTGCTGTTTCAGGCATCTACTGGATGTCTTGGACTCTGTCCCTGTGGATAAAGGTGACTACTATAGATGTTTTTCTTGAGATAATTAATACTGATTCCACTTTTTGGTTTTACATACACTGGGTATTGGAGAAAATTGGAAACATCAAATAATCTTATGACAAAATAAAAGTTAATCTTTTCCAAAATAAAACTTCCTTTGCCTTTTTCATTTAGAAATGATCACATTATTTCTTTCATTGTGTTTGGGATTGTAAACCTTACAAATAAAATGTACCTAAAGTAAACCAAAAACCTACCCCACTCCTTCACTTAAGAAAGATCAAAATACCTGGAGTGGTCACGTGGACTGATCCCTAGAGTAAGCATGGGCATTATGTATGAGAACTTTTCAGCAAACAGTACTGTAGGTTCATTCCTGAGTAAATAGAGCCATTTATGAACACTCAAATGAAAATAACTAAACAATTTAATGAACTAAGAGCACGGGTAGCTAATTAAGAGCTGTCAGTCATGTTGTTTCCTATTTTTTTAGTCTCTTGAACATCTACGTGGAAACAGAGGCCTGAGCTCCAAGATCACTTACTGTCCTGAGATCCTAGAGGGAGGTCACTAACCTTACTAAGCCTCAGTTTCTTAACCTGCAAATCGAGGATCTTAGTACCAAGCTTATGAGATTATTACAGGGGGTCAATGCAAATAGATGACATTACGTATGTGGACAAACTTTACAAACAATTTTGATCCTATACATTCCAGCACTGACATCAGTTAATATCTGAGTTGGGAAGTGGTTTATTTTTTTATAACAATGCATATGTAATTAGTCAAATTCATGTAAGGGGACCTAATTTCATCTACTGCTGAAATCCACTTAATTTTTTTGGCTTCACAAATGTCTATAAATTTTAAAAATCTGTTGAGTTCAGTTACTCAAATAAATCTGTATTGCAATACTTGCTACAAAACTTGATTTTATATTTTAAAAGCTCTCTTTCTGTGAGACAAATTCACAATGCATATCTATAAATTTAATACATATTTATGTGTTATCATCAGACAGGATATTTTTGTGTGTGATGAAGTTCTACTACTTTTTTCTAGAATACTCTTTTCTTAGCTTTATTTATACTTTGTCTGGATCAGTATATTTATGTAGTTTAACAGTTCAAGTAATCACCACACGTTTGAAGTTTTATGAGGAAAATTGGAATATACATTTTTAATTGAACTGATTTGAACATCCTCAAAACAAAACAAAACCTTGACTCACTAACTTTTTACGTAACTACATCAGCTTATCTGGAAGCAATCAATCAGCAACATTCACGTTTCAGATGAGTGTCAAGACTGCGATGTCACCAAGGTGAGTGGAAGGAAATAAGCAGCCTCAGTGAACATACAAAAACAAGGCAAAGCTTGCAGAGTATCTCATCCATTCCCTTGGGCTACATGGCAAAGGAATGTTAGTGAGAGTGGGAAAAATACTTCATGAGGAACCACACTTTCCTTTCACATCTGCCATGCTGGCACCCAGAAAGAACACCGGTGTTGCCAATGTGGTTGAGGTGTTGACTGGGACAGGGCAGGAAGGACTTGAGAATGCCCGGGGCAGGAAGGCAGGGGGATGAGGAATCGCCTCATCCTCAGAATATCCAAACAGGCCCTGCCACCACATGGAGAAAAGCACACCAGCAGTGGTATCTGGACGCCATAGGCTGTAAACCCTGTCGAAGGTTCTTTTCCTCCCAAGCACCCATTCACCTCTTTTCTTGACTCCCTCTATAAAGTAAAGGATAGATGGATCAACACCCCACTGAACCGTTAGTTCACTCCTTGGTTCTCTTCCAGCTAGGAAATAACACTGCAATTACGAAGATAGTGTGTGTGTGTGTGTGTGGGTGTGTGTGTGTGTGTGTGTGTGTGATTTCCTTTTCTTTAATCTACTTGCTTGTGTCCAGCAAAAAATCTACACACCTACGTGGAAAAACCTAAGCACATAATTTCTCTTTTGATGTATATATTTTGGTTCCAGGAGTCACTAAAGTGATAATTTAATGAGACTAATACTATTAAAGTACTAGTATAATGGAGATAGTCTACTATCTCCATTCTATTATAAATATTCTACTTATTCTCCCACTTTTTCCAGTTAAACAGGGTCACATAAAGGACATGAGAGGAAATGAAGTCTGTCACTTTTAGCCAGAGGTGTAAAGAGACCATGAGCAATTCCCCAGTCTTTCTAAATCTGAAAGTTTGACAGAAGAGTATGAGATAATAAAAGTTGAGATTGAAGTAGCCTATACTGCAAATCACTGCATTGAGCAGACTCTCCAGATCATAGTGGACATTATATGAATGAAAGATAAACATTAACCATGTAAATCAGTGAGATTTTGGAGATGTTTTTACTGTACCATAGCCTATTCTGACTAACATAAATAATGAAAATGGATTTCAGAGAGCTAAATGAAAATCTACAATTAGACTGTTACACATGTTCAGTCTTTTAATTAAAGGGTTAGTAGGATATAGCAAGAATTGGCAATTCTTTTTTCTGTAAAGGACCAGACAGTAAATATTTTAGGCTTTGCAGACCAAATGATCTCTTCACAACTACTCAGCTCTGCCATTGGAGTACACACGCAGCCATGACAATGTGTATGATAATGTGTATGAGTGTGTTTTAATAATCTTTCATTTATAAAAACAGATAATGTGTAGGATTTGGTGTATTGGTCATAGTTTGCTGCCTTCTGTGATATAGTATTTACTATTAAATGTAGTTATGTAGTAGACTATTTGGTATATGAGCTTTCTAGAGCTATCTTAACAGAATACCACAAACTGGGTGGCTTAAAACAACATCTATTTATTCTCTCATGTTCTGGACAGCAGAAGCCACAATCAAGTTTTTGGTAGGGTTGGTTCCTTTAAGGGTTCTGAGTGATAATCTGTTCCATGCTTCTCTCCTACGTGTGGATTCTTGCTGACAACCTTCAGCATTCCTTGGCTTATAGATCATTACTTCAATCTCTGCCTCTATCTTCACATTACCCTGTATGTCTTTGTCTTATAAGGAGACCACTCATACTGGATTAAAGGGGCACCCTACTCCAACATAACTGTATCTTAACTAATTACATCTACAACAGTTCTATTTCCAAATACAGTCACATTCTGAGGTACTGAGGGTTGGGATTTCAACAAATCTTTTGTGGATACACAATTCAACCTGTTACATTTGCTTACTTAAAGAACATATCTCACTTAGTATATTGATACAAATGAATTGTTTTTAATATTTTTATTGATTTTTCTAGAGAGAGAAGAAGGGACAGGGACAGAGAGAGAGAGAGAAACGTTGATGTGAGAGTGAAACATCAATCGGCTGCCTCCTGTATGCCCTCCACCAGAGATACAGCCCACAATCCAGGCACTCTCCAGCCTGGAATGGAACCGGCATGGGACATGCTCAACCAACTGAGCCACACTGGCCAGGGTGATACAAATTAATGTTAAATAAGCTCATAGCCTCAGCTTTACTTAGGTCAATTCATGAACTCCCTTGACAAGATTGAAACTTCAGTTATCTAATAGAGCAACTAAAGAAAAACTATGCTCATAATTAATAGATAGAACTTTGTAGTGAGCATTTACCAACTCCATATTATTGTGCAGGCTCCTACCTTTTCCAAATCATTGATTGATTTTTAAGATGAAGAAAAAATTAGATTTTTATTTAGATACTTTATTTCTTGAGGTTGATAGTAAAATCACAACATTGATGAAATGATTATTCCTTAGAGTTTGAATGGATTAGAGACAAAAACCATAATTTCCTTGACAGGTTTTAAAAATCTAAAATGAGGGAAAAAACAAGTGCTTTTGGAAGCACATTGCAGGAGTTCAGCAGATTGAAGATCACTTGGGCCTAAGATGGGGTGGCCTCCAGGAGGATGATCTCTGGAACTGGGCTCAAAGGGTGGCCAGGATTTGGGCAGACCGACCAGAGAGCACCTGATATGAGCAAAGGCATAAAAGGGTGGAGAACCAGTCTGCTTTGAGGCAGCAGGGGCATTTACAGAAATAAGACTTGTAATGGCAAAGATTGGCCAAAACTAATGCAAAGGACCTTAACTGTCAGCCTACGAGTTCAGATGACATTCATGAGCAGTAGTTTTCAGAGCAAAGGGGTTCTGAGCAAATAATCAAAGCATTGTGGTACAGCACACAAGATAAATGAGGCGATGGATGGATGAGGAATTATCACAGCAGTCTAGGCATTAAAAAAAAAAAAGAAGTGGTAAACAGCATGGCAGGGAGGTGGGATAAAGTTAGATAACCAAGAATGGTTCAGCCGAAACCGGTTTGGCTCAGTGGATAGAGCGTCGGCCTGCGGACTGAGGGGTCCCAGGTTTGATTCCGGTCAAGGGCATGTACCTGGGTTGCAGGCACATCTCCAGTGGGAGATGTGCAGGAGGCAGCTGATCGATGTTTCTAACTCTCTATCTCTCTCCCTTCCTCTCTGTAAAAAATCAATAAAATATATTTTTAAAAAAAGAATGGTTCAAGAGAAATTTGACAGGACTTGATGATTAAAGTCTGAGAGAGCAAAAACCATAAATGAGAAAGAGATAAGCCAATGCTTTGTCAAGAGTAAGGAAAAGAGGGAAGAGGCAGGTAAAAACACAAGGAAGACACACAGGTCAATTTTAACTAATTCCTATAGGATATGATATCCATGGTTACAAATAAAACCCATATCTTACTAGGTTAGCACAAGAAAGATTTATTTCTAGTTCATACTACACTGCCAATGCTTATTGATAGGGGGCTCTGCTCTACAGACTCATTCACGTTTCATGGAGAATGGGCATTTTACCATCTTGAGATGCTGCCACCTCATGATGGACCCTCACAAGAGAAGAAAGAGCATGGACAACTCTTAACTGCATCTCACCCATTCACCAAAATTAGTCATGTTCCCACAACCCAATTGCAAAGAGAGGTTGGAAAAGGTGGAGAAGCCCATGTAATATATAATAAGCATTACCATCTCTACTGCATTATTATTGTCCCCATCATTTCAAAAATAAACTATTTTCCATGAGCTTCTGTTCTGATTTTTCCTTTGATAAAGTGAATTTATTTATTTCCACATGCTTTCACAAATAACAATCAGGAAATACTCATATATTTTCAACCACAACCATGACAAAGGGCTTTACTTTCACAATCATCCTGAACAATAGAGATATAGACAAAGGCAGAATGTTAAAATTCACTAATTATTTTTCCTTGCTGCCCACATTGGTTATGTGGGTTTTAGCTGTAATATGTATTTGTCACTTCTGCTTTCATAGCACTCCTGATTGAGTAATTATTCATAAGGGTAGCTGTCACTAAAAATACCAACATGTAATTGGGAAGACATGTCTATGTAGCAGGATGCTAAATGTAACTTTTCCTATCTAGAGTTTAGACAAAGACCCCAAAGGCAGAGAGTAATCCGCTAGTAGCAAACATTCATGTACTAAAATAAGGTGCTAGATCACATGAGCAGGCATATTAAGGGGTTGTGAAACTGGTTCTTCTAGCATTCGCCCATCAACCACCTCCAGGCCATTGGGGAGGCCAAGAATGTATTCTGTGGTTGAAGAGGCCAATAGTGAGGATTTCTTTGGAGAGAGTTGTCGATGTGTTTCAAACAGGGAAGGAGAGGAAGCGTCTCTTTATCTCAAGCCAAGTAAGGGACCTTAGAGAGAACTGCATGAAGAGCATGAGTTTGTAAAATAAGAGAATAACATTGGACTCGCACCCTGAAGTATCTAAAGCAGCAGTTCTCACCCTGTGGGTCGCGACCCCTTTGGCGGTCGAACGACCCTTTCACAGGGGTCGCCTAAGACAATCCTGCATATCAGATATTTACATTACGATTCATAACAGTAGCAACATTACAGTTATGAAGTAGCAACGAAAATAATTTTATGGTTGGGTCACAACATGAGGAACTGTATTTAAAGGGCCAGAAGGTTGAGAACCACTGATCTAAAGGAAAGAGGTTATGGCTAAAGACAGAAGCACTGGGCAGTCAGAGCATAAAGGACTGCCGCAGGAAGGGTTTATGTAAGGAGAGAAGTGTGTGTGTGTGTGTGTGTGTGTGTGTGTGTGTGTGTGTGTGTGTCCCATAGACCGATGTCACCTGCAGAAGGTTAAGCCATGGGTTAGCTCTAAAATGAGTTTGCCTAAGAGCATGTCTTGCCAAGTGAAATAATCTTAGCAAGTAAGAGGCTGGAGGCGAATCGCCAGATGCAGAAGCTGAGAGCATAAGCTGGATACAAATAGCCAGTTAGAGAAGCCATCACCCAGGCTAGGGACTGGAGAGTAAACCCCTGAGATAGATGGGGAAGTTGGAAGAGGGTCTACAATAAATCCCCAAGAACAGTCCCTAAGAGAAAGAACCAGCACGTGGAACCTACGAGCCCTGGGAACCAGGAACGCAGCCCTAATAGTCCTCAGCAAGGACAACTTTCATGCTCCTCCCTCTCCAGCGCTGACCCTTGAGGGCCCCCAAACAGCAGCGAGGAGAGAGAAGACAAAAAAGAAAATGAAAGGAAACTGACATCACCTTTCCTCCACACTGCAGGTCTCTGACTAAATTAGACCTCATCTCAGGAAGAGGTTTCAAATTGGTTGAGTAATCAGACCTGAATTAGGAGGAAGGAAAAGTTTCAAGTAGGTTGAGAACTTGGCATTTTGACATCACGCTGGCAGAACTTCCTACCATCTGAAAGATGACTTGTTATTATCTGAGAGAGAAGGTGAAAGCTCTAGGACATGTCAGTACTTTTCCCAGGAGCAAGAAGGGTCCACTGAGCAAGCTTTGTAGAAGCAGGAGGGAGGAAAAGTAGTTTCTTTTTACTTGCACTCTGTTTACTAGTAGCCCATCTGCTTCAATAAGCCGGTACAGATAAAGAACTCTGTGACACTAATAAATATGGCATAGGCTGGTAAAGTAATTCATATTGCAAAAAACCCTAGTAGAATAATGAATCCCTGTGACTTGGCTTTGCTAGTAATTGGTTTGATGGGTGATTATGCATTTAGGAATTTAAACTGTGTAATCGGTAATCCATTAATTCAAAACTATTTGAATTCCTATAATTGAGTACCTACATACCTACAAGCTGCTATAGGATACACAGAAGACCCTCACCCTACTTTTTCAAGGCTTTAAAAACTAGCAAAAGAATCTGACAAAAAATAAGCTAAAAAACAATGTGATAAGTGCTCTAAGAGAATAACATAGACTGTAATATTGTAGTAGAGTGAAAGGGCATGTTAACTATCTGAAAGGATCTGGAAAGTTTCCCTAGAAGGTGATACATAATCTAATATTTGGTGTGTTTATTTAATCAGTAACTAGAATGGGTTGAAAAAGATTGGCAATTATTCTTGGAAGCAAAACAACTTAACACAAAGGCCTGCAACAGGAGAACCCAACAGGCTCAGAGAAGTGCAAATTCTCTGAGCACAAAGTACCATTGGGTGATGGTGGGGAGTGTGTCTGGAGATTACTAAGAGTCTAGATTAGCATTAGGCCTAGGTGACATGCTAAGGAATTCAGAGATATCATTTCAAGTGGTTAAAAGATTTTGGTTTTGCTTTTATGTTTATATGTGTGCTTTTAAAAACAAAAATTATAATAAGATTTTTTAAAATTACCTATAATTTCAATATCCAGAAAGCACTACTAAATATATTCTGAAGTATTTTCTTCCATTATTTAAAAATTTATTTAAAAATATTTTCCTACTTCTATTTTATAGTCTACCTTTTTAACTTAATATAATTCCATAACTATTTTTCTGTCATTGAATAATTTTTGACAATATGATTTGTAATGAATGACCAACAAATGAATCTAAAATTTTTAATTTAACCATTCCTTTACTGTTAGTGTTGAATTGTTCGAAATGTTGCAATTGACATTCATGAATATAAATCTTTCAGTGCATTTTTATGCCTTTAAAATAAAGACCAATGAATTGAATTGCTAGGTGAAAAAAACTAAACTTTACTGGAACAAATTTTTACACATTTCTAGATTTATACCCATAAAATTTTGCTAATTTACTTCTTCCTCCCAAGCTTCAGTAGCAGTGTAAACTAATCTCTGTTGCTTTATAGGTTTATCAATAGTACAAATTATTTGCTTTTATAAATAATCTTTGCTAAATTTTAAAATAAAGCAAATATATATTTTATAAATTATCTTTGGTAAATAACTTTTGCTTGATTTTTAAAAATAAAGGTCTACTGATGAAATGTTTGGGAATATAGAAAAATGAAAAGAAGAAAAGTTAAATAATTTTAATCCTATTCCCTATAATTAAGAACTGATTACATCTTGGTATATATCCTCCCAGTTCCTTACCCTGACTATCTGTCTGTCTGTCTATCTATCTATCTATCTGTCTCTTTCTTTCAATATACAGCGTGGTGCAAAAGTAGGTTTAAAGTAGTGAAGCACAGAGTTTATTCCTGCATTATTATTTATTAATTATTATTTTCCATATAAACAACTGTAAACCTACTTTTGCCCCATTCTGTATTTAACAAAATTGAGACCTTATTGTATTTGGACTTACCTATATTTTATTTTTTATATATAATACTGGAGAGCAAATGGTGTATCAGATCAGTAATTTGTCTTCAAAACATGGCTTGTAAGAGCTGCACAACATTGCTTATCTAATGGGTCATTATAAATAACCATCTCTGTATTGGAAGTTATGTTGGTTCTAATCTTTCATCTTCGCATGAACATGCTTGTACATATCTCCAATTAATTGTTTAAGGCAAATTGCTAAAGATGGAAATGTTGAGGGAAAAGATCTGAACATTTCTTATGACTTTTAATTCATATTGTAAAGTTGCTTTCCAAAAAAGATGTGCCTGTGAGTGGTGAATGAGAGTTCTTGCTTCAAAATATTAAGGATTATCACTATCTTATTTTTTCCTATTTAGCAGATAACAATGGCTTTGTATTTTAATTCACCTTTCTTTGACTATTTATAATATTAAACAGCACTTAATGTCTTTATGGACAATGCTCAGTTTTGTCTAATTTTGGGGATTTGGTAAATTTTTATTGATGTTCAAAGTCTTTTCTGTACCATTAAGAATATTAACCATTTATCTGTTACATTTATTGATACAGTCATTTTTAAACCTGTATTTCATATTTCTGAGTTATTGCATTTTGTGTTTTATTTGGCTATAATACATCCAACAAATATTACTCACATTGCAAAAAATATGCAGATGAATATTTTTAAAACCTCCACCATCTTTGGATCACTATTGAAGATAATAAAAATAAACTTCTATTTTAGGCTGATCATCAGGCTTTATCCTTTAAAAATATATCTACAGTCAAGAAAAACACAAAAAATAAAAATCTTATTGGAAAATGTGTCTATTCTAATGTAAATGTTTTCCAAGTGATTTTGTTTAGGGGTGTAAGGGAGTAAATGATTAGTTCATGGATACTGAAATTCCACAGTTGAAGATTTCTGCATGATTACCTACAACTTCACTCAAATTAATAAATAATTAATAACCTACTATGTATCAAGTACTGTGATATATAAAATATATTAATAGTTTTATCCATATACATATTTAAATTTATCGTACAAGACTATGCTACCTGCATAACATACCATAAAGATTACATATTCCTGAATATAAGTTAGTATTCTATCAGTTACAATAAAATTACTACTTTATGTAAATGACATTATGCTTCAAGATTATTAGATAGTTGAGTACAGTATAATTTAATAGTTTATATTTTATAATTACATCTTAAAGAAATTATAAACTACCAGAGGGCATAAAACCAATTAAAATTATCAAAATATCCAATACTAAGAGTTCAGCCAGTTTATTGCATTTCTTTTCTCTCTTTATAAATGCACTAGAGGCCCAGTGCACGAAATTTGTGCACTGGAGTTGGGGGAATCCCTCAGCCCAGCCTGCACCCTCTCGCAGTCTGGGAACCCTTGGGGAACAGGCCTAGCCAGCAGTTGATATCCTTAGTGCTGCCACGGAGGCCTGAGAGGCTCCCGCCACTGCCGCTGCACTCACCAGCTATGAGCCTGGCTTCTGGCTGAGCCGCACTCCCGCTGTGGGGAGTGCACTGACCACCAGGGGGCAGCCCCTGCATTGAGCGTCTGCCCTCTGGTGCTCAGTGCGCATCATAGTGACCGGTCGTTCCGCAGTTCAGTTGATTTGCATATTAACATTATATTATATAGGATGATTGTGGAAGGAGGAAATGGGGAAGTAGGTCAATCTATATACGAACTTTTATACAATGCCCTTGCTTTCAGCTAAGGTGACCAACTGTCCCAGAGGAATTTCCTGGGATGTGGGACTTTCAGCGTAAAACCAGGATAGTCTCAAACTTTTAGCCTTGTATCTTGTTTCTTGCCTTCTTCATACCTAAATCTGCATGTGTTTTAGGCTGTAGCTTCTTTTGCTTTCCATCATCAGTCAACACTCTTCATACAATTTTCCATATTTTGTTGAAATCTCTTAACTTCAATGTTGCCCCTTTGTTCTCTTTATTATTGAAGGTTGTGTTTTATCTAAATTCCAATACTGCTACTTTAATGGGCTCTCTCAGGTGTGCTCTGTTCATCATCTTGCACCAGAAACTCTTGAGTTTCACAAGCCTGTACACATACGGATTGGTGATGACTCAGTCCTAGCCCACCTCTCTCAAGAAACTTTCCCATGTACGACTTGGATTTCACCTGCTCTGGATTTATCTGCTGCCTCTGTTCAGTTGTTCTTAGCCATCAGAGCAGAACTTCTTGGTTTTAATGTGATCCCATCTATAATAATAAAAGCATAATATGCTAATTAGACCAGATGCCCTGTCCTTCCAGATGTCCTTCCAGACGAAGCCAGGGCTGCAAGGGAAGCCCAGGTCCCGGGTGCTAGAGGTAAGCCAGTGCCAGCAGTTGGGGAAAGGAAGGCCTATTCTTGCATGAATTTCATGCATCGGGTCTCTAGTATATAAATAGAAGCATTAGGTTAACATAGGATGTTTGCTTACTAGTATAAAAAAGTCATACAAATGTTAGATAGTCACTTTTTAGACTATCATTAAAATAAACACACAGGAGAAACTAAGATGGCGGCATAGGAGAACAATGAGATTGCTGCCTCCTACAACAACTTCAGAAACGCAACAAAAGGACAGGACGGTCAACATCCAGAACTACAGGAAGGCTGGCGGAGTGGAAATTCTACAACTAGAAGAAAAGAGAAAAGCACATTGAGGGTCAGGAGCTGCGGAAGTAAAGTGCAAAGATACAAAGGCTCAAGAGCGCGGAAGGGGGCTGGTACCTGAGGACGCGGCTGGGGAGGGAGTCACAAGCTCCTGACTGCTCTGAACTCCGGTTCCGGGAAGTCTCTGGGGACCCAGGACTCATATGGGGAGAAACTGGACTGTCTGGCAGCGGGCAGAACTCGGAACTCGAGTGCGGCTTTCCCTCAGAGGTGCTTGCAGCAATTAAATTATCAGGACACTGAGAGGTGCCGGCCCCTCAGGGCAGGGCTGAGAATCCGCTATAGCTGCTTGCTCCGCCCTTTGATTCCCTGAGACCCCGCCCCACCCAGGTGCGGCAGCGGCTTTTGCATATGAATGTCCTGGCCCTCTGCAACCTGAAAATTACCTAAAAATCTGCAGTGGGGCCAGACAGACCCAGAACTTCCAAGAGAAGGCCCAAGGCCCCACAGCAGCTTGCATTGCTTCACAGCTGAGCCTCATCAGGGCACTTCCAAACTCCAAAAAAAAAAAGGAAGGGGAATCTGCAGCCCTCTTCGTAGTTCCTGCTGGGTAACCTCAGGCAGAGGCTAAATTAGCACCTCCTTAGACTCAAGAGCCACTGTACCCAGTGGTAAGAGGGGGACCATCCAGATCACAACTTCTCAGATCTATAAGGGACACACTCAGGGTGCAGTCTCAGTGAGCACCAAAGCCCCACCGAAGCAAGTCGCGCCCCCGAAGGGTGTCTCCAGCACAGAAGTTCTCCCACTGCAAACACAGCTGATTCTCACAGCCAATTGGCCGGGAGGTCAATTCCTCCCAGTGATCCTATAACAACCAAGGCATAGCTACAACAACTGTGCACGAAGCCCACAAG
>NW_006295180.1:4007194-4012821 GCF_000327345.1 Myotis davidii | reverse complement strand
GGTGGGACGGGGGGGGGGGGGGGTGGAGGGTGATGCGGGGACAGGGACACATATGTAATGTCTTAATCAATAAAAAATATATTAAAAAAATAAAAATAAAACCCTTAGGAGAAATATAAAAAAAAAAAAGAGCACAAGTTAAAAAATGTCCTTGCCCAGCCTGTGTGGAAAAAAATAAAATAAAATAAATAAAAAAATAAAAAATAAACACACATAAAAATGCTCATTTTAAAAATCTCTTGAACCCTCAAAGATATATTTGCAGTTAGGAGAGACTTCTCGTAAGTCATCTTAACCCTGTATGTTTATTTGTATTTGTAAAAAGCACCATTTTAAAATATGGAAATAATTATAATAGTGACAGATTTTATTTAAAACATGCTAGAATCTTGGCATTTGTAAAAATATAAAGGTTTAGTCACTTAGATCTATTGATGATAAATAATTTTCTAAGAAGCATTCTAAACAAGAGCATATGGGGGGCGGGGAGTAGAACATTCACTTTACTTCTCATCCTCTAAATTCTAATTCTTAGATCAAAATCATTTTTTTTGGTAAGATTTGAAATAGTATCCATATTTTCCTCCTGAATATTTTCAATTAATGTTGTATATCAGCTCCAGCTCTTTTAAGAGTTTATACTTACTATCAATAGGGAGACTGTTTTTACAAATGTTTTTACTATAAGTTAATTTTTTGTTTCAGATAGGAAACATTTCGAAAATGAGATTAGTAATGCAATAACATTTATAGGGCCTGTTTTAGAATGTCACTTAGATGTACTTTGGGGACTATTCTTCTCTCACCCTGAGTCCCATTGATGTTTATGGTAGTTATGGGAACAATTTGAGCAGTCAGAATCCCTGTAAATTTAAAGAGAAACATTCTCATCTTGACAGATATGAAAAGAGAAAAACACATAAAATGCAATCTGTTTGGAAGAAAACTTGCTGCTGTTCATTATATTATTATTGCAAATACTGTACAGGCATATGTGTTTAAATATACTTTTCTTGGTTTATTCCTCAAAATAACTGTCTCTGTTTTTTTTTTGTCTGAAGCTTATATCTTTGTTATAAACATTTTGACTTTATTGGATTGAAAGGAAAAAAAGACATCCTCTGAGAAATATTTTTGTCCTTGAAAAATATGAAAGGGGCTCAGTAAAATTCCAAACATAAAAAATTATTATAGTTTCTAAAAAAGATTTAATATCTTCTATAATGTAAAATTTCTCTTTACTAAAGCTACTACTTATTCAGTGGTAAGAATTTTGATTTCATAATTATTTAAGCAATAAACCCTTCTATGTTTAGTAAGATGGAACATTTATAGATCTTGTGTTTAATTGGACAATTAAAAATAATGTCCATCTTTTTTCTTCTTCCTCTTATTTTTGTTTTTTTGAAAGAACTCTTATTATTTGTAACAGTATGGATGGAACTGGAAAGTATTACGCTAAGAGAAATAAGCAAGTCAGAAAAAGATAAGTATCACATGATCTCACTCATATGTGGAATCTAATGAACAAAATAAAGTGATGAACAAAATAGATCCAGAGACATAGAACCATGGAACAAACTGAGGAATTTCAGAGGGAAGACAGGAGTGGGGCTGGGGGTTAGAAGGCAAGATTAACAGGGGAACTTATATTCACACTAGGGGCCCAGTGCACGAATTTGTGGACCTTGAAAGGAACTGTGGGTCTCAAGGCTTCCATGGGCACAGAGGCAGGTCGCGGCTCATCCTCCATGCCCCTTCCCGGCCCCTCTCACTGTGGTCCCCAGTCCCCTGTCTGCTGGCAGCCCCACTCCCGCCACTGCCATTGCTCCCATGTGCTGACTGCACAGAGTGATTGGGGCTGGTGCCAGTAGTGGATGGGAGCAAGGCCAGCGCCATCAGCGGGTACACGCAGCTGCTGCTGCCCCGATCACCCCTCAGGAGCAGGGGGAGGTGGAGAAGCCCTAAGGAATGATTGGGGGCCCACAGCACCAAGTGATCGGGACCGGCGCTAGGCACTGGCAGCGGGTACAAGTGGGGCTAATGCTGGCAGCAAGTGCAAGCACTGGGAGGGACTGCAGCATGCAGGAACAAAGAATTTTCAGTAATCACCAGAGGCTCTCCCCATGACAGCAATCAGCTCCCTGCCTTGGTCTGGCACCCCCGCTCATTTTCTCCACCATCCTGCTGCTGCCAATGCCCACCATATTCCGTGCTCTGCTGCCTGCTGCCGATACCCGCCATGTTCTGTGCGCACCCCCTGGTGGTCAGCACACATCGTAGCAACTGGTTGTTTGGTTGTTCGATTGTTCCGACATTCAGTCTATTTGCTTATTAGGATTTTATATATATACCAGTAGATATGCATAGCCCATGGACACAGATCATAGTGAGGTGAAGCCTTGGGAGGGGTGGGTGCGGGGTGGAGCGGAATCAATGGGGAAAACAACAACAACAGCAACACCAAAGGAGACCTCTGTAATTCTTTCAACAATAAAGATAAATAAAAAAAATAATGTCCAATTCCTTTAATCAAACAAGGCAAATGACTGTTTCCATATCTTCAATTTAATGTTCATAAATATCTTGAATTAGGTTAAAGACTTATGACTAATTCATATCCCCAGAGTATATAATCACTCTATATACTCATCTCCATTTAAATATTCAATTACCAATGACATAAAGTCAAAATATGTATCAAGTATACTTAGAAGGAGAGAAATTCAGAAGATAATTTTCAGAACTATGGAAGTCTGAAACTGGGAAGAAGTAGTCCTTTTGAAGATGACCAGGACAATTTGTAAGATGATTGTAGATGTATGAAGTCTTTAACTTCACTTGCGCTCCTATGCTCTTCACACCCAAGGAGAATCAGGGCTTACTCACCAGCTTTGCAAGCTCATCAAAGGCCAAGGCAATGATCCAATTTGCCATTTTCTACAGCTTGTTCAAGCCGAGGCATGGATGAAATCTGCTGAGGGTCTGAATAAAGATTTAAGAATTCACAATTATAATTCTCAGGATTCTATCCTAATGGGGACTCAAGAACTCAACCTATGAGTCACCAACAGTGTCACCAACCTATGATTTGTGTTCCAGGTTGATTGTTTGGAAATTGTTTCCTAGAGAATTAACAATATATGTGGAATTTAGGTTTTAACCCAGGACATACATATGTTGTATTACCAAACAACCTTAGACCCTGACTATCACATGTGACACTGTTTTACAAAAAAAAAAAAAAAAAAAAAAGCTCCATTTTTCAATTCCCATCTTTCCCATTGCCATCTTGACAATGGGGGCAAACACCTCCTTTAATCCAGTCTAGCACTAGGTCACTCAAAAAAAATCAAAATTCTGGGGCATCATTAAACCAGAGATCCAAACTTTTCATAGCAGAGAGTAGACAAAACACGAAGAATTTAATGAGTGAGTTGTCACATTAGCAGTATATAATTGTCAATTTTCATGCTCCCAAAATAAGTGATTTTCCAGGACACTTAATATTCTGCTCTTCTCATCTTTAGAAATTTAAATCTCTGTGACTAATATACAGTAACAAAAGATGAGATGTTAATGATATTTATAAGGAAAAAAAAGAAATAAAATTCTGCCTTTATATTTACTTCATGTAACATGATCTATAAACTTTAATGACCTCTGAGGATTTTGCTGTATCCATAATTATATAAATTAGACATGGTAACAGAATACTCAGTTCTTCCATTTTCCAGAGGTTGTCTTAACACCACATGAGCAGTGTGTTAAATTGTTTTGGCCTTTGGCCATATTATATACATAAGCCATGCTAACCAAATGTCTGACTTTTTTAGCCAGAATGGTCTCATTTTATAGCAATAGTGGGGATGGGGTGAATTAATGCTTCTTTGCAGTTCCCTGACATTACATTTCCTGTCCTTTCTAAATCCTCCTGTGAAGTATACACAATATTAAAATTTAAAATCCTGACATTTATCATTATTTTTTCTAGTACTTTACTTCTTCTTTTTGGCAATTTAATCACTATTGGCCTGGATTTTCTCATTTGTAAAATGAAGGAATTATACCAAATAATATCCAAGAGTCTTTCTAACTGTGAAAGTCCACAGTATTGCTTATGTGTATACGAGCATTGAAAAAAAAATACATATTGTGGATAATGGGAGCTAGGTTTTTCAATTTTAGAGGAGAAAATGTTATAAGTAAAGAGAGAGAGAGAGAGAGAGAGAGAGAGAGAGAGAGAGAGAGGGAGAGAGAGAGAGAGAGAGAATATAATAAACACTGTGCTATTGGATTGAAACTATAGATGTTTGCATAAACTCATGGTTTTTAATATATAAACATATGAACAAAGAGATAAAGATATGTGTATATGCATGGTTAGTATACACACATATATTCCCTAGCTCTGTCTGATGAGAGGGCCTAGAAACAATGACAACCCAGTAGTAACTAGCCCACCTAGAACCCAGATATTGATTCTAAGTACTATTTTCTAATAAAAAGAACCAAGGCTTCTTAAAGGAAGGATTGTTTCCAGGACTGTGACAGGGAACATACAAGACAAGTTCAGAACATATTTGGGTGCAACAAAGTAAAGGCATGTTTGAAAAATGATGGGGCCATGTCAGAAGGACACAGGAGCCAATTTGGAAATGCTCCCAATGGCTAAAGCTGGAATAATTATATGACAAAATATCAGATTATAACCCATAAAATAAAATAAAATAAATACCCAGAAGTCTATACTTATAGCATTCAATCAGTAAGTAAGAAGAAACTACTCTCTTTTTTACAATAGAATTCCAATTAATAAATACTTAAGAATGAAATGAGGAACCAAGATGGTGGCATAGGTTAACGCCGGAGATTGCTGCCTCGAACAACCAATTCAGGGATACACCTAGAAGACGGAAAGGATATCATCCAGAACCACAGGAGGGCTGGCTGAGTGGAAATTCTGCAACTAGGAGGAAAGAGAATATCATACCCAGACTCAGAGGAGGCGCAGTGTTGAAGTGAAATACTCAGGTGCAGAGTGCGCTCGGAGCGGGCTCCCGGCGGAGGGCATGGTTGTTGTTTTCAATCGGGAGGGAGTTTCAGACTCTGAGCCAGAGCTGGGCAAGAGTCTCTAGGGACCCAGACTCAAACGGGAGAAGCGGGACTGTCTGGCTTCGGTCAGAACTCGAAGGCAGCTTTCTCTCCGAGGTTTGCAGCAGTTGCTGGGACTCGGTGAGGCAGAGCCCCTGGGGACGGAACTGAGAGCTAACTGCTCCCTCCACCGGCCCTGAAGATCACCTGGGACCCGCCCAGCCCAAGCCCTGCGCAGAGCCATTTGCTGGATAGCCTCAGGCAAACGCTAGATTAGCACCGCCCTAGAGATCCAGCACAGAAGCTCTCCCACTGCAAACATAGCTGACTCTCATAGACAGTTAGCCTGGAGGTCAAATCACCCCAGTATTGCCGACAACAATCAAGGCTTAATTACAACAAGACTGCGCACAAAGACCACTAGGGGGTACACCAAGAAAAGATTAAAAAATGCGGAGACAAAGAAAAAGGACACAAATGTCAGAAATGGAAGATACAGAGCTCAAAACCACACTTTTAAGGTTTTCCAGAAA
>NW_006295180.1:4002453-4006530 GCF_000327345.1 Myotis davidii | reverse complement strand
GAAGACAAAAATCGTGCACCCATGGATGAGGACAGTGGGTGGGGAGTGAGGGCAGAGGGTAGGGCGGGAACTGGGAGGAGGGGGGTTATGGGGGGAAAGAAGAGGAACAAATGTAATAATCTGAACAATAAAGATTTAATTAAAAAAATTAAAATTAAAAAAAGAATGAAATGAGGTAAATAGAAAATGACCATTTTAGGTAAACAACAAGAATCATTGAAGAATGCTAAAATTAGTGGTCAAAACCATGATGAGAAACTAAGCTGAATATTTTTATATTCTCAATGTATCTCCCAACAAAATAATTATGGATTAAAAAGAAAACAATTCTAATTTTATAGTGGAGAAATCAAGAAAAACTACCATAACCAAGGGGTCAATGTTAATGCCATCTATAATAAAATATAGGGACATACTTTACCACCTAATATGAGACACTGAAAAGGGTACAACATCACCTCTGCATTCTCACCAAAAATGCACAATCCCAACTAATCCTGAGAAAATATCAGATAAATGTAAATTGAGGGGTATTTTAAAAATGACTGGCCAGTACCCTTCAAAAGTGTCAAATTCATCAGTGGATCCAGAGACATGGAAACATGGAACAGAGTGCAGAATCTCAGAGAGAAGGTGGGGGAGGGTGGGTGGTAAGGTGGGAGGTAATCAACCAAAGACCTTGCATGCATATATGTATAACCCATGGACATAGACAATAGGGTGCTGAAGGCCTAGGGCAGGGTGGGGGAGGGTAGGTAAGAGGGGGACAATGGAGGGGAAAGGGGGACATATGCAATACTTGCAACAATAAAGAATTATTATAAAATGTGTGTAGACTCAGGCAAAAAAAAAGTGTCAAGTTCATGAAAAACAAAGAAAGTAAGAAACTGTCACAGATTAAAAGACGTTAGGAGATATGACAATTAAATCTCATGTCAGTTTCAGGATTGAATCCTGGACCAAAACAGACACAAATGGAAAAACTAGTGAAATTTGAGGGAGTTTGTGAAGCAGAACGCTGTATTATATCAGTGTTGTTTTCCTCCTTTCAGTCTTTGTACTGTTGTTATGCAAGATGTTTGTAGAAGCTGGGTGAAGGTATACAGGAACTCTGCAACTTTTTTGTAAACCTAAAATTATTCCAATTTTAAAAGCTAGAAAACAATATAGTTATAACAGTTTACAGATTTTAGGTGATAATAACATTTATTTCAAAAATACAACACACACATTTTTGGTTATTTTATGGAATCCTTAATCACTAAATATTAAGACAATAATTATTATTTTTTTCAGAAATTGGAAACAATCATCTCTAGCTATAATGATAGTATAATGACAAAATGAGTAATAAAGAATGAACATATTTCAAATTACTCTGTAAATGTTATGTATTTCCAATAAAAAAAAATTCCAACAGAATTTTATGAGAATTCATAAGCTCATTTTAAAGTTACTCTAGAAGGTAAAATATGCAAGAATCTCTACAGAAATTTTAATAATTTACTCTAACAAAAATAAACTTTAAAACTCTAGTGATTCAAGTGATGTGATAAAATCATAAGAAGAGATGTGTGGAATGTGATAAAGGACCAGAGCTATTTATCTATGAGAATTTAGTGTAAGCTATTGACAATATTTTAATCTACTGAAGCAAAGGTTAACTGGTCAATAAATAGCTTTGAGATTATTAGAATGTATTGAGGGGGAAAATTAAGTTCATTTATTAATTGCATAAATATTTAAATGCTCACATGTTTTAAAAATAAAAATTAAGTCTCTAATCAACTGTATGAACAGAAAAATAGATTTCTAATGTTATAAGAGCTAAATATTTTTAAATCTATAAATATATTAAGATAAATACAGGAGAGGAGTTTTTACAATCTCAAATTGGGAAAGACCTTTTAAACAGAATAAAAAATCTATATGCCATAAAAGAAAGAATTTAAAGATTTAATTTCATAAAATTAAAACATTTTATATGACAGAAGATACCATAAACAAACTAAAAGATTGGGACAGGCTTAAAACATATAAATGTATATAAAAGATGATTTAGGGGTCATTTTGACCTCTTCAGTCTCTTCATGGACTCGCAGGCTTTAGCCCACTGGCTGTGAGTAGGAGGAGGTCTGGGAGGCAGGGTCTCTGCTGTGCAGTGGTGTGTTTGAGGCTTATTGAGCCCCAACAGGCCAGGAATGGGGCCTCCGTGTCTTTCAGACTCCACTCTGCTGACAGTGTTCACTCAGCATGATCCCATTTAACCCTCCAGCCTTGGATGTGGGCACCTCTCGGATCCTGCAGCCCAGGTTGCAGCATCCAGAACAGTTTGGAGTATTATAAATAATTCTGCTGTAGATTAAAAATGGTGGCAGAGTAAGGGGATGCTGCATAGACATGCTCCCAGGAACAAACTGGAATTACCACTAAAATACAGAAAAAACTTTCTGAATAAGCAATGGAAAACTTGCAGGATCAAACCCTGATACCCGAGGACCAAAAGTGGAGACCACATAGAGACTGGTAGGAGGGGTGAAAGGGTAGGCCTGACACCCACAGACAGCAACTGAAGTCCCAGGGAGATATCTCAGCTGTTGGGGGTTGTCACTGAGAACTCTGGGATCTAATCCCAAAGCTGGGTCCCCCAGCAGAGAGCATCAAAACTGAAAAGGGTATCCATATAACATTTGCCTGTGAAAAGCAGCAGGATTCTGTCTGCCAGGGAGTGACAGCTGAAAATTCAGGCACCCTTTTAAAGGACCAAACCACAAAATTCCCTATGGAGCCACCGACCTTGTGCTCCAACAGAGGGAAAGTGAAGTAGAGTGGAGTTGTTTGAGCAGAAGCCAGGACTGGGGACTCTGGGGTTAGAACTCAGAAGGCAGACACCCCAACTTTCTTGGGCTGTCATTCCCTCTCGCAGGAGAGGACATCTTTCCCACATAGACCTTTGCCTTGCCAGGGGGGGAAGACAGTTGACCCACCCTATTGAAAAACATATTGCCTTAAGAGACTAAACACTTAAGAGACTAAAAATAACAATTAGTCTCCAGGCAGAAGCAACTGCCCCATCCTGTTGAAAGAAACTGTAGCCACACCTAGGGAGCAATTCAAGTCAGACCCTATCAGTCTGTAGGCAGAGGTGGTCTCTGGAGGCTTAGAGTCTGTGCCTGATTCAATTAGTCAGAAACAGCCCTTAACAGTGTCCTGCACTAGAGCTTGAGAGGTATAGATGATCTACCTAATACATAGTAACAAACCCAAACAGACAGCCAAAATGAGGAGACAAAGAAACAACCCCCAAATGAAAGAACTAGAGACTTCTCCAGAAGAAGAGATAAATGCAGCAGAGATAAGGAATTTATCTGAAACATATGGTAAAGATGCTCAACAGCATGAAAAAAGATAAAGTAACTATGAAAAACAGAGCAGTCTGAGATAAAGAGTGACATAACCCAAATAAAGAACACATTGGAAGGAATACACAGCAGATTAGGGAAAGCTGAGGATTGAATCAGTGAATTAAAACAGTGGTCACCAACCGGTGGTCCACGGACCACTGGTGGTCCGTGAGGTCTGAAAGGTTGGCAACTGCTGAATTAGAAGACAGGGTTGAAAATATCACTCAATTAGAGAAATAAAAAGAAGAAAAAAAACTACTTAAAAGTGGGAGGACAGCTTAAGGGAGCTGTGGGACAACATGAAACGTAACAATATTAGAATAGCAAGTATGCCAGAAGAGGCAGAAAGGGAGAAATGAATAGAGAAGGTGTTTGAAGAAATAATGGCAGAAAACTTCCCTAACCTCGTAAAGGAAAAAGTCACACAAGTTCAGGAGACACAAAGAACCCCAAGCAAGAACCTAAACAGGCCCAAACCCAGACACATTATAATCAAAATGCCAAAAATTGAAGACAAAGAGAGAACCTTAAAGGCAGTAAGAGAAAAGAAAACTGTCACCTACAAACGAGCTCCCATAAGGCTGACACCTGATTTCTCATCAGAAACTCTACAGGCCAGAAGGGAATGACATGAAGTACTCAAGGTAATGGAAAGCAAGGATCTGAGACCAAG
>NW_006295180.1:3988737-4002421 GCF_000327345.1 Myotis davidii | reverse complement strand
GATTAAATGTGCCAATCAAAAGGCATAGGGTAGCTGAGTAGATATGAAAACATGACCCAACTAAATACTATCTACAAGAGACCCACCTCAGAACAAAACAGTCACACAGAATGAGAGTGAAGGGATAGAAATAAATTTTCCATGCAGAGGTAAAAGAAAAGAAAAAAATGCTGGTGTAGCAATATTCATATCTGATAAAATAGACTTCAAAAGAAGGCCATCACAAGAGACAACAAAAGTCACTACATAATTATAGGGATCGATCCAACAAGAGGATATAACCTTGGTAAACATATATGCACCCAATATAGGAGCACCTAAATATGTAAAAAAAAAACTTCTGGAGGACTTTAACAGAGAGATCGACAACAGTACAGTCATAGTAGGGGAATTTAAAACCCCTCTGACTTCACTGAATACATGTTCCAGACAAAAACTTAACAAGGAAACAGAGACACTAAAGGACACACTGGATCAGATGGATTTAATTGGCATTTATAGAACATAACACCCCAATGCAGCAGAATATACATTCTTCTCAAGTGCACATGGATCATTCACAAAAATAGACCACATGTTAGGACACAAAACAAGTCTCTACAAGTTCAAGAAGATTGAAATCGTATCAGGCATCTTCTCAGATCACAGTGGAATAAAATTAGAAATCAACTACAGTAAAAACACCCCAAAACATTCAAACACATGGAAGCTAAATAGCATGTTATTAAACAAAAAATGGGTTACCAACGAGATCAAAAAAGAAATAAAAACTTTCTGGAAAGAAATGAAAATGAATACACAACAACCCAAATCTCTGGGACATAGCAAAAGCAGTCATGAAAGGGAAGTTCATAGCACTACAGGCATACCTCAAAAAACAAGAAAAACCAGCAATAAACTATTTAACCATACAACTTATAGAAATAGAAAGAGAAAAACAAGAAAAGCCCAGAGTAAGTAGAAGGAAGGAAATAATAAAAGTTAGAGCAGAAATAAATAACATAGAGACTAAAGAAACAATAAAAAATAATCAATGAAACCAAGAGCTGGTTCTTTGAAAGGACAAACAAAATTGATAAACCATTAGACAGAATCATCAAGAAACAAAGACAGAAAACCCAACTAAATAAAATCAGAAATGAAAGTGGAGAAATAACCACTGACACCACAGAAAAACAAAGGATTGTAAGAAAATACTATCAACAACTATATGCCAACAAGCTGGACAATATTGATGAAAATAACAAATTCCTAGAAAAAATATAATCTCCGAAAACTGAATCAGAGAACCTGTATAGGCCAATAACAACTGATAAAATAGAAGCAGTAATCAAAAAACTCCCACTAAACAAAAGTGCAGATCCAGACAGCTTTACAGGGTTGTTTCCAAACATTCAAAGAAGAACTAACACCTATACTCCTCAAACTATTTCAGAAAATTCAAGAGAAAGGAACACTTCCCAACTCTTTTTATGAGGCCAGGATTATCGTAGTTACAAAACCAGATAAAGACAATACAAAAAAAAAAAGAGAGAGAGAGAGAGAATTACAGGCCAATATCCCTGATGAGCATAGATGCTAAAATCCTCAACAATATTAGCAAATCGCATCCAGATATATATTAAAAAGATCATACACTATGATCAAGTGAAATTTATTCCAGGGATGAACCAATTGAAAGACAAAAATCACATAATCATATCAATAAATGCAGAAAAAGCATTTGACAAAATCCAACATGCATTTGTGATAAAAACGCTCAGCAAAGTGGGAATAGAGGGAGCATATCTTAACATGAAAAAGGCTACATATGACAAATCTACAGCCAACATCATACTCAGTGGTCAAAAACTAAAAGCATTTCCCCTATGAACAGAAACAAGACAGGGGTGTCCACTTTCACCACTCCTATTTAACATAGGACTGGAAGTCCTAGCCACAGCAATCAGACAAGAAGAAAAAAATAAAAGACAGCCGAAACCGGTTTGGCTCAGTGGATAGAGCGTCAGCCTGCGGACTGAAGGGTCCCGGGTTCGATTCCGGTCAAGGGCAAGTACCTGGGTTGCGGGCACATCCCCAGTAGGAGATGTGCAGGAGGCAGCTGGTCGATGTTTCTCTCTCATCAATGTTTCTAGCTCTCTATCTCTCTCCCTTCCTCTCTGTAAAAAATCAATAAAATATATTTAAAAAATTAAAAATAAATAAATAAAACGCATTCAAATTGGAAAGGAAAGGCATTCAAATTGGAAAGGAGGAGTAAAACTCGCGTTATTCACAGAGGACACCATATTGTACATAGAAAACCCTAAAGACTCCACCAAAAACACTAATAGATTTAAAAAATGAATTTGGCAATGTAGTAGGAAACAAAATCAACATCCCGAAATCTATAGCTTTTTTATACAAAAATAATGAATTCTCAGGAGAGAAACAAAACAATCTCATTTACCACTGCAACAAAAAAATAAAATACTTAGGAATAAACTTACCCAATGAGGCAAAAGACCTGTACTCATAAAGCTACAGGACCTTGAAAAAAGAGATGGAAGAAGACATAAACAAGTAGAAGAACATACCGTGTTCATGGGTTGGTAGAATCAACATCATTAAAATGCCCATATTACCCAAGGCAATCTACAGATTCAATGCAATCCCTATTAAAATACCAATGGCATATTTCACAGACCTAGAACAAGTGCTCCAAAAACTTATATGGAATCAAAAAAGACCCTGAATAGCTGCAGCAATTTTAAGAAGAAAAAGAAGTTGGAGGAATCACAATATTAGATTTCAAGTTATACTACAAAGCCATCATAATCAAAACAGCCTGGTACTGGTACAAAATTGGGCATATAGATTAATGGAACAGAACAGAGAACCCAGAAATCAACCCAACCCATTGCACTAAATTAATATTTGACAAAGGAGGCAAGAGCATACAATGGAGTCAAGAGGGTCTCTTCAATAAATGGTGTTGGAAAAATTGGACAGATACTTGAAAAAAAATGAAACTAGACCACCAACTTACACCATACACAAGAAAAATTTTAAAATCGATTAAAGAATTAAATGTAAGTCTTGAAACCATAAAAATCCTAGAAGAAACCATAGGCAGAAAAATTTCAGACATCTCTCATAGCAATATGTTTATAGATATATCTCCTAAGGCAAAGGAATCTAAGTATAAAATAAACAAATGGGGCTATATCAAAAGAAAAAGCTTCTTCACAGAAAAAAAAATCAACAAAACAAAGAGAGCCCAATGTATGGGAAAATATAAAATATGATTTAGAATATAAAAATGTATAAAGATCATTTAAGTAAACAAAAAGACAACTGAACAGAAAAAATTGACAGTTCATATACAAAGGCAATGTTTATTAAAATACATTTTATTTTCAAAATGTAATAGAATTTATAGGCATAATTTGTATAAATTTTTTGGAACACCCTTTATATGCTCAACACCTAAAGAAATAAATACAGATCAAAACAATAATGACTTACTTTGACCAAACTGGCAAAAGTTTTTGAAGATTATTAATGTCCAGTGTTGATGGTAATATAGATGTGAAGTCAAAAAAATCACAAAGATAGTTGGTGTAATGAGATGCACATATCTTTTGACTCAGCAATTTAATTTCTATGAATCTGTCAGAAAACACAGGAAGCAGATATAGGAAAGACCATTTGAATTGTGTATAATAGCAAAATATTGGAACAACTTCAATACCCTTTAGAAAAAGAATAGTTAAAAAATGATAGACATTGAATTATTTTCCAATTATTATAAAGAATGAGGTAGTATTTATGTTTAAATATGGAAAGATCTTCAAAACATTGTGTTATGTGTATCAAGCAATTGATAGAGTACTTATATCAACAGAGAGAGTACAATTACATATATATATTTGCATGCATACATATATACAGATAAAAGAGAATGAAAGGAAACTTACATATTTCACTCTATATTTGTTCCATATAATTATTGGTTTGAGTTTTTACATCAGGAGTATGTTCATTTGTGACATATGTACCTAAAAATATAAAGTGAAAAATAAGCTTCAATATGATTTAGAGCAGCTCTGTGTAAAGACAGCTATTTTGTCCAACTTTTAAGGTCACATTTAAAGAGGGAAATGGGGTAAAAGTAGAATATGCAACCAAAAATACATATTTCTTACATCAAAATAAGCAATAGATTTCATGGCAAAACTTAGGAATGTGAATGATTTCCTCTTAACCACAACTTATTGAGCTATAGGTTAGGTAAATTTTGGAAGTAATATTTTTGCAAACTTATTTTGGAGAGTGAGAAAGGGTGGGAGGGTCAAGATTTACCCAGCTCTCTTTAATAGCCTGGCTCATTAAAAGCCTAGCTCTTCATATAGTGTGTTCTGGGGACTAGTATCCAACTCCTATAGTTCACTAAATTAGAATGGTAACAGCAAAACCAATTTACCCCTTTAAATTCATTTTTTTATACTTAGTAGAAATAGATGTTAGGATACAGAAAAAAAAGGAAAAAAAGATATAGGGTCTACAAAGCCAGATGTAAAGAAACAGGTAGTATGAAAAATAGAGAGTAAGACTATACAACCAATACAAAGTTAAAGGAGATACTTGAGAAGCAGTGATTTAATGATAAAGCGATGCCTACCACAATTTTAAAACAAGCATTTGAGTTCTGATAATGTAAGTAAACCTAAGAAGGAAATAGAGAAACATAATTTTCCTACTATCACCAGTTATTCAAACCAGAAACTGAAGGTCATTTGATATCTCCCCTCCACCTCTATATCCAATCCATCACTGCAAGAAAAATGATTCCACCATTTAACTACCAAACCATCTCTCAGTCTTTCCTCTGAATTCTGTCTTCAATGCCACCCTCCTAGCGTCACCACTGTCACATCTCACCAGGACAATTGCAATGACCTCCTAATCCTTCTCCCAGCTTTCACTCCTGTCCTTCCAACCCATCCACATAGCAACTAGGGTCATCTTTTAAAAACACAAGTAGTCCTGTACCTTTCTGAGATCCCTTACCTTCTAGGACTGCCCTTTTGTGACCTTCAAGATAGCAGATATTTGCTGTGCCCTCCCCTTACCTCTCCATCTTCATTGTAACTCACTCTCCTTGATCACTGAGCCAGTCTTGCTTCCTTTCTGTCCCTGCATCTCACCTCCTGGCCATCATGTCCTCTTTCCCCCAATTTTTGCCTAATTAATTCCTTCTCAATTTACCAATAGACACTTCCTTGACCTCATAATCTAAAATAGCCCTCTTTTTTAATATGTTGGTCTCTGATCTTTTTCTTCATGGTGTTTACAGGAATGTGCAATTATGTATTCATTTGAGTGTATGTCTGTTTAATGTATATCTCTCCTACCATATAAATTCAAAGAGCGCAGGAACTATATCTATCTTGTTCATCTCTGTATTCCCAGTTCATAGCTTACTGTCTGGCATACAGTAGTTGTTCAATAAATGAATAGATAAATAAACCAGCATAACTAGGTCCAGAAATATTTTTAAAAGATGTAAATACTTACTAAAATAAAGATTAATTTGAATAGCTATTATTTGTGTGATTTAAAAATAGAATTGATGATACAAGGATAGATGCAGGGCCCTTTAGGGAAGTCAGCTGGCTACCCAGATGTATTAGGAACTCAATGTCGCTGCCATGTCTGCTCCTCACTTATTGGGCCTAGAAATAATTTTACCAATGTACCCATGGTAATTAACAACTGACTCATACTGAATAAACCCATGACAGGTTTATGTCTACATAACAATTCCAACTCATTAATTTACAATAAAATATATAACTATCAAGTCAATCTAATCTTCAATCTTTGTTTAGCTCAAACACTCCCTATAGGAGACAGACCAATAGATAAGTTATATCCAAACAATAACTTCAGCTCAGAAATGATTCCTGGCCACAAATTACTTTATGCCTTAGAGGTACTCTCACTTTAGAATAAGCCACCATTATCTTATGCCTGGATTCTTACAGCAGCCTCCTGGTCTCTGAAGTTCCCCTCTCAAATCTATTAAGCATACAGCAGCAAAATTGTTCCTTTCAAAACATACATTTAACCAACTCACTTCTCTACTTCAATGCTTCTTCATTCCATCAGAAGGAAACCAGTCCCATACTCATGGTTCACAAGGCTCTGTGTGATGAGCCCTGCCACCAATCCAATCTTATCAGGGGCCCCTCTCCCTGACACTTTAGAGCCCCAATATACTTGTGTGCTTTTGAATTGAGAGACTAAATATATGTATGGACAATGGCCAGACCATATGTAAAAATAGAACTCTGACCCACAGCCTGCAGCAATTAGCCCAGGAAACCACCCCATTATGTACAGTAACCAGCCTAGGAAGCCAATCTGCTATATATAAGTCATACTTGTAGAAGGCAGACCACTATATCTAACAACTGATCCAGGAAACCAAACAATAGTCCCTCAATCAGATCAAAAGGATCAGGATTTCTTAATAACTAATAGCCTTTGAGTACCTGCCGAAACATAGTGACGGCAGCTGATCCCCATGACTACATGGTCTTTGCTTATTCTCTTTTGGTTGTTTTTTATTTCCACAAAGCCCATCAGTGGGACAAGCTGTTTCCTCCCTTGGAGACTTTCTAATTCTGCTGCCTGGAATGTGTCCTCAACCCTTCACATGGACAACCTCTTCCTGTTTTCTAGATTTCTGCTAATGTATTAAAGACATCCTCCCTGACCACTCTGTCTAAACACACCCATTTCAGCCCCTTTTTCAGTTCCCTTACAGCACTTACCACAACTTCCAATCATTTTATCTTTCCAGTTTACTTATTTTCTACCTTTCACCCCCAAGAGAATGAAGCTTTTTGAAGATAAAGACTCTCTCTCTCCACTTTACTCTGACTCTTGAGGACCTAGAATAGATACTAATAGGTACTGAAGAAATATGTTGAATAACTAAATGTGTAAATAAATGGTTGCAAGCCTAAAGTAATGGCTGCAGACTCAGCATAAGAAATAATCATGCCTAGACACCAATTGAAATAATTAGATGTGTCTATGGTTCTGCACTTTCACTGACATCTTTCATGGACCAAACTTGGGGCTGGGAGTTGGCTTCCCTTAGACCTGCCTTGATCTGGAACATCCCACTTCAGAGCAGTGGATAAGGAAGAGGTATGGCTAAGGATTCATGGCTGAGTCTCAGAATCTCACAGTCTATGAACCTTGAACTTCTGAGTTAAACAACCTCTCTAGCCATCAAATATTAGATCTCTCAGGCCCACCAGAATCCAGACCTCAATGTCAGCTATTTCTTCTTCTTTCTCTTTTTCTTTTACTTTAAAAATGTTTTCAATTGCAGTTTACATTCAATATTATTTTGTATTAGTTTCAGGTATACAGCCTAGTGGTTAGACAATTATATATTTTACAAAGTGTTTCCCCTGATATTTCTAGTATCCACCTGGCACTATACATAGTTATTGCAACACTAGGGGCCCAGTGCGTGAATTCATTCACCTTGAAAAGAACGGTAGGCCATGAGGTTGTGGTGGGCACAGGGGCAGGTCTTGGCCCATCCTCTGTGCCCCCGCCCAGCCCCTCCTGTCGTGGCCCCCAGTCCCCTGTCTGCCATCAGCCCCACTCCCGCCACCACTGCTCCCATGCACTGCCAGCACTGGCCCTGCTCACACCCACTGATGGTGCGGAGCCATTGGGGCCAGTACCATCAGAGGGTGCAAGCAGGGCCAGCGCCAGTAGCAGGTGAGAGCTCCAGGCAGGACCACAGCATGCACGCGAGAGCAAAGAATTTTCAGTAACCACCAGAGGCTTGTTCCAATGACAGCAACCAGCACCCCACCTTGGTCTAGTGCCCCTGCTCATCTGCTCCATGACTCCGCTGTGGCCAACACCTGCCATGTTTTATGCTCTGCCACCTGCTGCCAACACCCGCCATGTTCCGCGCATGCCCCTTGGTGGTCAGCACATGTCATAGCTACCAGTTATTTGGTTGTTCTGTTGTTCCACCGTTCACTCTATTTGAATAGTAGGGTTTTATATAGAGAGATTATTCACTATATTTCCTATGCTGTACTTTACATCCCCATGACAATTTCGTGACTTCTAAGTTATACTTCTTAATCCCTTCATCCAGATCAATATGTAAAGAAACTTAATTTCAGGAATTGATTCACGCAATTGTTGGGGCTGGCAAGTCCAAACTTTGTAGAGTAGGCCAGCTGGCTGGATACTCAAGCAAGATTTCTACTTTAAAGTCTTCAGACAGAATTCCTTCATCTCTGGGAAACCTCAGTTTTTCCTCTTAAAGCCATCAACTGATTGGATGAGGCCCACTCACTTTATGGAGGGCAATCTACTTGTCTTAGAGTCAACTCATTGTAGATGTTAATAACATATACAAAGCACCTTCACCGCAACATCTAGACTAGTGATTGAGCAGACAACTGGGCACATAGTCTAGCTAAGTGAACACATAAAATTGACCCTTGTACCAAGGTTTCAACTTAAATTCCTCATTTTTTAAAGTAAAACATTATTTTACTTAAAACTGTCTGGGGCTTGCTATAACTATCGGCTTCAATTCCTAGTTCTCTACAGTGAGTGAGAGCCCAGCCTGATACCTCTCTGGCCGTGTCTCCTGCCACCCTGTTTGTTACTATTTTACACTCTGTCCTCTTTCACACCTAAGTTATATGAACCTCTCTCCTGCCTCAAAGCCCTTGCAAGTGTTCTTCCATTCGCCTGGACTGTCTTCTCTCTAGACCTTTCTATTGCTAACTTAGTCTAGAATTCAAGTCTCAGCTTATATGTTCTCTCCTCAGAGAAGCTTTCTTTGACCATCCTACATAAATTGGCTCCCTTTCACTTTCAGTCACATCCAGAGCTTGTCTCCTTCAACACCCCCTCACAATTTGTAATCACTCTATCAACTTGTCTATAACTAAATCAGTGATTCTCCACTAAGGGAATGCATGCCCCACAAGGGAACACTTGGCAATGTCGGGAAACAGTTTTTTTTAATACACCATATTTATTTAATGGAGTCTTTCTTTAAAAGCAGTTTTAAGTTCATAACAAAATTGACCAGAAAGCTGAGAGATTTCCCACATATCCAGTGCTGCCCCATATGCACAAAAACTCTCCCATCCAGTATCACCATCCCCTACCAGAGAGATACATTTTTTATAAACAATGAAACTACATTTATACATCATTATCACCCAAAGTCCATAGTTTACATTAGGGTTCACTCTGATTGTTGTACATTCTGTCAGTTGTACAAATGTATGACATATATCTACCTCTATAGTATCATATAAAATAGTTTCACTGCCCTAAAAATCTTCTATGTTCCACATATTTATTACTTCCTCCCTATAACCCTGGCACCACTGAATATTTTACTTTTTTCAAAATTTTGCCTTTTTCAGAATGTCATATAGTTGGAATCATACAGTATGTAGCCTTTTCAGATTGGCTTCTTTTACTTGGTAATAAGCATTTACTATTCCACCATATCTTTTAATGGCTTAATATCTCATTTTTTTCACACTGAATAATATTCCATTATCTGGCTAAATCACAGTTCACCCATTTACCTACTGAAAGACACCTTGGTTACTTTGAAGTTTAGACAATTATGAATAAAACTGCTAAAAATTCCCATTTGCAGGCTTTTGTGTAGACATAAGTTTTCAACCCACTTATGTAAATACCAAGGAACATGATTGCTGGATCATATGGTAGTAATTTATTTAGTTTTATAAGAAACTGCCAAACTGTCTTTCAAAATGGCTGTACCATTTTGCATTCCCACCAGCAATAAATGACAGTTCCTGTTGCTTCACATCCTTGCCAGCATTTGGTGTTGTCAGTGTTTTGGATTTTGGTCATTTTAAAAGAGCCAAAAATATTTTCTGAACAACCAGATGTGAGGAGTGAAAGAAGAAATGAAATATATCATCAACTAAAATAGGGAAGACTGAGGGAAAGCAGGTTTTGTGGCAAAGATCAGTTCATTCTTGGACATGTTGATTTCAAAGTCTTTATTAGACATCCAAGTAGTGATGTCACGTAGGCATTTGTCATAACAAATCTCTGGAAACATGCCTGTGGGAGCCATCAGCATGTAGAGAGTGAAGCCATGAGGCCCGATGAGATCAACAAGGGTGTGAGTGTGACTAGAGAACACAGCCAAGGGCTGAGCCGTGGGGCACCCTAACAAGAAGAGGTCTGGAGAAGAGTGCGAATCAGCAATGGAAAAGAAAAGGGAACTATCAGGAGGCTGGAGATTAGAAACAAGAGTGTGGCGTCCTGGAGCGGGAAGTATATGAAGATGCAATGAACCACAGGGCCAAATACTGCTCAGACATCAAGTCAAATGAGGTCCAAGAATTGCCCATTATATTTATCAATGTGGAGACCCTTGGTGACCTTGACAAGAGGAGTTTCAGAGGATGTGTGGGTTGGATGAGTTAGAGAAGGAAATGGAGGAGAGGAGTAGAAGACATTGACTAAAAATAACTCAGAGAGTTTTGCTGCAAAGGGGAACAAACAAATGGAGGTGTACATAGGAGTGGAGGCCAAGAGAAGGCTTTTACTAGGCAAGAGGAATAACAGAAGAAAGGGAAATGATGATGAAAGAGAGGAGAGGCTTGCCAGAGTAGATCATAGCAGATGAAACTGAGTGCAGAAGAAAGGCTGTCTTTACATAGGGTTTTGGCTAGGTCAGCTGTGGTGAAGGGCAGTAACAGCATGCAGAAATGGGCCGTCTGTACCTTGACATGATCCCTGTGGCACAACAAAGGGATGGCTGCCTTCACAGGGCCAGAGCAGACAGAAGTAAATGTTGTGGAACTTGTCCCTTGGTAACTTCAAATGTTTCTTTGCTAATGTATTCATTGAATGTTCCACAGGTGACCTTTTATTCCAAGAGAAGACAAAGGGCACATATGTTGCCACCCTGACTCCCCCAGATAGACACCTCAGTGACATTTGAAGTAATCATCTATGGCCCTGTCTGTGTTTAGCTTCTAAACTATTTTTCTTTCCATGCCACCAAGCTCCTGCCCTTTGCTTGTATCTCAAATTTGGTCCTTTTCTGTTTTTAAAATTGGCACTTGGAGTCTGGTTTCCTGGTTGGATTTCAGTATTAACTTTGGCTAGGATTCATCTCTTTAACTCCTGGCTGCCTTACGCTGTATGTCCTTCTCCATTTCCAGCTCTCAAAGCCCAGGCCCTGACTTTGGTTTATTTGGCTAATGCCCTGGCCTAGATCACCTCCACCACCCGACAAAAAGGAGCAGATACATTATGTGACAGCTAGGATTCAGGGGTGAAACACAAATTCAAAATGCCAAAGTGAGTTACTACTGATTCTACATATATATAATGTGTATAACAATAATACGTATACATATACATACACTAACATAATCATTTAGTATAATGCAGACCAGGCTAATAAATAAACTACAGCTGAAAGTATCCTATGGATGAAACAAATCACATAGGGTGCTGTGGCAGACAGAATTCTAAAACGGTTCCCCAAATTTCTCAGTCCCTCCCTAATGGGTGCGTTCCATGTAATTCCTGGAATTGTGAAAATGATGGATTTTACTGCTGTGATGAGTTATTTTTTATGGCACAATTGACTTTACAAAGGAAGATTATCCAGGTAGTACTGACCCAGTCACAGGAGCCCTTTAAAAGCAGAAGTTGAAAAAAGTCAGAAATAGAGAAGATGGCGACCCACAAGAAGGCAGGGAGGGAGAATGTGTGAGAGAGTGAGGGAGCAATAGAGGAGTGTGTAGATGTGTGTGTGGTGTGTGTGTGTGTGTGTGTGTGTGTGTGTGTGTGTGTGTGTCAGTTAGATCCTGCGGGTCTTGCAGGGGGAGGGTTGCCAGGCTGGGCAGTCTTGAACTACAAAACCCCGCTGCCACCGCGAACACTCCAGGGCAGCCAGCGCGGGCACAGAGACCATGCCATCTTGAAGAATAGGACTGCTTATGACTAGGACCCTAGCTCACCACCATCCAATCTGGTTTCAGATGCAAGCCAGGACTCTATAACCACTTGGGACAAAGACCTGCAGACCCACAGACACCAAGACTCCACACATCCTGGCTACAGATTACTGTGAGTCAAGGAGTCCATCCCCCTCCCCATGGGCCCACTTCGGTGGCATAGGACCTGCCAGACCCACTCCACGCGAGCAGGCTTCCTGCCAATACAGGGCAGTTGTGTGACTTAACTTTGACTCTGGGCACGTGCACACAGGAGTCTGTTTCCCGTGACACAAGAGTGGGCCTCTCACCAATACAGGGCAGTGTGCAACCCAGCCTCCTGAAGCAGACCAGGGACCCTGATTCTCCATGCAAGAGGCAGAACTGAGCACCAGTGGCTTGATTCTCGGCTCTCACACGGGGAGGACTCTGTTTCTCATCTTGTGTGCATAGGATCTCTGTGACTCCAATTCTCAGCACAAGCACACAGAGAGACTCTGATGCATGGTGTGAGGCTGCACCAAGCAGCAGAGACTCCAATACTCAATTCTCAGCGTGAGCACACAGGGTCCCTGACTCCTGGCACTTGCTAAGAGACTCTGATTTTCAGCATATGCCAGCAGGGACTTTTTTTCAGCGTGGCGCATGCAGGCTGCCCTGAGCGCTGGTGACTCTGATTCTCAGCATGCGCGTGGCTCCCACCAACCCACAGCAGCCACACATCTCAGGTCTCAGTGTTGGAGCTCTTCAGTGACACTTGGGTGGCGTGATGCTCCCACTGCACACAGCTCAGGCCCCCACAACTCGGTGTTTGGACCTTCTGGTGACAGTCAGAATGGGGAGACAACGAAACAATTCCCAGAGGAAAGAAAAAGAGAAATTGCCAAGAGAGTAAATAAGTGAAACTGAGGCATGCAATATGACAGAAAAATAATTCAGAATAATGGTCATACAGTTCATAAACCAGATGGAAGAGAAAATTTACAACTCATGCAAAAATCAGGAAGAAATCAAAAGTGATATAGCTACAATCAAAAATGCTATGGAAGGTTTCAACAGTAGACTAGAAGAAGTGGAGGACCAAATTGGTAAGTTAGAAGATAAGGTAGAGAAACAAGCCCAATCTGAACACCAACTGGAGAAAATAATTAAAAAGCAGGAGGAGAGCCTAAGGGAACTTTGAGACAATACAAAACGAAGTAACATATATATAATAGGGGTGCCAGAGGACAAGAAAAGCAGCAAGGATTAGAGAATCTATTGGAAGAAAAAATGACAGAAAACTTCTCTGATAAGGGGAAGAAAAAATCACACAAGTGCAGAGAGTCCCAAGCAAGATGAATCCCAAAAGACTCACAAGACACATCATAATTACAATGGCAAATGTTAATGACAGAGAGAATCTTAAAGGCTGCAAGAGAGAGACAGAGAGTTACCTACAAAGGACCCCCCATCAGATTATCAAATGATTTCTCAACAGAAACACACCAAGCTAGAAGGGGATGGAATGAAGTACACAAAGTGATGTAAAGCAAAGGACTGAGTCCAAGAATACTCTATCCAGCAGGACTATCAATCAAAATTGAAGGGGAAATCAGGAGCTTTGCAGATAAAAAAAAAATGCTAAAAAT
>NW_006295180.1:3964687-3985448 GCF_000327345.1 Myotis davidii | reverse complement strand
AAACACTAACTTGTAATTACTGAGTTTCTGCATCCTACTGAGTGCCATCACAAGTGCTTTGCATTTGCATTTTCTTCTCAACTACCTTATGAGATCAGGTACTATTGTCTTCGTTTTAGAAATGCAGCAATGGAGACAACTCAGAGTGAATAAATGACTTATCTTTGATTGCATACCTAGTAAAGTGACAGAATTAGAATTAGATTTCAGTTGACATCACTTTGCCATGGCATTTCCTGATGACTCCTCTTTTGTTCAACAGAGACACTACTGAACCCATGACAATTATAGTAATTCTACTCAATGAAAATTTCTTGAGCACCTACCATATTGGGATCTGCCTCTCTTTCCTCTGTCACCCATGGTCTAGTGATAACTCACAGAGTTGCGTTAATGGGAAACAGGGATTTTTGTGAACTCTGTGAATATGGTAGCAGCACAAAAGACACATCAGGCATACTGAATGCCTACTGTGCTTCAGGCACTATGATCAATGCCAGAAATGCCATAGGCAGCAAAACACTCCTTTTATTTCATGACTGTGCCAATTTCCTTGCCGTTCTTGCTCTAGAGCAGTGGTTCTCAACCTTCTGGCCCTTTAAATACAGTTCCTCATGTTGCCTCAACCATAAAATTATTTTCGTTGCCACTTCATAACTGTAATGTTGCTACAGTTATGAATCATAATATAAATATCTGATATGCAGGATGGTCTTAGGCGACCCCTGTGAAAGGGTCTTTCGACCGACAAAGGGGCCGCGACCCACAGGTTGAGAACCGCTGCTCTAGCGGCATGTCTTAGCAACTTCATAAAGGTCTTAAAATCTTCAAGGGAGTACTATGAAGGACTTGTTCCCCTATAAAAATGAAAGTAGACCAATTGGCCTGGATGGGATCAGCAGAAATAAGCCAAGAGATTTCCAGTAAATATGTGACGACAGAGTTTGGGTAAGCTCCAAACCCAAAACGTCTCTGTCAGAGTCATCTAAAGAAGGCAGGGAAAGAATGTGATTTTAACTATGAAAGTGGAGCTCTATCAATAAGTCCCATCTGGGCAAAAGTGTTAGCAGAGAAGATGGTCTGACTAGAGTTTAATGCAGGATATTATAATATAGATTAGGAATTTGTTAGTGTTAATCTAATACTGCCAACTGAAGCAGAGATTCAAGTCCCTTACAGAGATTCAAGTCCTTATCCTCTAGGAGACAAAGATGATCTTTTTTTTCCTGGTTCATATGAGGTCATCTTAAAATTATCTCACTCTCTTTATTTCTAATTCCATGTACATAAGAAATCTTCTCATTAATATTTTGATTTGGCTATCAGAAGTGGGGATCTGGATTCCAGATAAGTTATTAAATTGGAAGTCTTATTTATACATCTGTCGTTTCTAAATTTGACTAAAATAAGTTGATCTCAAAGAAGCTGAATGACCAATTTAGGAAAGATCATAGGAGATAGTAATTTCTAGCCCAGCCAGTGTAACTTAGCAGTTGAACATCAACCTATGAACCAGGAAGTTATGGTTCTATTCTCACTCAGGGCACATGCCCAGGTTGTGGGCTCAATCCCCAGTGTGGGGTGTACAGGAGGCAGCTGATTAATGCTTCTCTCTCATCATTAATGTTTTTATGTCTCTCCCTTCCTCTCTGAAATCTTTAAAAAAAAAAAAAAAGATGGGAATATCTAGACATGGTCATTTCCCAGGGTTTGATCCTTAAATTTAAAAGAACTGCATGATAAAGAAACTAGATTTTGAGGCTGAAGACCAGATAAATCCTCAGAAAGAGGGGCAGGGCCTAGTATTACTACCTCAGGGACACTTTGAGAGATCGTTTGGTCCCATTTCTATATTTTTGTGACTTTGTAATTGCAAAAATCCCTAAAAGAGAACTTTTTGAAAGTGGTTACTAGTGAATGGTAGACCATAGACTAAAATTTACCTCCTTCTTAGCCACTGCACTGTTCTAGAGTATCACGAGGCTTCTCGCCGTAGAACCTATAGGTAGAGTGCAACTCCTGGACTTAATGCTATTGATTTGTATGACATCTTTTTTCTAAGGACATTTTTTCTTAAAGAATTGGTTTTCCACATCCTTGAATTTACAATTAGAAAATTGAATCTACCCTTATTCAGCTGAAGGCAGAGCTATTATATGTGTTGATCTGGAAAACCTCTGAATTGTGTTGTTCTTGTGTCCTCCTGACCCTATTTGAAGCCTGCTATGTAAAGGCTGTGTTTATATTAAAAACAACTGCTGCTTTGATATCTCTCTTGGGGTTCTCTCTTGGGTGCTCAAAATCAATTATTTAAGTGACATTTTGGGGAACATTGACTCTAAATAGAAGGGTGATCTGAAATGTCTTCCACCTTTCAATGTTGAAATAAATGACTATAACATAAGAGCAAGGTTTACCGCAGACTGTGGGTTCTACTTCACAGATATAATAGCTAGGCAATGACTGATGGAGCTTACAAACAGTATGTTTTTTTTTTAATATTCTATTTTTACTATGGTAAAAAAAAAACACAACACTTAAAGTTTACCATCTTAACCATTTTTTTTTAAGTGTACAGTTCAGTGGTGTTAAATATATTCATATTTTTTGTGCAAATGATCTCCAGAACTTTTTCATCTTGCAAATCTGAAACTCTGTTTCCATTGAAACTCTGTTCTCATTCCCCCTCCCCAGCCCCTGGCAACCTCCATTCTACTTTATGCATCTATGAAATTGACTGCTTTAGATACCCTGTGCAAGTGGAATCTTACAGCCTTTGTCTTTTTGTAACAGGCTGACAATATGGTTTTGATAGTAACACCAATTCTAACACAAGGTTCTCAAACATCTATTCCAGGGGTCCTCAAACTTTTTAAACAGGGGGCCAGTTCACTGTCCCTCAGACCGTTGGAGGGCCGGACTATAGTTTAAAAAAAAACAACTATGAACAAATTCCTATTCACACTGCACATATCTTATTTTGAAGTAAAAAAACAAAACGGGAACAAATATAATATCTGTATTTGCATGTGGCCCACGGGCCGTAGTTTGAGGACCCCTGGTCTATTCTTTCCATAGAGAAGCAGCAGAGGACTTGATTTTCTCGTCATGATAAAGTTAACTTGTACTCAGTGCGCTGGTTAGTGTGCTAAGAGCTTCACAGTGGGGATCTCAGTTGGTCTTCACAACAGTTCCTAGAAGTGGATACTATGGCTAGCACTGTGTTTCAGATGAGGAAACAGGATTAGAGAGGTTAGGTAACTGGCCCAATGTCACACATTGTCAAGGGATGCACAGCCTTGACCATCGGACATTGGGCATACATGACTCGAGGCTAATTCACCAGAGCGTAGAAGTACTGGAATTCAAAAGGACCTGACCAGCCTTTGGAACAGCACCTGGAGAACAGAACAGAAACTGTGTCATTTTAAACAACCAGCAGCATAAATTAAATTAGAACTGAAGTTTATGTCATTGTTGGTTCTTTACAAAATAAATGAAATGCAAGCTGAGCAAATGTAGAAACCAAATGATTTTCTCTCTTTCTGAGAAGGCCGCCTGTGGGTCTCTGCACATTGGTACTCAGAGCACCATATGTGGTTATTCAATGGATCTCCATGTATGCTAACCAAGCAGTCAGGGAAAATAAAATAGTAAATACATGTTATAAATTCTATTTAGAAAACACTTAACTTCATCAAAAGAGAAATAACCACATTGAACACATTAGAAAATAATGAAAACATCATTTTTTCATAGTCCTAAGCAGCTGGTTCTAGTCTAAATGATTAATTAGAAGTTAATCAATCATGAACAAACAAACAAATACCCTGTTGAACATTTACCTTTCAAAAGTAGTCATGTGCAGTTCACCCTACAGAAACAGCATCAAAACTTTACACTGGGAGAGAGCAATGCTGCTTTCATGTTTCAGGAATCCTGTATATAAACTACACTAAACACATGAAGTTGGGCTTAAGAAACCTCAAGTGAATATTCAACAACTCAAACTAAATACAGTAAAGTGATTCCAGAATGAAATTTAGTGCTTTTGTGTCCTCAAAATAAGTTGGTTTCAAAGGGGAAATATGAACAATGGAACAAAGACAAGAAATTTTAAATAAAGGATGGTTCCAAGTGATAACAAAAGTTTAAAGAGTCAAAAATAAATGGAAAATTACCACGCCATCATTTGTTCTGAGAAATAACCCTTAACCTCCTCCTGCCATGACAACAATGGAAGAAAGAAAATAATGGAAGAAAAATGGAGTTAATCAAAAGGAAAAATAAATGATTTTCTTCCCTTCGTTGAAAACAGATAAACAAACAGCAGCAACAACAAAAAATGAAAGCTTAGAGAGTAGAGTTAAGAGTTTCTTAATTTAGTTTGGAATGTTTCCGTTGGAATGAAGTCAGAAGTACTCACTTCGTCTACATTCTTATCTCACTCTAGGTGTGTCAGTCTTATCTACTTTTAGAATAGAAGATTCTTGAGCCTGAGGATTACTTATATGTACCTCAATGAAATTGGTGTATAAATATAGAAACAATTGTCTTTGCATGCAAATCTAAGGAGTTATTCACAAATTTTCACCCTCTTATATACACTGTTGTGTAATTATTGGCACGAATGTGGTTAAGGGTATGGGTAGTCTGAACTCACCCCAATGTGAGGGGGCACCATCAGCAGCTAGAATGGCATTGTGAGGTGCTACCTGCCAGGGAACATGGACATCTGACCTGCCGATCAGCAGGGGAAGGCTTGTTATAGCACCAAAAGGAATCTGACAGAACTTTACTCCGCACAGCCATTAGGGAACAAGCCATTATATACACAGTCAGTTCTGTTGATCTCTGAGTTTTAACACTGTAACCTTGGCCTTTATTAAAAACACTAGAGGCCCGGTGCACAAAAATTTGTGCACTTGCGGGGGAGGGGGGCTCCCTAAGCCCTGCCTGTGCCCTTTCGCAGTCTGGGATCCCTCGGGAGATAATGACCTGCTGGCTTAGGCCTGCTCCCGGGTGGCAGAGGGCAGGCCCAATCCCTCAGTGCAGCCCCTGGTCGGGCTCAGAGCAGGGCCGATTGGGGAGTTGGGGTGCCGCCCCCTCTCATGCACAGAGCAGGGCAGATCCGGAGGTTGCGATGTCACCCTCAGTCCCGCTCAAGGAAGGGTTGATTGGGGGGTTGGGGCACTGCCCCCTGTCACACTCAAGGCAGGGGCGATGGGGAGGTTGTGGCTCCACCCCTGTCACACACAGAGCAGGGCCGATCAGGAGGTTGAGGAGCTCCCCCCTGTCACTCACAGAGTAGGGCCGATAGGGGAGTGGGGCACCGCCCCCTGTCACACTGAGGGCAGGGCTGATGGGGAGGTTATGGCTCTTCCCCATCACCCACAGAGCAGGGCCGATCAGGCGGTTGAGGCGCCGCCCTCTGTCATACTGATCCTGGTGCCAGGAGGCCTCGCGGCTCCACTGATCCCGGTGCTGGGAGGCATATTATCCTTTTACTATATAGGTAGAGGCCTGGTGCATGGGTGGGGCTGGCTGGTTTGCCCTGAAAGGTGTCCTGGATCAGGGTGCCTGGCCAGCCTGGGGGAGGGGATGATGGCTGTTTGCAGCTGGTCACACATCCTTCAGGGTGAGGGTCCCCACTGGGGTGCCTGGCCAGTCTGGGGGAGGGGCTGAGGGCTGTTTCCAGGCTGTGACTGAAGCTCCCAACTGCTCCTTTTATTCTTTTTCTTTTTTTATTCTGGGCCAGCTTTAGCTTGGCTCCAGCTCTGAGGCTTCCACTTCTGAAAGCAGGTATCTGGTTTGTTTCGGTTCTATAATCAAAACTCTGTATCAACTCCAGCTCTGAGATCCCATCTCGCTGAAAGCTGGTTTCTGGGGGTTTGTTTAGCTTCTATATGTTACTATGTTTCTTAAACTGCAGGCTCAGAGGCCGGCAAGGCAGGCGGGGGATGGTGGAGGCCTCCGTCACTGAAGCAAGCAAGCCTCATGTTCAGTTTAAGCTGCCTGGCTGCCGGCCACCATCTTGGCTGGCAGGTAAATTGCATATCGCCCCTGATTAGCCAATGGGAAGGGGTGCAGTCGTATGCCAATTACCATGTTTCTCTTTTATTAGATAGGATAATATGAAAATACTTGAATACTTAGATTATTTGGAACATCATAAACTATTTAAGGGTATATAAATATTACTTAAGCTCACAAAGCAATATTTTATGTTAAAATAATGCACGAATCATTGGATACATAAAAATGGAAATTAGGCTTTTTCTTAGTGAGCTTATACTTTAATGGAGAAGACATATCAATTTTTTTATAAAAAGTAATAGATAAAGATAAAAATCATTTGGAGGTGTAAAAGAGAGACCTAGAATAACTCTCCTGGGTTTCTGGTCTAAGTTTCCGTGTAGATTGTGGAGCCATTTGCTGAGATGAAATGGGGACAGCCCATAAGGAACAGAGATTAAGGGGATAAAGATGAGCTCACCTGTGAGTTGCTATTGATGATGATGATGATGGTATAGGATATATGGCCCTCAACAGTGGTCCTAAAGTTGACATATTAAAAGTCATTGATGTTAGAATGCATCTTGGGTATTTTGCTTATTGTTATAAAATGAAATGAAATCTTTCATATGCCACATACACAAACACATGCACACAGACAGACACAGACACACTCATGTTACATATTACCCATACCCAAAGGACATTTTATCTGTAGCTCAGTGCAGGTGTCTGATTGTACTCCCCCTTGAGTACGAAGCAGCTGTTCTAACTTCCATGTCCTCATCAAGGGCTGTCATCTCTTCTGCGGTCACAGTGCCACCTATTAACTGCTCCTCCGACCACATTTAACTTTCTGCCAGAGCTAACGTAACCACTTCTCTCTTCAGCTCTCTATTAAGTTATTTTCTTTCTTGACCTATTTCTTGAGAAGGCTTTAATGTTTCTTGGCCTGCAAGCTAACACACAAATTAACACAAATTGACCTTTTCTCAATGTCACCATCAACCACAGAGCTCCAAAAGACCTATCCCAGCAAAGGGCTCTCATCTTGTCTCAGTGAGTTGAGAGTTGTGAGTTGTGAGTTGTGAGCACTCAACCATTCCCTTCTTCCCTCCAGAGAGATGGACTGCGGGTTTTGTCCTGGCCATTCCAAATTTCAATCACTTCAGAAAGTTTTCAAGTGCTTCCATTTCTGAAAAGTATATAATAGTTTTATTATATGTCATTTCTGAATTTGATGTTTTTACTAAAGATAAGCCTGTTTAAATATAAAAATTATTTTTACCTTAATTTAGGCTGGGAATATCTTAAAATAATGCCATAATAAATCTGAAAAATAATAAGTAGATACTACACTAATTTCATATTTTGAAGGGATTTGTATGTCATATTCAGAAGGCTGAACTATGTTCTGAAGGCAAAGAAAAGCCCTAGAAGTTTCGGGGCAGAGCCTTGCTTTTTCTCTTGCCACTCCTCCCGCAAGATAAAAGAAGCCAGAATTCTCAGAAGGAAACATTATGCTCTGTCTCCATTGTTTCTATCTAAGTGGCTTCAGGATCCCTTTAGTTTCTGTAGGAATCACCTGGGTAACAACGCCAGACATAGTGAGACTAGCTCCACATTGCTTGTTTTTCATTTCACCCACACCAGAACATTCCCTGAGTGTGCTATGATCATCCACTTTTTCTGTTTTCCCTATTTTTCCATTTTCCATATGTGACATGTGACCTTTTATTATTTTACCACTCAATTCAAGAATGGCTTTTTGGAAAGCATTCTCACTTCCCTCATCTGAGTCATCATACCATTGATTAGGTATCTCCATTATACTTCCTATCTTACAGTACTGTGGTTCTTGTATGTGATCATCACATGAACAGGGAGATCTGCTCTATGCATCCACAGAAGCTAATCCAAGGACCCTGGCACTTCTTAGACTCCATAAGCATTTATGGAATGGGTTGGAACTAACTGAATTAAATAAAGATAACTTGGTTGGCATTCTTTTTCTTCAAACATGTCAACATTCCGTAGGGTAAAGTGATATTATCAGCATCATCAGACCAGTGATGATGGAAAATGAAATACCAGAGAAGCATGCTTTAACTCCCTACATTTCAACATTTGTACTCCCCACAATTCCAAATGATATATAGTAAAAAGAAAACCAAGGGAAGGGCCAATGATTGATACATAGTAAATATCTAAAGAAGGAATAACTTTAATATCAATGAAAGGAAAAAGTAAAGAATTATCTGCATGCTTCTATTTACCCCAGATTAGGTCCTATCTTTTTTCAAATTTGCTCTTTAGTGTTTGTATAAGGTTTTTTCTCAAATATTTCACAGAATAATTCTTAGTTAGACCTGTCCCTCCCTCTCCTGTCAGACACACCTCTCTTGGCCACGCCTGCACAGCACGGTGATTCGTTTGGTTGACACACACCTGTTCCTCTTCCTTTCATTCTGTCTCTGGTGCTCTTTTTGTGCATGTTCCTGTCGTGCATTTTCTGTCACTCACTCTCTATCACTTTGTCAATTTCCTCTTCTTTCATGTGTTGTTTTCTATATGATAATTGGCTTTCTTTATTGCAGATTGGCTAGTTGGAACAGCATTTCTGTACATCATTTTTGAATAATGAGTTAAAACATCATTATACAGGATTTATTAATTACTTTATACACGTTGCTTAAGAATAGTGCCCTCACACAAAAAGGTAAATATGTGAGGTGACAATGTGTTAATTAATTTGATGGGGGAATCCTTCCACAATATATACATATATTAAATCATTACATTGCACATTGTTAAGTACTCTACAATTTTACTTCGGTAAAGCTGGCAGGAGGAATAACACAAATTAGTAACTAGTAAATCCATCTCTCAATTAATTCTAAATGTTAAAGGTATCATACCTTAGGACATCTGTATTTTTTCAATAAATGGTTGTAAATTATTATAATCCATTATGGTACCAGAATTTCTTTTTAAAATCTCATGTTTGTCATTAGTTTAGATAAATAAATAGACAATAGATAGATAGATGACAGAGAGAGAGAGAGAAAGAAAGAGAGAGAGAGATGATGGATAGATATGATCAAATGATCAAACTGGAGAACAAGTATGATGCTTTGAAAAACGTATATGAAGTAGTTATCTTCTGAATTATCTATATTCAATAATGATATTAATTATTTGTTGTGTATGTGACAAAAATTTTCCCCATTTGAAATCTGCCTTATAACTATTAATGACATACTTGTGTTACAGTTGTTTATAACACTATGTCATTTAACTGGTGACTATTGCTCTTCAGTGGCTTGCATTTTTGTCTTAGAGAAGGATTTACCATGAAGCTTTGCATTCCAAACTCCTCAGTTGCATGTTGGCCATTTTTAGAGCTCTGGTAAGGGGTCTAATAATATGTTAACAAGGTCATAGAATTTTTCAAAAATAAGATCTATTTATCACATTCAGTTTCTTTTCACTTTCACTTTCTGTTACACTAAACTTCATGTCAAATGGCATCAGAGAGAGTGCGAGCATTTGGGCAATCTAAGGAAAGCTGAGTGAGGATACAATGACTGTAGTGGGATGTGTTTCTGTGGTTTGCTCTCATTTCTGAGTATGGTTAGTTATTGCTACTGTGTCTCTGTAGAAATGCTTCCAGGAATAGGTATAATATGTTTGAAATGTACAGAGCCAGGAGGAAGTCTGTGAAAATCCTTCCATTTGAAAAGATAAGCACATTGGTTCTCAGCAATGCCCAGACATAACAGAAATTTCCTCTTGACAATATGTATAAATAATTAATGCAGTGTCTGTACTTTTACATGTTCAGACAATAAAATTACTTGTTATGCTTTTCTGTATTATATCAATAAAATTATTCTGACATTATAAAGCAAAGTATACTTTTTTAAAACTCAGTTAATATTAAAAACATAATTCATTAGAAGCAAACATATATATTAAAAATGTATATTAAAAAAATTTATACGAAAGAAGCAAATAAATTTCAAATAGAAGTAGTGACTAAGCCCTGGCCAATATGGATCAATTAACTGGATTGTCATTTTGTGCACTGAAAGGTAACAGTTTCAGTTCCTAGTCAGGACACATACCTAGGTTTCAAGTTCAGTTCCCAGTCAAGGCTTGTATAGGAGGCAACCAATAGCTATATCTCTCTCACATCAATGTTTCTCTCTCTCTCTCTCTCCCTTCTTCTCTCTCTAAAGTCAATAAAAAAATAAAATTAAAAAAAGTAGTGCCACGCTGGTGTGGCTCAATGGTTGAGCATCAACACATGAACCAAAAGGTCACCAGTTTGATTCCTGGTCAGGGCACATGCCTGGGTTGTGGGCTCCATCCCCAGTAAGGGTTGTGCAGGAGGCAGCCAATTGATTGCCCATTCTCTCTCATCACTGATGTTTCTATCTCTTCTTCTCCCTTCTTCTCTCTCTACAAATCAATGAAAACATATTTTTTAAAAAAAGAAGTAGTGACTAAACCCCAAGACTGTTTGATTTTCCAGTTAAGGGGAAAAAAGTGAATAATGGTAACAACTTGGAAAAAGATTCATCTTTTTTGCTCATTTGTCAGGAAATACTAACATCAGGAAGAAAACATGTTACAACACTGCAATGCCATCAAGGACAATAAGTTAAATGAGTTTAACCAAATCAAGAAATCAAGAAGTGTGTTAAGATTAGACCCTATGGAAGAAAATTGTCTGTCTTTCAATTTATATATGAAAAAAAAATTGTTAGAGATTTCCTATATCCAGCAACAATATTAAAATTTACATGCTATTATCCATATGAGTTGTGAAGCTGTAAGAAACTTTTCTAATTGATCAATTTAAAGAAAGTGCTTTGATCAACCATGATAGGAAAAACTAGATTATCTTTTTATTCCTTAGAAAATAATATTTTAAAAATCACTGGCATATTAAGAGGTAACAGAGCCCAAGAAAATGTAGGGGGAAAGTGTTACAGAGTGTGTCATTTAATAAAAATCTTGTGTTTTTTTCATTTTGTGATTTTTATATTTATCAACTTTGTTTTCTCATTCTAAACAGATATTCACTTTATTTCTAATTCTGCATTCATATTTTACATTAATATGTGTAATGAAAACTCTCCAATTAATTAAGATTAAGCCCCACATAACTTTGATACAACCTCTGTATCATGCTTAGAGAATTCTTGTTAACTATAAAGATGATTTATTTTCTATATTCAAAATATTTAATTGGTCTGGAATGTATTTTCAATTATGGTATGGAGTGGAAAATTTGCCTTTTTTCTTCAAAATGGTTAGTCAGTTGTTTTGTCACCATTTTAAAATTGTATATCTATATATCTATATCTACATATCTATCTATATCTTTCTATATATCTATCTTTATGTATATTTCCTATTGCAACAAAGATCACTTTAGCACATATTAAATTCTTGAGTATGCCTGAGATTTTTATTCTGTTCATTGTTTTATCTATTCCAGTTCCACTGTTTTAATTATTATTTTTTAATTTACTTTTCTACTTGAACTTTATTTATTTATTTTTTAAATCTTTATTGTTGACAGTATTACAGATATCCCCCTTTTTCTCCCCACTTTCCCCCCACTGGTTCCCCCTGCCCCACCCAGGTTTTCACCACTCATTGTGTTCATAGGTAATGCATATCTCTATATATAAAACCCTAATATGCAAATAGACTGAACAGCAGAACAACCAATCAGTCACTATGACATGCGCTGACCACTGGGGGATGCATGCAGAACATGGCGGGCATCAGCTGTGGCAGGATAGTGGAGCAAGTGAGTGGAACCACCAGACCAAGGCAGGGTGCCAGTCACTGTCATTGGGGTGAGCCTCTGGTGGTTACTGAAAATTCTTTGCTCCCATGCACCACAGTCCCACCTGGCACTCGCACCTGCTGTCAGTGCTGGCCCCTCTCGCACCCGCTGCTGGTGCCAGAGCCGCCACTCACACCCACTGCCAGCGCCATCAGTGAGCACAAGCAGCAGCTGCCAGCCCTGATCGCCCCTCAGCACTTCTCCACCTCCCCCTGCTTCTGAAGGGCAATCAGGGCAGCAGCCACCACTCACATCCACTGATGGCGCCAGCCCCAGTTGCTCCGCACAGTCAGCGAGTGTGAGCAAGGCCAGCGCCAACAGCATGTGGGAGTGGGGCTGATGGCAGAAAGGGGTCTAGGGCCTTTGCCATTTTAATTACAATGTGTCTTGGTGTGGGCCTCTTTGAGTTCATCTTGTTTGGGACTCTGTGCTTCCTGGACTTGTGTCTCTTTTTTCTTCATCAGGTTTGGGAAGTTTTCTGTTTTTATTCCTTCAAATAGGCTCTGAATCCCTTGCTCTCTCTCTCTTCTTTTTCTGATACCTCTATAATGTGGATGTTGGTATACTTCATGTTGTCCAAAATTTCCCTTAAACTATCCTAACTTTTTAATATTTATTTAATTTCTAGAGGCCTAGTGCACGGATTCGTGCACTACAGGGGTCCCTTGGCCTGGCTTGCACCCTCTCAGAATCTGGGACCCCTCAGGGGATATTGGAGTACTGGTTTTGGCCTGATGCCCTGATGGTCAGTGTGCATCAGAGCTACCAGTCGAAAGGTCAAAAGGTTGAATGGTTGGACAGTCACTTACTAGTATATATATAGATTTGGTACTCTTGATTGGGTATTTTTCTCTACCTTGTCTTTAAAATCACTTATTTTATATTTCTATGCTCACGGTGTGCATGTGTTGTTTCAAAATGATGTTATAACTTGCCAACGACCGCAGAACTACTTTTTAAAAATTTCACTGTTTCAACTCTGCTGATGACTTGTGCACTGTTTTGACATGATAAAAGCTTACCGCATATAACAAAGTCAGCCACCATTTTATTGTCTTTAAATGACATCGTGAGAGCATTTGGGGTACATTATTTTCAGTACTGCAATTGCTAGAGAAAGATTCATTTGATTCCAATATGCTATTCTGTGTTGTTTCATCTCCAGCCTAATCAATTTCATCAGAACCATTGCTGATTTTTTTTAAATGCCCTGTTTTTATTTATTTTTTTAAATGCCCTGTTTTTAATCTGTAATCCATTTCTGGCTTTAAAGGCAATAATTCAAACCCCTGGAAAAAGTTGTAAATAATAACAGTTTAGGTTGAGACTCTTGGTTATGTACCAGGCATTGGTCTATTTGTTAAGTGCTTTAACTCATTTAACCCCAAAGATTCAGGTCATTTTTATCAGCGTCATTGTACAGATGATGAAATTGAGGCTCAAGAGAGAGAACTTGGCAAAGTCACCAAGTTGGTAAGTGGGAAACTCAGGATTTGAACCCTGATGCCTAGATCTCAGTTTCTTCAGCACCTTTGGCTGTCTGTCAGCTCGATGTGGCAGATTTCCCACACCAGCATTCTCATTTCCATTTAGTGATAGCACTGTTAGTAATGGAAACCCTACAACGAGCACATGCTTGACTTGTCTAGACCCTCCAGTGGGAACGTGGGACCACGGGGCAACACACCCATTGTTTTTATAGGCAGATTGACCAGGATTTTTCATGCATCCCATCTTTTTGAGCCCTTTTATTTAGAAGTACAAGAGCCCTGTATCAGTATTTTGAGCATAAACCCAGCTAATAACAAACTGCACTACAACTTTCTATTCCCTCTCTAACTATCTCAATGGGATAGCAACAATGTTTGGCCTATAAAAATGATATACAGGGGGTTATTAAATATGATTTTGTTCAGAAAGTAGAGCCCTCTGGGTGGCTCTTATTTTTGTTTTCGGAAACAAATGGTCACTTAGCTAATGCCCTGCATATTAAAATAGAATTGGGTATGGAATTCTGTCTTGGACCTCATCCAAAGGATTCTAAGTATCAAGGCATGCTAATGACCAGGTAGGTAGAAAGTAGTTTTGCCTGCAAGGTGGTGCTATGGTCTGGACCCCCACACATAATGTTAGAGTAAAGCTTTGCTTATTTGTAAAAAAAATAAAATAAAATCACTTATTTTATCCTCTGCTTCATCTAACCTATTGTTTATTCTTTTCAGTGTATTCTTCATTTTAGATATTCTTCATTTTTGATTGGTCCTTTATTGTGGTTTCTATATCCTTTCTCATGCTGTTGAGCATCTTTATTACCATTACTTTGAATTCTATCTTATCTAATAAAAGAGAAACATGCAAATTGACCTTACCTCCGCTACACTCACAAGCCATGCCCGCATGCCAATCAGAATGACTACATGCAAATTAACCCAACAAAGATGGCGGACAGAAGCCAGGAAGCTGGAGCAAGCAGGAGGCTTGGTTGCCCCGGTGATGGAAGAAGCCAAGCTTCCCGCTTCCTGCCTGCCCTGGCCAGCTGGGGCCTCTGCTGAAGGCAACAAATTTTCAATTATAGAAGATAAACAAATCCCAGATACCTGCTTCCAGCCAGCCTCCACTGGGAGCTTGGGTGGCTGTGGGCTGTGGCCAGCCAGCAAATAGCCATCAGCCCCTCACCCAGACTGGCCAGGCACCCCAGCAGGACCCCCCACCCTGAAGAGGGTGTGGCCAGCCTGAAAATGGCCCTCAGCCCCTCACCCAGGCTAGCCAGGCACCCCAGTGGAGACTCCCATCCTGAAGGGGCTGTGGCCAGCCTGCCAACAGCCATCAGCCACTCACCCAGACTGGCCAGGTACCCCAGTTGGGACCCGCACCCTGATTCGGGATACCCTTCAGGGCAAACCAGCCAGCCCCTCCCCATGCACCAGGCCTCTATCCTATATAGTAAAAGGGTAATATGCAAATTGACTCTAACAGCAGAACGACTGGGAGTAACTGGACACTATGACACACACTGACCACCAGGGGGCAGACGCTCAATGCAGGAGATGCCCTCTGGTGGTCAGTGCGCTCCCACAGGGGGAGCTCTGCTCAGCCATAAGCCAGGCTGATGGCTGCCAGTACAGCAGTGGTGGTGGGAGCCTCTCCCGCCTCCTCAGCAGCACTAAGGATGTCAGACTGCAGCTTAGGCCTGCTCCCAACTGGCAAGTGGACATCCCCCGATGGCTCCCAGGCTGCCAGAGGGATGTCTGACTGCCAGCTTAGGCCCAATCCCCCAGGGAGCAGGCCTAAGCCAGCAGGTGGACATCTCCCAAGGGGTCCCAGACTGCGAGAGGGCACAGGTCAGGCTGAGAGACCCCCTGAGTGCACAAATTTTTGTGCACTGGGCCTCTAGTATCTGATAAATTGCTTGCCTCATTACATTAAACTATTTTTCTGAATATTTTTCCTGTTTTTTCATTTGGGGCATGTTTCTTTCTCTCCCCATTTTGGCTGCCTTTTTGTTTTGTTTCCATGCATTAAATAGATCTGCTATAACTCCCAGTCTTGGCAGGGTGTCCTTATGGAGTAGGTGTCTAGTGAGGTCCAGTGTTGCAGTTATTCCTTGTTCCAGAAATGTTTCTTATGTGGGTTTGTAATTTAGTCTTGATTGCTATTGGACCATTCATGCATGGGATCAACCCTCAGACTAGCTGACTGTAAGCCTCAACCCTGACCACAGTATGTGAGCTGCTATGCAGATGCTAACTACACAAAGTGGAATTCACCTCAGAGGATTTGGTGCCTACCAAGATCTCCCTTTGAATATGCCACTTGTGAAGGTTATTGAATCTTACTCTGATGTTGTCTGAAGCTGGCCACTGAATGTGTTGTTTCTGGGCCTCTTGAAAGGACTCTGGTGCACTATCTGTGACTGGCTCTAGGCAACCTCTTTTGAACCTCAAGCAATCCACATTTTGTGGCTGCCTCTGCAAGGCCTAGGTGCATTTGGGAAGAACCAAGCTGTGCACCAAGGCCAGCCTTTACCAGCACCAGGCCCGGGAACAAGTCATCAAAAGTCCCAAGACACCCCAAGATTTTCCTCCACCTGCTTTCACTGCTGGTTGCCTATTAGGCTCAGTCACTGAAAGAGCCTCTGGTGGTACTAGAGTTGTATGAGGTAGGTCAGTGGTCAGCAAACTCATTAGTCAACAGAGCCAAATATCAACAGTGCAACGATTGAAATTTCTTTTGAGAGCCACATTTTTTAAACTTAAACTATATAGGTAGGTTCACTGTTATCAACTTAATTGGGGTACTCCTAAGCTGGCCTTTGCTAAAACGTCCTCAATCTGATTGAGGTACATTCGCTGAGGTCGACCCCTTCCAACTCTCCCATCCACACTCGTCTTGTATACTTGTTTCATCTACCTCCTTTCCAAAAACCGACTTCTGCACATGGGCCACGAAGTTTCAATCTCACTGTACATGTGCGCCCACACGGTATTTTGTGGAAGAGCCACACTCAAGGGGCCAAAGAGCCGCATATGGCTTGCGAGCTGCAGTTTGCTGACCACTGAGGTAGGTTGACAGTGAGTCACTAGGTAGGGCTGAGTGGTGTTCACCAGATGGATACAGATTCAAACTCAATGCAGGTATTGGGTATAAGGCCACTCACCAAATGTTTCTCAATATACCAAGTCTAGCTGCCACCCGCTGGGTATCCACACACCTTTGTGTTGGGGCAGGGTCTCAAGGAGTCAACAGGGTGAAGCAAGCAGAGTTTATCAGGCCCAAACAGACCAAGATTTGGCCTTGTGAAGGGAGGGCTCTACTACAGTTGGGCATGCAAGGAAAAAATGGCCTCTGCCATAGAGCCACACAGTTCAGTTTGTCCCAGATTTGCCAGGAGAAGATGAAGCTCAGCAGGGTGGGGCTGCTTGGAATCAGGAGGACAGAGCTAATGGATATCTCATGAGGGACAAGTGCTGTTCAGGATTAGTGAAAGGTAGGGGCATGGCTCCTGACCCAGCACCACAAAATTCTGTTTGTTCTGGATTTTTGCCTTGACCTCAGCAGGGCAGAGCGACTAGGAATCTGGTGGGCGGGGCTGGAGGGTGGGTCTGCCAGAATCCCAGAGTTGGTTCTAGCCAATTTCCCATGATGAGGAAGCACCAGTCAGGTTCATAGGAAAGTGTGGGAATTGACCCCCAACACCAAGACACTCCAGTTTCCTTCCTACCAGTTTCAATGTGGCTTCTTCTGTAAATCCTTATTTCTAAGACTGCTCTTCACCTCGTTTTCGATTGGTTATTCAGGATGATTTTCTATAATTTAGTTGTAATTCCAGTTTGGTCCTGGGAGGAGGTGAGTATAGCTTCCATCTACTTTGCTGCCTTCTTAGATTTACCCTGAGGGGTGTTATTTTATGTAGGAGTTGTTTATCCTCTGCAATCATAAGTAAAATGTAGGTGTAGTGTTTTTTTCATTGTGATAATTTTATCAGATTTTGGTATAAGGTTAAAATAAACTGGGAAGATTTCCATCTTTATTCTCTGGTATATTTTAAATTGTAAAAGAATTCTATTATTTCAGAGACTAAAATTACATCGATAAAATCACCTAGTTTTGGCAAATTTGGGGGGAGGTAATAATCAACTTTTTCAATGTTGTTCTTGGTGCATATTCTAAATATTGAGCCAATTGTGGTTATTTACATATTCCATGCTGACAATTTCATCATAGTAGTCTAACTTAAAGTTTTATAGAGAAGTGTCTTCTAATGTTTTGTACCTACATTTTGTCAATTAAAAATGTTTGAATAAGCACCCCGATTTACTTATTTAATATTTGTATATATTTACTACTGTACTCATGGATTACAATTATTATAAAACAAACTCAGCAATGGAAAATATGAAAGATAAGATAGAAAAGAAATAAACTATTTTAAAATATTTTTGGTTTTTTAAGTCCATAATAGAATAAAAAATCATTTTGCTTTTCTAAAGTTGTCTCTTTGTTACCAGCTTTATTGATAATTGACATGTAATATTGTGTAAGTGTAAGGCATATAATGTGTTGATTTGACACACTTATATATGCAAAATGATTAGCTAACACTTCCATGACATCATATAATTACCATTTCTTTTTGTGGTGAGAGCATTTCAGATCTACTCACTTTGGAACTTTTAAATATATAATATACTACTATTATCTGTAATCACCATGATATATATCAGATCCTCCCACCCCCCAGCACATGCCCTGACCACCCTACTATCTGTGTCCATTGGTTATGCTCATATGCATGCATACAAGTCCTTTGGTTGATCTCTTACCCCCTCACCCTCTGCCTTCCCTCATAGGTTGGACAGTCTGTTCAATGCTTCTATGTCTCTGGTTCTATTTTTGTTCACCAGTTTATGTTGTTCATTATATGTTCTTTCAAATTAGTGTTTTGATTCCTTCAGATAAATTCTCAGAAATGGGATTGCTGGGTCATAACGCAGTTCCATTTTTAATTTTCTGAGGTAACTCCATACTGCTTTCCACAGTGGCTGCACCAATCTGCATTCCTACCAACAGTGCACAATGTTATGCTTCCTCCACATTCTTGCCAACACTTGTTTGTTTATTTGTTGATGAAATCTATTCTGAAACACTATTTTGAAAGAATATATGCACCTCTATGTTCATTGTTGCATTATTTACAATAGCCAAGATTTGGAAGCAGACCAAGTACCCATCAGTAAATGAGTGGATACAAAACTGTAGTACATTTACACAATAGAATACTATGCTGTCATAAAAAAGAAAGAAAATGAATCTGGAGAACATTATGCTAAGTGAAATAAGCCAGTCAGAGAAAGACAAGTGCCATATGATTTCACTCATATGTGGAATTTAATGAACAAACTGAACTACGAAGCAAAATAGAGACAGACTCATAGATAAAGATTAGGCAGACAGCTCTGGTGGTGGTGGTGGGGGGGGGGAGGTGGTGCAGATGTGGAGGGACTGAGCATAAAAGAATAAAAAAGGGAGAGAGAACTGGACATGGACAGCAGTATGGTGATTGGGGGAGAGGGCTGGAGGTAGAAGAGCACATAAACGGGATAAATTGTGATGGGAAAATTAAAATTAAATTAAATTTAAAAAAAGAATTCAGCAAACTACATGCAAATACTTAAGAAACAAAAATAAAGCCACTCCCAGCTCCAAAAACGAAAAAAAAAAACAACAAAAAAAAACCCTAATGCTTTAAATGCCTACTTTGTTTTGTGTCTGTAAGTTAAGGCCCTGGATGTGGTTTAAATTGTTTGTCCTTGTAAGGAATAAAAAAAATAAAATAAAACTTAAATCACACCTTATCTAATGGTATCCCAATCTCATAATTATTTGATACCTACTACCATCCATTTTTAAAAATATGTGAATCAAAGCTTACTTAACAGTTGAAAATTGTACTTTATTCTTTTTTTCTTTGGAGTTCTAGTTCTTCTAAAACCCCCTCCCACAGAGCATTTTTTAAGTATATGTTTATTTTTGAAACTCTATGTTAATCACTATTATTTACTATAATAAATATGTGCATATAATTTAAAGTTTAATTTTGTAATTACCTGTGAACATAAGGCTCCAAGTGTTAATTGCCTCTTGGATAGAGATATTATTAAAATTATTAGTAGTACATAATTGGTCAAACAACTTAACTATGTTACACATTTCTATAAATAACCATTAAATTTTTAATCATTTGGAAAAAAATCTCTTAATGATATGAATGAGGTTGGGTTCTTTTTATCTATCCATGGATAAGTACTGCTTGTGGCTTGAATGAGACAGGGCCTACATCAATTCTCATCCATTTTATGTTTCCTGAGGTAAGCCTTGAGAAACTTTGTTTATATAAATAGGTAGCAATTGTTATAGCAATGGTGCTCAATTTGTTTAACCACTTCTATATCATATGCCAAAAAGTCACTCACTGATGAAATTACTTTTAATAACCTATTTTCCTACAATTCTGAGTCACTCTTCAATTTTGTTGAAAGCAAAGAATAGTCACTGGAGTTCTTCACTTAGGCTTTACTGAGACCTACTTAGTAATTATTATAATAGTCAGCCTTGCTGTATTACCAACAAAATCTCAGTGGCATATAACAAAAAGCTGTTATTTCTCTCCTTGGCCTGTGTATAGGTCAACTGAGGCAACTCTGTTGCAGGTCAATTCTGGTCTGTCCCATGTGTCTCCTCCAAGGGTGCAGAATGAAGGCTCAGTAGGCAAGTACTCACTATGCCAGGGGTTAGAAGTATGTGTTTTATTTTAAATCCTAGGCTCAGAGTTGGCACGGTACCTTTCTGTCCACAGTCTATTGGCCAGATAATGTCCGATGACCAAGCCGGACTTTAATGGGTTGGGATAGTCTTATGCATATGTGGGTTGGGGGAGTGAATGTTTGCTGACCAATAATCTAATTTACCACACCTAGTAGGAATTCTTTTTGTTGCTGTTTGTTTTTATTTGGGATTTAATTTTTACTTAGTGGTAATTTGTTTAACACAATATATTGAAAGTGTTAGTAGATTAAGAAAAGACTGAGGGAGGCTTCTGAGATGCTTTTAATATTGTATTTTTTACCCAGGTGATGGATACACAGATGAGTTTGCTTGTGATAATTTATTGAACTGTGCATTTATTATCTATTTATTTTTTTAAGTATGTTATACTTCAAAAAAAGCTATCTATACTAATAATAGCCTAGGGCCATCACAACCTAAATGACCAGACAGATGACTGGTCACCAGGAAGTTCATGGAGCACCTCTCGGTCCCTCCCCTTTAGCCCACAGGCTCCTATCACAGCAAAGCTGGTGGCAGGGAGGGGGGTTGCGG
>NW_006295180.1:3963739-3964092 GCF_000327345.1 Myotis davidii | reverse complement strand
CTATCTATACTAATAAAAGGGTAATATGCTAATTAGACTGGGTCAACCAGCCATCTTCTGGACATCCAACTTCCTTCTGGACAAAGCCACTGTGGTGGAGGCTGAGGCAGAGGCAGTTAGGGGCGATCAGGCTGTCAGAGGAGGGCAGTTGGGGGAGAGATCAAGCTGGCAAGGGAGGGCAGTTGGGGGTGACCAGGCTAGCAGAGGATGGCAGTTCGGGGCAGCCAGGCCAGCAGGGGAGAGCAATTAGGGGAAATCAGGCTGGTAGGGGAGCAGTTAGGGGTGATCAGGCAGGCAGGCAGAGGCAGTTAGGGGTAATCAGGCAGGCAGGCAGAGAGGTTAGGGTCCATCAA
>NW_006295180.1:3955421-3963709 GCF_000327345.1 Myotis davidii | reverse complement strand
GGAATGCCCCCCACCCCCCCCCATACAAATTTTGTGCACTGGGCCTCTAGTTTTTAAATAAGAAATTGAAAAACTTAAATTCTTTTTTATTTTAAAACCTTTTCCCAGTGTCATATTTTTACATGAATCCTTTTTTAACTTATCACAAGCTTTAAATATTTATTTTATTAATGTTGTTAGAGTTGTAGATTTAGGGCATTTAACTTATGAGCAATGTCTGCTATGAAACCTAATAAGTAAAGCCATTTCTCATTTTCAAGTCTATCAACTAAATCACATTTACTTTGCATCACAAAGACACTCACTACATTTTTCAATTTAAATAAGTGTTAATATTTATTTCAAGGAATGTCATTTTTTAAAAAACTACAAAATAAACTATGCAGTGCATTTTGTAGATATAGTTGACTAAAAGTGACTTAAAATTGTGCATATTCAATACAATGAATTTATTTGCTTTATTTTAAAAAGAAAGAATAAATCTATACACGGTGTTTATATCTTAATTTCTAACAATGTAGTGCAATGTATAGCTAAGATGATGTTATTATGAAGAGAAAAATCTAATAAAAACATGCTACTTATTAAATATTGTGTACATATATGTATCAGTCTGTGACACTTGTCTTTTTGGAATAATTAACTGAAAATCATGTGTAAAAATAAAAACTAGATTCATTAATTGTGTTCACATCATGAGCAAACATTTTCTACATTTTATGAAAGGTTTTATGTATTACTAAAAAGTTAATTAATTCAGCAGCTATCCTATTAAAATTTTTAAAAATATGTCAGCTTGTTTGTTTGTTTGTTTAGTTATTAAACCTTTATTATTGAAAGTACTACATAGTACTTTCCTTTCCCCCCCCATTAACTTCTAGCCTACTCCCATCCTCCCCTCTCAGCCCCCACCCAGGCTCTTACCACCCCATTGTCTGTGTCCATGGGTTATGCATAAATGCATACAAGTTCATTAGTTGATCTCTTAAAATTTCAATGAGGTAGAAAAACAGTTTAGAAGATGATATAAACATTTTAAAGCTCTGACTTGATAAAACAGGTCTGAACCAACAATTGAACAATACACACTAAAACTAAAAAGAAAAAAATTAGTTAATTTGAAAAATGTGAACCCCGGTTACTTTTAAATCAACTAGTGCTGTTATCCTGTGTGTGTGTATGTGTGTGTGTGTGTGTGTGTATTGATTTCAGAGAAGAAGGGAGAAGGAGAGATAGAAACATCAATGATGAGAGAGAATTATTGATCAGCTGTACGCCTCCAACTGAGGATTTAGCCTGTAATCAGGGTATGTGCCCTTGACCGGAATTGAACCTGGGACCCTTCAGTTCACAGACCTATGGTCTGTCCACAGAGCCAGAACAGCTAGGGCCTGTACTTATTTTTTAAATACGCTTTTCTCTCCAGACAATGACACAACCTAAGAATGAGTGTTGAGAGCAGCTGAAGGAAATTGCTTACATTTAAATAAATGAAAGAAAAAAGTAACAGTCATTTTTTAGCATGAATATGTCTAAGTAATGTCCCTTAAACTCTTCCTAAGGGAGAACAAGGTACTTTTGATAGTCCTTTTGAGAAATAAGATGGGATGTTGTAAACACATCCCCTCTCCCTGAAAAGTCAGAGTTCAGAACAATCTGCCAGAGGCAAAAAATTCTTGTTTCTGATACATTTGCTGCACCTTTAAAGAAATATGTATAAGAGAGGGAAAGACTAGAAGCCCTGTGGCTTTTATTGATTCAGGGACTAATCATCAAAGGAGGTTTCCCAGAATATAATATTTCCAGAAGACCTGGAAATTTGTTACATTCTGGGGCCATATACCACTATGGTAAAATTCAGGAGGGTGAGGGTAAATTTCTCCTGATAGTCCTAATGGTGTTCACTGAAACTACCAGGGATCTTGACTTTCTGTGCTCATGGTTGCTCATCTGAATCAACCCATTGGTTCTGGCCACTGCATTATAAAGGGAAATGATGTCTGTCCTTTCTGGGCTGGAACATTAAATGCCACTGCAAAACCCTCCAGAGTTCTCTATTTCTTCTGCCACAATGATTAGCAACCTTCTAGCCAGTGACTAGCTATGTTGCAGAGTGAGGACAATATGATCCAAAGACTCAAACCTTCCCTGGTTGAATGGGCATCATAAATGAGAAATAACCATCTGTGTTTTAAACCACTGAGATTTTGGGTGGCTTGCTTCCCAGAGCATCCTGACCAATTCAGCTTTCTTTTGTAAAGTGGGACAAGGTTATTTGAAAGGAGAGATAAAAAAAGAGAGAGAGAGAGCACACAGTATACTAGAGAAGCTTATAATATCAAACTTGTGCTCTGCCTATTGAGTCCTTTAAACTCTCCACATTGTACCCCCTTTTTTAAAGACTCTACTTAGCCAAGTATGAAGGTTAATATTTTAAATACTTTCCCAAAGCTAACTGGGGAATCTTGGTGGAAAACAAAAGATTTTCATGGTCATTCCTCATCTAATTTTGGAGAACTATATTCAGTTATTTTAAATTTATTTATTTATTATTGTTATTTTATTCAGTCTGAATTTAGCTAAGTATGTATTAACTAAATATGTCCCAGTATACTGAAAGTGAGGAAAAACCAAGGGCAACAATGTCAACACTCACCATAGTGAAAGTCTCACCTCCTCTCACCTACCAAGGAAACTCAGATTCTTGTCCTTCTACCAAAGGTTAAACAACAAAGTGCTTGCTTAAGAATAGGTTCTTGAAATGACAGGTCTTCCAACTCTAGAGTCAGTCAACAGAGTGTCCTCTTTACTGGAGAAAGAAAGGTCAGGGATTTGGCCTGTCTTTGTGTTTGCAGTTACCAAAAACATCTTCTTCACGACCACTGTGACTTTTTGACTGCCCAACTTCATCCATTTTTCTTATTTTTCAGTTTAACTTACTATTCGTTTTTCTAATATCTTAAGGTGGATATTTAGCTCACTAATTTCAGCATTTCTTCATTTCTAACTAAAGCGATAAAAATCTTTCTAAATATAGCATTAACTGCAACCCACAAGTTTAATACATTGTATTTTTCACTTACAATAATTTTATTTTTCAATTACAATTGACATATCTATATATATAAAAGACTAATATGCAAAGAGTCCCTGCAGGAGTTTGACCAAGAGACCAGGAGTCCTATAGCTTGCTATGATGTGCGCTGACCACCAGGGGGTGGTGCAGAACCAAGGAAGGCCCTGGCTGGTAGCCAGAAGGCCCTAATTGGCCCTGATCGCCAGCCAGGCCTAGGGACCTTACCCATGCATGAATTTTGTGCACTGGACCTCTAGTAATATCATATTAGTTTTAGATGTACAACCCAATGATTAGGCATTTATATAACCTATGAAGTGATCACCCCAATAAACCTAGTACTCATCTGACACCATACATAGTTATTACTACACTAGAGGCCCAATGTATGAAATTAATACCAGGGGCTCGGCCCCCACCACTGCTGCAGCCACCTCTGCCTCGGCCCCCACCACCACCGTGGCTTCATCCAGAAGGTCATCCTGTCTAATTAGCATATTATGCTTTTATTATTATAGATTATTGACTGTATTTCCTATGCTGTACTTTACATGCCCATGACTATTCTGTAACTATCAATTTGTATTTCTTAATCCTTTCACTTTTTTTCACTCATCTCCCAAAACTCTTCCCATCTAGCAACTGTCAAAATGTTCTCTATATCTACTTGTTCATTTATTTTGTTTTTCAGATTCTCCATATAAATGAAATCCTATGGTATTGTCTTTCCCTGACTTATTTAACTCAGCACAATATTCTCTAGGACCATCCATGTTGTTGCAGATGGCAAGATTTCATTCTTTTTTTAATGTTTGAATTATATTTCATTGTATATGTACACCACTTCTTTATCCATTCATCCAATGATGGACACTTAAGTTGTTTCCATATCATGGCTATCTATATGTATAAAACCCTAATATGCAAATAGACCAAACGGCCGAACAACTGAACAACTGTTTGTTATGACGTGTGCTGACCAACAGAGGGTGTGCGCAGACCAGGGCAGGTGTCTGCCGCAGTGGGATGGTGGATCAGGTGAGCAGGAGTGCCAGACCAAGGTGGGATGCCAGTTGCAGTCATCGGGGTGAGGCTTTGGTGATTACTGAAAATTCTTTGCTCCTGCATGCTGTGGTCCCATGTGGCACTCACACCTGCTGCTGGCACCAGGCTGGCCCCGCTTGTACCAGCTGCTGGTGCTGGAGCTGCCGCTCACACCTGCTGCTAGCACTCAGCGCCAGTTCCAATTGCTCAATGCCGTCAGCAGGTGTGAATGGCTTCTTCTGGCCCCAATCACCCCTGAGGGCTTCTCCACCTCCCCCTGCTCTTGAGGGGCAATCGGGGAAGCAGTCACCACTCGCACCCGCTGACATCGCTGGCCTCACTCTCATGTGCTGCTGGCGCCAGCCCCAACAGCTCCATGTGTGGGAGCAGTGGCGATGAGAGGGGGCTACTGCAGAAAGGGCACTGAGGGCCATGGCAGAAGTGGCCAGGAAGGGGTGCAGAGGATGGGCTGAGACCCGCCCCTGTGCCCACCACAGCCTCACAGCCCACAGGTCCTTTCAAGGTGCATGAATTCATGCACTGGGCCCCTAGTTGTAAATAATGCTGCTATGAACATATGTATGCATAGATTCTTTTTCTTTCTTTTCTTAAAGAATACCCCTTAAAATTTCATGTAATACTGGTTTGGTGGTAACTCCTTTAGTTTTTTCTTGTCTGAGAAGCTCTTTATATGTCCTTCAATTCTAAATGATAGCCTTGTTGGGTAGAATAATCTTGGTTGTAGGTCCTTGTCTTTCATTACTTTGAATATTTTGTGCCAATTCCCTCTAGCCTCTAATGTTTCTGTTGAGAAATCAGCTGACAATCTTATAGGAGCTGCCTTATAGGTAACTAATTACTTTTCTCTTTCTGCTCTTAAGATTTTCTCTTTGTCATTACTCTTAGGCATTTTAATGACGATGTATCTTGGTGTAGGCCTCTTTGGGTTCATCTTGAGACTCTCTGTGCTTCCTGGACTTGTATGTCTAATTCCTTCACCAGGTTAAGAAAGTTTTCTGTCATCTTTTCAAATAAGTTTTCAATATCTTGATCTTTCTTTTCTCCTTCCAGCACCCCCATGCTGTGAATGTTGGATATTTGAAGCTGTCCCAGAGGTTCCTTATGCTATCTTCATTTTCCTGGCTTCTTTTTTTCTTTTTCAGTTCTGATTGGATGTTTTCTGCTTCTTTATCTTCTAAATTTCTGATTTGACCTTCTGCTTCATCTACTCTACTGTTGAGTTCCTGTAATATATTCTGCATTTCAGTTATTGTCTTCTTTATTTCTTACTGGTTCTTTTTTATGGGTTTTTTATCTCAATTTTTATGTTTCCTAACTCTTTGTTGAAGTTCTCACTAAGTTCATCTACTCTTCCCCTAAGTTTATTGAGCAACCTTACAGCCAGTTTTTTGAATTCTGCATCTAGTAGGTTGCCTGTCTCATTTTGTTTAGTTCTTTTTCTTGAGCTTTTTTCTGTTCTTTCATTTGTGATGTTTCTTTGTCTCCTCATTTTGGCTGCTTCCCTGTGTTTGTTTCTATGTATTAGGTAGAGCTGCTACATTCTTAGTAGAGTGGCCTTGTGTAATAGGTGTCCTGTAGGGCCCAATAGCACAGGCTCCCCAGTCACCTGATCTGGTTCTCTAGGTACCTGCTCCTCCATGTGGGCTATGTACACCCTCTTTTTGTAGTTGAGCCTTGATTGCTGTTGGTACAGCAATGATATACTTCTAGGCTGATGGGCTGCAAGGAATGGCTGCCACTATAGCAGAGTTGCTGTTGTGCAGGGTCAATTCCATTTTAGAGGGCAAAATTCACTTCAGAGGGGCTCTGGTACTTGGTGAGTCTACTCCTTAAGTGTGTGTCTCATGGAGGTGGTTGGGTGGTGCTCTGGCATGCTCTAAAGCTGATTAATGGGTGCTCTGGCTCTGGAACCTCATGGGAGGTGCAGGCCAAGATCAGCCACCATCTATGGTCTTCTCAGGTCCAATAGACAGGAACTATAGAGCATTCTGCAGTTGGCTGCTATTTGTGCTGGGCTTGGAGGTGCCCAGGAGAGGCCAAACCTGTGAATCAAAGCCAGTAACCTAGTACCAGATCTGGGACCATTTAGTAAGAGGAATTGGGCACAGGAGGTCAGATGTTGTTTGTTTGCGGGTTGTGAACCTTTGAGAGATTTGAGAAAGTGCATAGTATGAGTCAAGACAGGCTGCTTGTATGGAAAAGCCACTGGAAACAGCTTGGGTATATCTGCAAGTTGGGTGGGTTGGGATCACCAGGGCAGGGCAAACAGTATGAGCCAGACTGATGGAAACTCATATATGGTTCTTTGGAGGGTGGGCTATTCTGTAGGGGGGTGGGCTCAGCAAAAGAACAATGACCTCTGCCAGCACATCTGTCTAGGAGAAAGCTGTCCCTCAAACTTTTATCCCAAGGCCAGATAATTCAGTTCCTCCCATATGTCCCTGGCATTCCTTTCTAGCTGCAATTCCAGCACTAGAGCTCAGAGCAAGTGAGTCTGAATAAGTCTATGTGGACCCTTTAAGAGGAACACCTGGGACTCCAGCAGCCCACTGTCTCATTCAGCCCAAAACCACACTGGGTTTCACAGCCAGAATTATGGAGACTTCTCTTCCTGGCACTGGGTTAGAGATCCTGGTGTGAGACTGGGACTCTTTGCTACTCAGGGGGACCTCAGCAGCTGAGATATCCTCCATATTTTTAACCACCACATGTGGGTGTGGGACTAGCCCATTTGGTGTCTCTGTTCCTCCTACCAGTCTCAATGTGGCTTCTTCTTTATATTCTTAGTTTGGGGACTTCCGTTCTCAAAGTGTGTCTCTCATGGAGGTGATTAGGTGGTGCTCCACTACATTTCAGGCAGTTCTGAATAATGGTTGTTCTATAGTTTATTTGTAAGTTTGATGTGGTTGGGGGAGGATGCAAGTACTGAACTTACCTACATCTCCCTCTTGACCCTCCATGGCCAATAGATAATATCTTACTGTAACTTTATAATTTTCATTGTGCTATAGTTTTTGATCCACGTGTTATGCAGATTTGTACTTCTTAATTTCTTAGTTTCCAAACTCAAGTTTTTCTATTTATCTTGTTGGGTTGTGCTACCATTTAATTGCACTAAGTCAGACAAAAATCACTATATCGTTATAATTTCAAAATTACTATGTTTTCATTTAAATGCAAATGTTCCACATGGATTTAAAATGAATGTGTGGTCTGCAGTCATTTGACTCAGTGTTTCATATGTGTCATCAGATCAAGTTTTTTAATTGTATAGTACACATTTTCTGTAATCGTTTGTTCTATAAAACATTGAGAAATATGCTGAAATCTCTGAGTATGATGGAAGATTAAGATTTGCCTTTTTGCCGAAACCGGTTTGGCTCAGTGGATGGAGCGTCGGCCTGCGGACTGAAGGGTCCCAGGTTCAATTCCGGTCAAGGGCATGTACCTTGGTTGCGGGCACATCTCCAGTAGGAGGTGTGCAGGAGGCAGCTGATCGATGTTTCTCTATCATCGATGTTTCTAGCTCTCTATTCCTCTCCCTTCCTTTCTGTAAAAAGCTCAATAAAATATTTTTAAAAAAAGATTTGCCTTTTTTATAGGTATGCCAATTTTGCTTTACATATTTTGGGGCAATATTTGGTATATATAAGTTTAATTTTTTATATTTTCTTTGTTAATTGAAATTTTATCATTATAGTGCACCATTTTATCTCTGACAAAGAGATTAAGCTTTGTTTTAAAGTCTCATTTGACTGATATAGATCTAGGGACACTAGCTTTTGAGGTTGGCAGTTTATGTACTATATCTGTTTCTATTATCTTATCTTCAACAATTATATACACTTATAAAAGTGTATATAAAGTGTTAAGACACTTTAGAAGTGTTTTATCTAAGTAGCTGAGTGTTACATTTTTATTCAGTCTAACATCTTTATCTTTTAATTGGATCATTTAGTCCATCTCCATTTGATATAATTACCAATATATTCTTTTAAATCTACCATCATATTGAGTGCTTTATTACTTGTCCCATCTATTTTATGTTCCTTTCTGCCCTCTATTTTTTTTTTTACTTCTTTTGAACTAATTATTTTTATTATTTGATTTATCCTCTATTAGTTTGGAAGCAATATTCGTTATTCTG
>NW_006295180.1:3952968-3955346 GCF_000327345.1 Myotis davidii | reverse complement strand
CTAGTACTAACTAATTTATGACTTTTATTCTCTTTCAGGAAAATTCAAAAACATTAGAACACTTTAATTCTATTTTTCCTATTCTCAGATTATTCTCTTTTTATTACTACCTACTCTTACTGTAATAGATGTGATGTCACTCTCAGACTATATTGAGAATACAGATCAAAGAGTTTTGATCTGTAAAGATGAGAGATTTAATTTATGATCTCAAGTTCATCCCCTTTTCTGAATCATCAAGTCCTTTCATATGTTGATGATTTGGTGATGTTTCTTGTTAGCTATTCTCTATGGAGGAACGTCTTTATCTATCCAATATTGGTAGTCTAGATGGATTTTCCTTGAAGCTCTGTGGGGTGTTTTGATAGATTGCATAAAAACTGGAAGCAATTATTTCTCTCACTGAATACATACCTTCTTGCTGTATGACTTTGTAACTTCTCCCCTCAAGAGTTGGAATCTATTTATCTTCTCCTCAATCTTGACTGGCTTTATGAATTGCTTTAACAAGCAAAATATGGCAGAGTCAGGTTCTAATTCCAAGCCAAGGCCACAAGAGGTCTTGTGCATTTTGGTTCTTTCTCTTGAATTTAGCAGAGCCACTAAATCAAGATCAGGCTGGTTCTCTAGGGGTTGAAAGACCATGTGAAGAAATGAGGCATGACAGCTGAGGCCATCCTAGATCAGCTGCCCCCAGCCAACCCATTAGCTGACCAAACACAAAAGTGAACCCAGCCAAGACCAGAACCACCCAGCTGAACTCACTCAAATTATCAACTTGCATAATTGTGGGCTAAAAAAATATTTTGATGAAAGTTTTTAAAATATATTTTATTAAGTTCAGAGAGGAAGGGAGAGGGAGAGAGAGAGAGAACCATCAATGATGAGAAAGAATCATTGATTGCTGCCTCCTGCACACCCCACACAGGGGATGGAGCCCACACCCAGGCATGTGCTCTGACAAGGAATTGAACCATGATCTTCTGGTTCCTAGGTCAAGGCTCAACCACTGAACCACACCAGCCAGGCTAGATGAAAGTTTTGATGCCTCTAAAGGTACAATTTAAATCTACATTTAAATTGAAGTGAAAAACTTTTATGGTTTAGCTAAAGTAGTAGTCATCGCCAAGATTGTCTCTAGGGACCATCTCTAGATACATAAAATATTACTTAGTTCACATGTATATTAAAATAAAGTGTGATAAATTTTGCATGTTTTTAACTTCATCCTACACCCTGACCTTCTTTCAACAGACTGGGAAGTCTGTTATTAAAGAATCTCAAGTTAGAGTGTTGTCATTTTACATTAAAATGTAAGGTGTTTTGTTTTTGTTTTTTTCTTCACTCACGTATAACCTGTAAGAGCGCAAAATATCTCTCACATCAGATGGAGGGTAAGGATAATAAAAAAATCTCTAATGGTTAAAAATTCGGTCTGAAAAAAAAGCATTGATCAACATGTACTAGGTTAGAGAATAAATTCCTAGGCTGAATAACCTAGCATTTTATTCAGACTTGAGTAAAATATTACACAAAGGAGCTGGACTCATTTTTTAAAATATTAGACATACAGTTTTTCTATCCTAAAGCATATTTGTGTCTGCTGGCAGACAAGTACAGGTAATTGCCTCCAGGTGTTTGCCTGCAGGAAGTCATTGAAATTCAGTGCTAGTAATGGCAGTTTCCTCAGCAGCAAAAACTAACCTGCAGGAACCTCGTAGGCATAGGTATATTTTAGAATAGCAATGCCAGCCAGCTGAAAGGCCAAAGACCCAGAAGGCCCAGCTTAACAAGAAACAGATTAACTAAAACAAGAATCAGGACAAATTTTTAACTATTAACAAAAATTTAAGACGTAAATAAACATTTATTATTTTATAAAAATTTTAAAAGTCGTTTCCTTTTCTTAGATTCTTACTTGTTTATGGTAGCTGCACAGCAGATTTCTCCACTCCTCTCCCAGAGAAAATATGAATTACAAGAATAACTGCGCATTTCTTTAAGTTCTGTTTCTATAGAAGCTCATGTTAAAAAATATTCATTATTAAAAATAATCCTTTCAGGGGCGGGTTTATAGAGTCAATGGGGGAAACAAGCGGGTATCTATAATACTTTAAACAATAAATATATATTTTAAAAAACTGGATCTTTTTTCCACTGTGAAGAAATAATCTAGGGCATATTATTATTAAAGACTAGAGGCCTAGTGCACAAAAATTTGTGCATTGGAGGGGGGGGTCCCTCAGCCCGGCCTGTGCCCTCTTGCAGTCTGGGACCCCTCAGGGGATGACCACCTGCTGGCTTAGGCCCGCTTCCTGGGGAATTGGGCCTAAGCTGGCAGTCAGACATCACTCTGGCAGCCCGGGAGCCCTCGGGGG
>NW_006295180.1:3935558-3952862 GCF_000327345.1 Myotis davidii | reverse complement strand
GCCACGCCCCCTTTAGTGTGGGGGGTCCCCGCTGGGGTGCCTGGCCAGTCTGGGTGAGGGGCTGAGGGCTGTTTTCAGGCTGGCCAAGCCTCCCCGGCAACGGAAGCTCCCAGCCTATCTTTTTTTTCTTTTGTTCTTTTTATTCTGGGATTTATTTACCTTCTTATAATTGAAACTTTGTTGCTTTGAGTGGAGTTCAGAACCTGCTGTGGCAGGCAGGAAGCCTGGCTTCCTCCATCATTGGGGCAACCAAGCCTCCTGCTTGCTTCAGCTCCGTGGCTGCCGGCCGCCATCTTGGTTGGGTTAATTTGCATATAGTCATTCTGATTGGCTGGTGGGCATGGCTTAAGGCTAGCAAAGGTACAGTCAATTTGCATGTTTGTCTTTTATTAGTGCAGATGGCAGATTAATCATTAGCATTTAGCTCATTTTTTTTCAACTCAAATGATAGTAATGTTGCTGTTTTTTTTTTTACTGAAAGGTGCACATTTACAAAGACAAAATAAACAAGAATGGAGACAATACAACAAAAATTTGAAAGTTGAGAAAAGATCTAAGAAGGATAAATTTAAGCCAGCTGTTGGCAAAGCTGAGAAATAGCCTGATATTTTGGGAAATTTTTCAAATAAAGATCCATGAATGAGCATTATCAGGTACCACTGGATGCTTTGTTGAAAGTATAGATGTTTAGAAGGAGCTGGACCTCCCGATTTCCTCCCCTATCACATGCCACAGGCCAACTATGCACCCCAGCAAACGACTGGAGAGAATTATTTCCTGGAAACAGACATGCTGAGTGTACAATACTAAAAACAGGGAGACTGAGCTTACATACTGATTGCTAGGATTTCCATTATCTCTTGCTCTTTTCTGGTCTGGAATGCTAATGATCGCCCAAGAGCAGGTGCGCCTGCGCACACAGACACATCCATCCAGGCAGGTGATTGGACATCTTCTTTGGGGAATTTGACCAGTCTAAGAAGAAAGATCTGAAAATACTGACACTGAGGGCTCCACAAGGGAAAGTAAAGCCACGTCACCATACAGTGAAGTCTGTGGCTAATAAAAACTAGCCACTCGCTCATCTAATCAGTTTTGAGCGTGAATTCCTACTTCAAGTAGCCAGACAATATTCTCAGTAGTAATGCTGGAAGCTAGAAGACAGTGAATTAATGCGTTCAAAATTCTGAGAAATGTCATTTTCATCCTAGAATTTTTATCCAGGTAAACTATAAATTAGTGTGAAGATAGAAAAAAGATATTTTCAGATGATCCAAGTTTCAAATAATTTTGTTTTCCATGAATTCTTTCTTAGCCTCTGGAGGATGGGTATTACTCAAGGAAGGGAATAAACTAAGAAAAAGCCCCTGGAAATGGTGTCCTATCTGAGGGACAGGAGAGGCAATCCTCAGGAAAACGGTAAAAGGGATACATGGGAACCGTGATAAGGCCTAGAGGGTGACTTTAGAATATAAGTCAAAAGGCTCTAGGAGAGAGCTATTCAATAAAACCAAATTAATAATGTATTGAGTAAGCTTGAATGGATTAAGATGGTATTTACCCATCTTAGATTTAATTAATAAGTACATAGAAAGCCAAGCAAATATACAAATTAGGCAATTATTTTCAGCAGGGAAATGAAGATAAATGTATATTAAGTGATTTAGCTGTAAGTAGTGTTTATAATAACAGACGTGGTCACAGTGATGATGAACCTGTAAGCACTGCTGATCTAAATGAGACTATAATCTACAGGGGACACCTGAGGGCATGGGCACTGTAACTTCCCTTCAGGAGAGAGTGAGTTCAGGTGAAGAAAGAAAGGTAAAGTCTCACATTTCAGAGTGAAAAGTCAATAGGCAATTTCTAAATTGAAAAGTCAAAAATTTGCAAAATGCTTATGTTAGTTATAGTTACAAATGTAAATATGAAAGAATTGGCAAAAAAAAGAGAAATATTTGTGTCTAAAGATTGAGGCCCATGCCCATTTGGCTCAGTGAATAGAGTGTCGGCCTGTGGACTGAAGAGTCCCGGGTTCAATTCCTGTCAAGGGTCCATGCCCCGTGTGCAGGATTGATCACCAGTAGAGGGCAAACAGGAGGTAGCCGATCAATGATTCTCTCTCGGCATTTCTATCTCTCTCCCTTCCTCTATGAAATAATCAATAAAAATATATTAAAAATAAATAATAAAATAAAGGGTGGAAAAAAGATGCTAATGGAGATGATAGAAAGCAGGTTTTTTTTCATAACAAGAATAATAATTTTCTGACTCTTTAAATTTCTTTCTTTTTTTAAAATATATTTTATTGATTTTTTACAGAAAGGAAGGGAGAGAAATAGAGAGTAGAAACATCGATGAGAGAGAAACATAGATCAGCTGCCTCCTGCACACCCCCTACCGGGGATGTGCCTACAACCAAGGTACATGCCCTTGGCCGGAATCGAACCTGGGACCATTCAGTCCGCAGGCTAACACTCTATCCACTGAGCCAAACCGGTTAGGGCTAATTTCAATGAAAAATTGTACATTACTTTTAAAAGGAGAAAACAAGTTCAGGTTAAAAGTTGCCCCTAAAATCCTTGAGCAACTTTTTTCAAGAGCTATGGATGACTTATCTAATAAAAGTCAGATCTCTCTCTACTTCTTCATTCAAAGAAGCATATAATGAGTATTTGTTAAATGACCATATTTTTACAAGGTGCCATGCGAGATACCATGGAAAATGTGAATAGGAAGGAGTACAATATGATTTTGTTCCTCACAATATGATTTGCAAACAAATAGGAAAGGTATGTGAAACATGTTTTTACATGTTTATTTGAATCAGTGAAAAAAGGACTAGTGTGGAGGTGAAGGAACGACATAAAACAGTATGAAATAAATAGGTTCAGAACTTTTTATTTTGATGTGGCAATTGGAATTGAACACTGAAGGAGGTAGACTAGATAGTACTAACATGAGCAAAACCATAAAGAAAGCAAATGTTTCAGCAAGTTTGGGTGGTTGCAAATCATTCAATATAATGGGGGACAAAGAATGACAATGTGAACTGGAAGAGAGCAGGGATCTTGTGTGCCATGTTTATCACTATATTCTAAACCCCTAGAACATTGCCTGGCACATAATAGATAATAAATAGTTGCTCAATGGATGGTTTGATAAGATCAGAAAGATAAGTCAGGAGTTAGTAACAAAGGGCCTTGATGCCATGTTAAGAAATTTAGAATTTAGCAGAAACCGGTTTGGCTCAGTGGATAGAGCGTCAGCCTGCGGACTGAAAGGTCCCCGGTTCGATTCCGGTCAAGGGAATGTACCTGGGTTGCGGGCACATCCCCAGTAGGAGATATGCAGGAGGCAGCTGATCGATGTCTCTCTCTCATCGATGTTTCTAACTCTCTATCTCTCTCCCTTCCTCTCTGTAAAAAATCAATAAAACATATTTTTAAAAAAAAGAAATTTAGAGTTTAGACTATAAGTAATAAAATCATTGAGGAGAGGTTTGCCATGGTTCTAATTTTCATGGCTGAATTCAGGATAAATTGGAAACAAGATATGTTAGGTTAGGAAAACATGAAAAATGAAAGTTTGAATTATATCCATTAGCCCTGAAGTAGAACGGAAGAAAAGAAAAAAGAAAGGTCATTATAGAAACTAGACATAATTTTATGGAAATGAACTGAGTTTGGGGGTCAGAAAATCTAACTTTAAATCCAGTCTGGGTCATTTAATATGTTTGAAAATCTCAACAAGTCATAGAAACTTTTAGAGTCCTTATTAGTAAAATCAAGTATGTTTTAAAACCCTTCATTTGTTGTCTAAAAGGTATTAAGTAACTTTTATGGATATGTAAACACATTAAGGCAGTATAAATAAATTGAGATGGGGACAAAAGAGGAAAACATGAGTGGGTACATAAAACAAAGCTAGGAATGAAGCTAAAGTCCACTGTGGTACACAAAATGATGTGAACGCATGTTGCAAATTACAAAGAGCTATCCAAATAATAGGGGCAGCTAATCTACACCATTTCTGATTTCCTGGAAGCTTGAAAGATATTGCCAGGGGACAAGAGGAAAGGGCATGATGTGGAGGCAGAGGCGATGAGTGTTGAGAAAATGAATCTAAGAAAAAAATTTTTTTTAATGTAGGAGGTATGTGAGTGGATCTGTAGCAGAAGAGTCTGCGGAGTAGGAGACAGAGAGAATAACGAGAGGGCCACACCTGGGCTCTGACTGGAAAAAAACAAAGGAGGCACAGTCAATGCGAAGCAAATTGGCCTTACGTGGAGAATAGATTCCACTTCCTGCAGAGGAGGAGGAAAGTAGAAGAGCAGAGGAAGGTCGAGTAACAGTGAAATTGTGGAGCATCAGGGGTTAATGGACTTCTCATTCTCCACAGGCTAGTGAAGGGCTTCTGCTAAAAGCAAGATAAGTGAGTGGGTGAGGGGAGGAGTTAGGAGGTTCAGAGGAGCAGACACGTTTCCAGTCATTAGAGGGCAGAGATACAGACCCAGCGTGAGGAGGACCATCAACTGTAAATATACCCAAGCTTGTTGAGACCAAAGAAACATTATATATTGCAGTCACGGTTTATATAACATGTATGCTTTATGGACAGTGTTTTTTGTTTTTTTTTTAAACATGTTCTCTCACTAGTCTTCATATGCTATCATTCCATTATAAAATAAGGAAATTGAAGCTGAGAAAGAAATAACTTGCTCAGGACAACAGGGCAGGAAAATTCTTGTCTCACATTATAAAAATTTTAATCAGGTTTGGTCATTAGTGGGAAGAAATCATCCTATTTATGTTATGAAATAGTTCCCTGATTAGCAAGAAAAGTGGAAAGCTTCATAGGGATGAGATAAAGTCAATATTGTCCAAAATATTATTTTGGTCAGTATTACGCAAAGCATGTGTTTGCAGTGAATGAACAGAAACTTCATAACAATTGCACAGAAAAAAATTTTTTTAAAGAGACCATTAGACTAACACCAATCAGATTAGAATTTCTTGTGTGGACAAAAATCTTACTGTCATCTTTTCTACTTTGCAATGTTTTCATGGTTAATCTATCTTGAGAACAGGAGATGTTGAAAGCAGAGGTGTTTAATGTTAACTTACTCATAATTAAAACATCATAGTTTAAATTGGAGTAAAGGGAGGTTGTAACATGCTTAAGTTTAGAATGATTTGTAAATAAAATAAGGAATTTTCCCTTGGAGAGGAAGAGGCCTTTCAAGATCTCAGCTGAGAATAAAAAGTAAAAAACTGGATAAAGTAATGAGACAGAGAAAAGTAGTGTGCTCTATCTTTAAAGACATTATAGAATAAATTGCTTTGAGAAGGCAGCAGTTTTGTTGTTAATTTTTAATCTTTTCATTGATTTTTACAGAGAGGAAGGGAGAGGGAGACAGAAAGGGAGAAACACTGATTCGATAGTGTAGCATTAATCAGCTACTGGGGAGCAAGCCCGCAACCCTGGCATGTGCCCTGACCCAGAATCAAACCAGCAACCTGTTGGTGCATGGGATAATGCTCAACCAACTGAGCAAACTGGCCAGGGTGAGAAGGAAATAGTTTTAAAAAGGGTATATAGACAAGCTTTTTAGAACCCGTACCTTTTTTAAAAATCAATATTTTATTTTTTAGAGCAGTTTTAGGTTTACCAAATAAAGTAGTGCCTCTCTCCTCCCACCCTTCATTATTAGCATTTTGCATTAGTTGTGGTATATTTTATGAACCAATATTGATAAATTATTATTATTTAAGGTCTATAGTTTACATTGGAGTTCACCCCTTGTGTTGTACTTTTCTTTGGAACCCATAGTTGTTGTTTTTTTTTCATTGAATTTATTGGGGTGACATTGTTCTACCATTTTTTAATTGTACTACCTAGAAAGTAGTTTCGATTTGTTAATATTTAAGTTGAGAAAAACTTTCAAAGAATTAACTACACATTCAGATTTTGAATTTGTGCTACTGTTTCTAGATAGTTGATTTTTATCCAAGATTTCAAAGCAATTATAGAAGAGATCTTTTGTATTTTTATACTACCTCTTGAAAAATTTACAACCAGTAGCCTCTAATCATATCTCAACATTACTGAGATAAATTTGAATGTATTTAAATTTAAATATATTTTTAAATTTAAATTTTTACTGAAATTCAATAATTTAAACCTAAATGCCTTAAGATTTGAGGAAATTATCATGTAAATTTTGTAGCTATCACAAAATTATATAGTAGAGAAGGGACAAAATATAGATTAATTTTGTTTTCAAATAAATATTTTACAGTGAATGTAATTACACCTGTCATATTATCTCAGATTGAAAAGAGTCTAAAATATATAATCTAAATACTGTAACTTATTTTTGAAGATTTGTCTATATTGAAATAATATGTGATTCTTACAATGACATCTCAAGTAGATCATAATCAAAAAGGAAAGAATGAAGGCGTGCATAGAAAGAAAATAGGTTTTAAAAAATCTAAAAAAGATGAGGTCTGTGATTAAAGTTTATATTGTCACAAAGTACCTGATTAGAAAATTCACCATCTTTGAAGTGTAACCAACAAAATCATAGACTCTTTACCCTAAAATGGACTTTAGGGAGCTAGTTTAACACATCACATTACAGGTAGAAATTAAAATTCAGTGAAGTGTCCATGTTAGTGATAAAAGGTACCACTTATCTATGATTCTCACACACACACCAACAGTACTGGATACAAGTAAAGTCTATGGATTTCAATTCCCTGAAAGGATGGTTCACGGCTAATGTTCAGAGTTGGTTATTAATTAATTAGTTAATTAATAAGAAAGATTATGGGAGGGCGATGTAGAATAATAAGATAGAGGTACCTGTTTTAGAAACAATTTAGAGCACAAGGTAGAAACCTAGAAACAATAAAGCAACAATACCACTTAAAAGTTGCTGGCATGATTAACTACCTAATTGGGAGTATACCAATTTTATATGAGTCTGTTGGGCCATGTCACAAAGTGGTCACAAAAAAGGGGCAATTCAGCGAGATCCTAGAGAATGGGGAGGGTTTTGATGAGCAGAGTAGAGAGGCAGGCATCCCATGCAATGACAGCAGTTGGAAATAGGGAGGAAGGGAAGCACCAGAAACAGCTAGTGGAACCATTAGTTGAAATGAAGACTTTATTTAGGGAAGCAGCTGATAATAATGCTGGCAATATACACCTGGGTCACATTGTGGATGGAAAGCAGCTAGCAGTGGTTCTCAACCTTAGCTGCACATTAGAATCAACCTGGGAATCTTTTTAAAATCCTGATTTCTGGGCCTCATCCTCCGGAAATTCTGTTTCTTCGTTACTAATGCTGTGGCCCCACCCCAAAACAAAGAAACAGAATTTCCGAGGATGAGGCCCAGAAATCAGGATTTTAAAAAGATTCCCAGGTGATTTTAATGTGCAGCCAAGGTTGAGAACCACTGAGCTAGAGAATATGGACTTCATCTTACAGTTAGAGGGAAGCTACTTGATTTCTGGAGTAAGGGAGTTATATAATCAAAGCGTTATTTTTAGGAGATAATAAGGTGGGGGAGGGTGCTTGATTAAGAGAAGCTAGGAATGTTTGGACTCCAGCCCTATTTTTTCCAAGTTGATGCCTTGGTGGACAACTGCTTTCTTTCCCCAGACACTCTCTCATTGGCAGCACTGAAGTACCACTGGACAAGATGACTGAGCAGCTTTTCATTACATGTGATGTAGAGGGTATTTGCTTTTCATCTGTAGCAATCTTTGAAGAAGAATTAGGAAAAAAAATTTTAGATGTATCACATCACACCTCTCTATCTTAGGATAATAAAAGTGAAATCCAAATCTTTTAAATATGGGTGAAAAAAACGGGAGTTAGCATTAAGGAAACAGGCATGAAGCTCTTGGTTAAGAGAAAATTGAGGAATTAGAAAAATGTGGTTGGAAATGATGTCAAAATTGTAGGCTATGGTGGTTGTAAAGAGCTAATTCTGATTTTAATTATATAATCTGTATTCAAGAAGCCAGGTGTCAGGGCAGTATAAACTAAAAGAAAAAGAGAGATTGTGAAGTATTTTCCATCCAAGGAATTCAATGCACTTGTAAATATTAATGGAAGAAGTAATTTCAATTGAATTTAAGAGGACAGATGTCCAATTTACAGACGTCATAGAATCTAAAAGTAATATAGCTCTGGGTTTAAGAATAAGCCATTACTTGAAATTCAGAAGCAAAAAAGCGAAAGAAAATAGAGCAGAAAATGGCAAGTAGTTACACGTAAGGAAATAAATGCTTCCTTGGAAAGGAATCCAATTATTATGTAAGTGAAAAAAAAGAAGGGAGGAGATAATGAAGAGACATGGAAGAAAAAAGTAAAGAATATGTTCCGCATAGTGGGAGAATAAAAAAAAAAGGAGGCAGTTTAGTAAGATACTTTTATAAAGTAGATACGTTCAGATTACTTATTAAGCACTCACTGTCCTATAAAGCATCCCTCGGAAGCAGATTATGATTATCACCCCATTTTACAGACCAGTGTCTGTAAATTTTACAGTGTCCTCTAGTCCTTTGGCACATTAACCTTAGGTCAGTGGTTCTCAAACTTGGCTGCACATTAAAATCACCTGGGAATCTTTTTAAAATCCTGATTTCTGGGCCTCACCCTCTGGAAATTCTGTTTGTTATGGGGTGGGGCCATAACATTACTAACAAAGAAACAATTTCCGGAGGATGAGGCCCAGAAATCAGCATTTTAAAAAGATTCCCAGGTGATTCTAATATGAAGCCAAGGTTGAGAACCACTGCCTTAGGTTGCTCAGTAGCAATGAATCTGAATTGTAATTTGGCTACAATAAGAAACATTACTGTTTCTTTCTTTTTTCCCAGGATCTTTAGTTCAACCTAGAAGAATGATTCCTTTGACTTATCTGCTACACAACTGGCCAATATTCCACGATGCCATCTCAATACTGCATTATATTTTAGATTACCAGAAAAATCGAGCCAGCTTCAAGGAAATCTAGTAGCAAAAATTCCATACTATTAAGTCAGCTGCTAATATTTCTGCAGCATTCCAGAATTTCTTATTTAAGTGGTGGCCACATTTTTTTTTCTGGCCTTCTTTTGAATTTGTGAGAACAGACACACACCAAATATTTTCTTGTGACTTATTTCAGAATGATAGCTTGGCCTTCTGGGGATATGAAGCACAGACCACTGTCATACAGTAACTTATGTTTGAAAACTTTTAAAAAAATAATTGGTTTGGGACAAGACTTTTTTCTAAATAAGAAAATTAAAAAATTCTTAATAAATCTCACTAAAAATTCAAATGAAAAAAATTGTGTGAGTTTGTTTTAATGGTATCAAAATGGATACAAGATCATCAGTTGCCCAAAATACTTAATAGGAGTCTTTATTGAGATGGTAAAAAATATATTTCTTTAAAGAAAATCCAAAAAACTAACCATCTACTTTCCCCCAATCAGACTTTAGTATAATAGAAAATTATGCGTTTAGAATAAGGCAAATAGCAGGAGAGCTACTGTTAGAGAAGTCTCTGCTTTACCTTTCTGAAAATCACTTTATTTTGTTCCAGAGTGGTGAACTATGGAACTTTCTGGGAGAACGTGGTTACGAAACTGTTTTGTGATCAGGGAGCAGAAGGGAGGAACTGTTTTGACTCTCTTGTTACTATGTGAGGGTTGGAATTTTGCATCCAGAAGGTTCCACAACAGTTGGGAATGACAGTTGTGTGAGTGGCAAGCAGAAGACAAATGTGTGTGTCCTGTTACTCCTGCTCTGAGCACCACACACCACGACTGTGCCAAGATTTCCTGCTTGCATCAATATTTTTTGTAATTACCAAACCACTTATGCATTATCCATTAATAGCAAAAAAGTCTTACAATAATATCTTCACTGTCTTTAGGATAGACAGCCATGTGGCTAGCTGATACTCAACACACACACACACACACACACACACACACACACACACACAGCCTTATTCAGATGCCTTATTATAACTCTGTTCCATTTCCAATCATCTACTATAAATCAAGCTCCACCTCTTCTTGCAGAAATGAAAATAGCTGAACCTTAAAAAGCACTCCAAACACGTTAAAGTTTATTGTGAGCTTTAATGGCCTATTTTCAGTGGCTTACTCTTGTCTTTTATTTCTTTGCTTATCTCTTACTGGTGTATTAATATTACTTTCCTTTTCCTTAGCCTCTATAAAGTCCATTCTGTCTATTGTTCTTTCTCCAACTTGGCCAATTTGGACTTTGACTCTAGATTCTTAGGTTGCTTTATATTGAAACCTGTAGGCATTTTGGCATAATAGGAACTGCCATAAAAAGAAGATATCAATAAGCTCAAAATTATAGATTAAACCATGAGCTTTTAGAAACTGAAAATTAAACCAAATAGTATAGAATACTACCACGTTGAATTTAAGGAAGGAAAAGATGGTGGGTTTCAGAGTTGTTTACTAGAAACAATTCAGTTGCAAAATTTCATTCAATAAGCAGGCATCTAGAGAAAACTTTTTGAGCTCAACTACATATTTTAAAAGCCAGGAGCTGGTGAGTTTGGGTCCAGGTTAGGTTGGGGGTAACAGAGATGTTCGTGTAGGAGGTAGACATTGGGAGTCAAGATGTGTTTGGAGAAAGAGAACACTTTTGAAGCTAGTGGGGGTGGAGTTGTGGGGTCGGCAGTTTATGTACAGGAAGGAAAGGTTACTTATAACCATTGATTTAGAAGAGAAACTTGAAATGCTTTAATATTTTTTGACTCCTGTCCCATAACCTGATCCACATACCTAGTGTACCCCTGTGGTATATACTTATCATATATAAAACAAATAATACTCTAAACCTATATCAAGTTCTACTAGACAGGTCATCAGGTGGAAATTAAATCTCAAAGAGAAGGAAACTTGGAGAAAAGCGCTATCTGCTTCATAACTGTGTTTAAGCCCCACCTGCTCTCTCAGATCCCAGACTGCAGCCACTGAGAAGGCAAAGGAAAACTCGAATTCACTGGGGGGCTCAGGACTGGTCGGCTCTGCAGATGGTGAGGGTCCTTGGGAGGCCTTGTGTGGTTGTACTTTCGATATCTTACTTAACCTAAGTCTGACTTCCTTTATCAGTAACATGTAGATAACAACAGCATTGAAGCAGCCCATTCTTTTTTAAAGAAAATTTATTTTGGAATATTTTAGATTTACAGAAAAATTGCATAGATTGTACAGAATGCTCCCATATGCCCTCCCCAAGTTTTTCCCACTGTTAACATCTTACATTACCATGACGCACTTGTCAAAAATGAGAAACTGCCACATGTACATTGCTATTCACTCAACTTCAGACTTTATTTGGATGTCACCAAGTGTTTCCATTAATGTCCCCTCTCTATTCCAGGATCCCATCCAGGGCACCATGTTATATTTAATTATCATGTCTCCTCAGTCTCCAGAGACTTAGTTCAAGATTTAAAAAGTAATAAATGTTAAAGCACACTTAGTAGATTGTGTAAATGCAATAAGGAATTGGTCAACACTTACATATAGCTATAACTTATAAGGAATTGTGACAGGTGCTGTTCTAAGTGCTTTAGAAATACCTGTACATCTAATCATCATAATTCTATGAAGACTCTAATTATACCCACTTTACAGATGAGTAACCTGAGGCACAGGAAGGTCAAATAAATTGCCTAGTATTATGCTTTTGACAGGGTTGGGATCTAATCCAGGTTTGCTGGCTTCTATTTTTTTCTTTGACATTTTTAATTTATTGATTTTAGAAATGGGGGGAGAGAGGAGAGAGAGAAACATCAATTTGTTATTCCACTTACTTATGCATTCATTGGTTGATTCTTGTATGTGCCCTGAGCAGGGATGGAACCCAAAACCTTGGTGTACAGGGACGATGCTCTAACCAACTAAGCTACCTAGCCAAGGTCAGGTTTGCTGTCTTCTAAGTCCATATTGTTTTCTCTGCCATATTTTTTCTTAATTTTATACACATACACACCTACCTTTCTCTCCCTTTCAACATAAAATGCTTAAGCCACGAAACCTTAATCAAAATTATATCAGAGGAGCCCTAGCCAGTTGGAGTGTTGTTCTACAGACCAATAGGTTGTGGGTTCAATTCTAGGTCAGGGCACATACCTAGGTTGCAGGTTCGAACTTTGGTCGGTCAGGTGCGTATGAGAGGCAAGTGGTCAATGTTTCTCTCTCACCTCAATGTTTCTCCCTCTCTCTCAAAGGAGAAATAATTCTTTTTTAAAAAACTTAGGAATGTATATTAAGAGTATGCTAAAGGCAATGGAATTGCTGGTGGTTGAGAATCAAGGAAGGATACAAAAGGAAAAGGATTTGAGAGCAGGAAAAAGGGGAGGAGGATTGAAGTTCTCCAGTCAAGCTCTGCCGGGAGCCAGCTTGGTGACATTGTATAATACACATGACCACTTCATAGTTTAGTTTCCTAGTCTGTAAGATAAGCAGTTCTCTTTTAACCATATTATGTAACATCAAGTCCAGAAATTAAACATTCCAAGTTGTTTAAATGAAAATGCAAAAGTAAGAAAACACTAAAGCTGGCATGAAAGCTGAGTAACTAAGCTGAAAGATGAGCAGGGCTCAGACTACAACAAAGTGGTTCCTTTGGGGCCATTTTGAGAGCAGGTCCTGGGCACAATATTTTAACTAGCAGGACTGCACTCACTTGTAAAGATGTTATGGTCCTCCTCTCCTTCATCTACTCAACGAACATTTATAGCAACACTGTTCCAGGGAACAGGGATTCAGTGGGGAACAAATCAAGCCGCCATTCACCAAGGCCCTCATATTTGACTTGAGGACTGAGAGATAAGAGACTAGTAACCAGTAAGATAATTCCAGAGTGTAAGATGTTATAAAGGAAAGTCATGGAGTGATGAGACAGAGAGTATGGGGTAGGGGAAGTGATATGCACTCTTTAGATAGGATGGATAGAGAACACTTCATTTACATATGTTTGCATTGTGCATACACTGGGGGAAAGGAGACCCTTGAATCCTTTGCCAATCAATAAGATGGCTTTATTTATATAACGCAGTAAAGGTGCAGAAAGCAAAACAGCTTCCCAGAGAAGGTTTGACAATTATTTTACTAGAAATGTTAAAAAGTACATACTAATGGTTTAAGAGTTATTTAGTAAGGACACATATGTAATACTCTAATCAATAAAGAAAATAATAGTTTTTAAAAAAAGAGTTATTTAGGAGTAATTCTTCCTGGAAATAAGTGAGACTAGAATGAAGTCCTTTTGGCCCTCCGAGGCTAAGAAGAAATAAAATTAAGCATGTCCCAGTAGTGTTTCGCTTGGATAAAGGACACTGCAGTCTAATCTAGAGCTTTCCATTTTTTTTTAATGCAGCAGTGTTATTAAAATAGTAATGATAGTTATAATCGTGGCTAACATTCATGGAGTACTCAGTCACTTCCAGGCATTTTCGTCTAGTATTTCACTCAGTCCTCTGTTCACCCCTACAAGGAATGTACTGAGGCTTAAGGAGATGGGAGTGACCTTTCCCACAGTCACCAGTGTCCTCTAACTGAAACCCAGGTATGTCTGAGCTCAAAGTGCATGTTAACTTATTTTATCTACAAGCACCTGACAAGCCTCTTTCCTAGGTCGGTATTAGTTCACTCTGCATTCCCATGTGAAAATATTCTTGTCTGCTATCAGCTGAATTGTGTCCCTACCCTGACTCCCAAATTCATACGTTGGAGCCTTCCCCTCAGTGTGACTGCCTGTGGAAATAGGGTCTTTATGAGGTCATTAAGTTAAAGGAAACATAGGGTGATCCCTGATTCCATAGGCTTAATGTCTAAGAAGAGATACCAGAGAGCTCACTTGCTGTCTGCATGGGCACACCTGGAGGAAAGACCATATGATGACATGGTGAGGAGGTGGCTGGCCAGCTACAAGCCAGGCAGAGCGTTCTCACCAGAAACTGAATCAGCAGAATCTTGATCTTGGCTTTCCAGCTTCCAGATCTGTGAGGAAATAAATTTCTATTATAGAGTCATCCAGTCCATGGTACTTTGTTATGGCAGCCTGAGTTGACTAATACAGTGTATTAGATTGCTGGACTAACACAGCGTCTTAGGTTGTTGGGCTAATACAGTGTCTTAGATAGTTACACTTGTTTCCACATTGTCAGATCATGGATAAAGTTGAATTTTTTAAAAAATAGATTTTATTGATTTTTTACAGAGAGGAAGGGAGAGGGATAGTTAGAAACATTGATGAGAGAGAAACATTGATCAGCTGCCTCCTGCACACCCCCTACTGGGGATGTGCCCACAACCAAGGTACATGCCCTTGACCGGAATCGAACCTGGGACCTTTCAGTCCACAGGCCGACGCTCTACCCGCTGAGCCAAACCGGTTATGGCAAAGTTGAATTGTTTTAATTGAATGCTGTTGCCTCTTAGGAATTGCAAGTATTGCTTCTATCAATTTTTCACCTCTTTAACAGGTAGTACACCAAATAATACTCTTTAGATTATTAGTTGGCATTGAACCTCTTTTTTAAAATATATTTTTATTGATTTCAGAGAGGAAGGGAGAGGGAGAGAGGGATAGAAACATCAATGATGAAAGAGAATCACTGATGGGCTCCCTCCTGCACATGTTCCACTAGGGATCAAGCCCACAACCTGGGCATGTGCCCTGACGGGGAATTGAACTGTGACTTCCTGGTTTATAGGTCAACGCTCAACCACTGAGCCATGCCAGCCGGGCTGAACTTTTAAATAAAGTTAGAAACCAGATTCCTTAGATTGTGTATCCTGTAATGTTAATAATATCAACATTGGCATAAATGTGAATGCATCACACCATCCCAACTTTCCTATTTTTATCACACAATCTACCAAGTTTCAAAACTTGAAACTACAGACTTTTATCTTTTCATTCATTTTTCTTCTTTACGTCACAGATGTAGAACATTAGACTTTATTGTAATACTTTTCACAAAATATAATCTTTAAACTTTGAGCAGCTCCACATTCTTTGAGTTCTCTAGCTGCAGGCAAATTAGTTAGCATTTCCAAATCTCTTTTTCATCTGTAGTATGGGTTCATAGTGGGGATTAAATGAGTTTATATAGCAAAAATAAATTTATATAGCAAAGGCAAGTCATAAACTCTGAACTGTCAATTACTACCACTACCACTACTACTACTATTACTACTGCTAGTGATACCAATGCTACTATTACTCCTACTTCCAATAAAAATACTATGATGATGGATCCTAAATCCATCAGTGACAATAATTTTCCTTAAAAAGATTCTGTCTACACACCTCCAAATGACTACCAGCTACAGGCATACCTCAGCTACACGGCAGGTTCCATTCCAGGCCACCTCAATAAAGTGAATGTCACAATAAAGTGATCACATGAACTTTTTGGTTTCCCGTGCATATAAAGTTATGTTTACATGATACTCTAATCTACTAAGCGTGTAATGACATGGCTAAAAAGATGTACATACCTTAACTAAAAAATTCTTAATTGCTAAAAATGCTAACTCTAATCTGAGCTTTCACTGGCTCATAATTTTTTTGCTGGTGGAGGATCTTGCCTCGATGCTGATGAAAAGACAATATTTGCAAAGTGTAATAAATATGCCTCTATTTGCAGAATCACATCTTAATTCCTTCCTTAATTCCATTTTAAGTCCTTCCTTTTGCCTGTTGCCTGCCCATTCTGTTTTCATAGCTCCTTGCTAGCGAATCCACCCTTCCTGTTTGCCTAGGACAGTCCAGGTGTGTGTCTCTCATCTGGGTAGAGTTATTAATAGTTTCTCTTTCCTTCTCAAAAGTCCAGTTTGGATGCTACATTTATGTGGTCACCCTATTTTTTTTTCACATTTGTTTTGACTCTCCACTCTAGCCAGAAAAATCATCACACATAGTTTACTTGCTTTCACCATCAAACTATTTCCCTTGCCTGGAATGCTGTTTTCATACTATTGCCAAATCTTGAACTTTCCTTCAAAATCCTACTCAGAACTCAGTCTCAGGACGGAACTCTCATAATCCTGCCCTCCACCCAATCCAGAGAGCTCTCAGCAATCATGTAAATAACGCTTATAACTTTAATTGGCTCCGTTTATATGCTGCTCTTGTATCTTTTTTTTTTTCCCCTCTCGGTACTTTTCCATGTGTTTATCCGTGTTTATCCTGTCTCCATTAACTTGTAAACTCCCAGAGGGCAAGGTCTGAACGCAGGCTGGTGTTGGCATAAAGTGGATGAATAGTTAGGGTTGAATGGGTAGACAGTGCAATCCTTCTTGATTACTAATCTGTTAAAAAAAAGAAAAAAGCACCCTTTGTTAGTGCTTTGTGTGTGATGGTTTTGAGACTGCTAATCTAATGTAGAAATATATCCAGTTTCTGCTCGTGTCCAGATAGCTGAGATAAAATCAACAGTTACAAGCTTTCCATCGTGGAGGGGGAGGGGGCCCTATAGGAATGGCATTGGAAAGGCAGGCTGCGGCGGCGTTCATTTCCTTCAGGGGCATGTATATATTCTCGGTTCTTCCAGGCCACAGGTCTGTCTAAGGAGGGAAATAACATCCACTCTCAAAAGTGAGCTCTGGCGACCAAACATACAATACTCAGAACACAGACAGCACTACCTTGCTCTGAGTTTGTGCTGCCAGTGGCGGGAAGTGGAATCTCCAGGATGACGACTAGCGAGGTGGAGGGTTCATCTCAGTCCAGGTAACAAAGGGAAGGCAGGGCAAAGCCCCCTTCTCTCCGCCGGGCTCCGAGCTCGCGCTCCGTCTCCGTGACCACCTGCTCCCTTCCCTTCAGACCCCGCGGGAAGCGCCAGGTATCGGCGCGGCGTGCTCGGCGCCGGGCCCCGGTCTAACCCACGTAGGCGGCGCGCGCGATAACATCAAAGCCCGAGGCAGGGGCCCGAGCAGGGGGGAGGGGGAGGGGGGCCCCCGGCGGCCTCGGCAGCCAGGCGCCTCCCCCTCGCATTTCCTCTCACGCCCCTTCCAACCTAGGAGGCTTTTGGTTTCTGCTTTTGTTGTTTTTAAAATTAAAACCCTGGAAGCCCCGGAGGAGACTTTTGCGTGGCAGTTCGGGTAAGTTTTCCTCCGGGTTCTTTTGTCTGGCAGCTGGCTCGGGGAGAGTTGGCAGGGGTGGGCGGGAAAGGTTGGTCGCCGGGTCGCCCCGAGGAGGAGGAGGAGGGGATGCGGCCGGGGGGCAGGAAAG
>NW_006295180.1:3933407-3935523 GCF_000327345.1 Myotis davidii | reverse complement strand
GACGGCGGAGCCCGGCGACCGGCCTCGGGGTGCCCTTCAGTCCTCCCAGCATCGCTCAGCCAGGAAAACGTGTGCAGAACTTCTCAGTGACGCTGCCCTCCCCGAGCCCCAGTCCCTAAAGGGGCTCCCCACCAGCTCACGTGGCCAGCAGGGGTGCAGAGAGAAATGGGCCCCAAGGCGCACCCCCTTTTTTAAATAGAGTATGATGACCACCCCCATTAGTTCCAGAATTTTTGACAGTTCGAACTGCTCTTTACCACTCACATTTGTCTTCTTCAAATTTTTCTCTCTCTCCACATTGCATTTATAAGATACAATTTGAGAAACTATTTAAATTTGCCACAAAACAAGCCGAAACTATAGTTTAGCTGGCTTTCCTTGCTTTCTGATAACTAGGAAGTTAGAATTGGAAGCAAAATTAGGAAAAGAAATGGCATTTAGAAAGTTAATTCACAAATACAAAATAGGGAACTGTTCAATATTGTATACATTTAAAAGAAAAGTTCAATATTGATTTACTGCTCAGAAGAATTAAATTGTGAGTAAGCTAATAAAAAAGTTGCTTAACAATTGAAATGACAAAATTGTGTGTTTAATTTGTTAGAAAGTTCACAGCAACGCCAAGTCCCTTATAAAGACTGTGTCTAAAATATGTATTTCTGTTATGTTCAACAACTATTTGGTTAAAATTACATTCACTCAATTACCATTTTTGACTTAACAAGTTACACAAAGTAGAATTAATAATGGAGCCACCTTAATCTTTATCTTCTGACAGGTTAGGTATACTTTCACGTGTAAGTAAATGTTTTTATTTAAGTACCCATTTGGGAAGCTATGTTACACGCTGTTTGTGATTGCATTCCATTAGATTTCATTTTATGAGATGATTATATCACATCCAAAATGAAAAACTGCATTCTTTCACTGCAAGATTGGAAGCATATTATGCTGAACATCATTTCAAAGTTAGGCAATTGTTGGATGATCTTTGCTTTTAAGACCAAAGTTCGTTTTTAATAGGCACATTCCCCATTGTACATGACATTTGGGGGTGCAAGCTCGCCATTACTGAGTGTTCCATTTTTAATTATTCCCATTCTTGTGCATTAAGCTTTTCTTAGCACAAATGAGCCGGAGGTAGGATTTCCCCGAACCCTCGCAGGAAAAATCCAGACGTCTTTATGGAAGCCTGGGGGAACGTAATTCAGGTTTGCACAGATGGCCAGCGTAGTGGGTGCACGGCCGTGTAGCATGTTTATTCCTTAAAAGGGGAAAGCAGTTGGGTTTAATCTGAGAAATCTTTCTGCATCAACATTTTTTGTTTTGTTTTACTTTATTCCTCCCAAGTTCAGCATGGCCCCTAAACCAATCTCCTTTGCCTGCTTCAGGTGCACATGTAGACTTTCTGATCCCCCAACGTCGCACTTTCTTGAGGTCTATCTCCAGAAAACCTTCTTAGTTCGTACGCACGGCCCAGCCCCTCCTGATTTCTCCTCCATAACTTTCCACTCCTTGCTTCCTCTATCGCTTTCTAGCAGCCGGGGTCAAACTCTGGTTTATGGCAATGACTTCCTTCCTCTCCTCCCTCCACCCCCACCCCATCTCTTCTGCCCGGCGTCCCGGGAGCAGGCTCACTGCCCAGGTCTGCACCCCGCTTTCTTGACCCTGAACACCCCTCCTTTTCCTGCCTCGGCTGTCAGGCGGGCAGACAAGGGTTAATGCGCTCGCCGCCGGGCCCTGGGAACCACCCGCGGGCTGGGGAGCGGCCTCTGGAATAACCTGGGCTTTCCTCGATCTTTTAATAGAACATCCGCCACCAAGAAGCGGTTTCAGGGCAGGGTTCAGAGTCGGTCCCCTTCCACTCTCCGAACCCCCCACCCCGGCCCCCGTCCCGTTGTTTTTAAAAAGTTGTTTTTCAAAGTTAATGCGTTTCAAGTTTCACAATGACTTGCCCCTTCCCTCCACGCGTTGCTGAGGAAACCCCCTTGGGGTGCCCCCCTCTCCCTTCCCCACCCCCACGCGGCCCTGGCGGGGGGCGGGGCTGGGAGACCCCATGACGTCACCGGCCGGCCCACATCCTGCTTGAGAAAGTAAAGGGAAGGTAAAGGGAACT
>NW_006295180.1:3918057-3932012 GCF_000327345.1 Myotis davidii | reverse complement strand
CACTTCTGGGCGCCCTCGCCGAGCGCGAGCGGCCCGAGCTGCGGTCCTGTGAGCTGAGCAGGTACGGAGGGACCCAGCCTCCCCACCCGCGCGCGTTCCAGCCGCAGACGCATTTTGCAAGCGGGTGGGGGGTGAGGGAGACCAGGCCTCGGCTTCCCAACCTCCCGGCTTTGTGGCTGTCTTTTCCTTTCGTTCTTTGCTCTAAGTGCCTGTTTACTCCCAGCCACCTGGGTAGTTTCTTTCCGGGTTGGGAGTACGCGCCTGCAGCAGTTTGGGAAGAGGGCAGTGGGTTTAGGCGCGGGTCGGATCAGGCTCCCTTTGGGGTCGGGCTGGGGAAGGAGTTGCTGCCGGAGGGGAGGGGGCGCTGGCGGCGAGGAGGAGGCTCAGGGCTGCTGCGCTCGCCTCTTCTCGCCGTCCTTCTGCTCCTCTCCTCTACTCCGGGCTCCTTCCTGAGCTGGCACTTCCATTCTCCCCCCTCTCCTGGCGTGCGAAGTGCTTTGTTCAGTGCAGCGTTGCAGAGGGGTTTTCCCAGGCTCCGCCCTCCACATTCATTCATGTTTTTTCTCCTTGCAACTGTCTTTACGCTTTTTGATCATGTCATGTTTTTTGCTCCATGTGGTATTTATTTCTTTCCTGAAAAGGAATGATTTGTCACTGGCCCTGGTCGCTACAGTGCTGCTGTAGTATTTGAAAATAGCCACTGTTCCCTTCCCACAAGGATTTAAACAAGGGATGGACAGCTAGGGACAGCCGGTAGGCAGGGAATGGGGTAGCGGAAAGCTGTTACTGATTGGGAATTTGCATATTTTACATTTTAAGCTCCAGATCTTATGGGAGTCACGTGACTGTTTCAGTCCGAGTTCATGCTTTAAAAACTTCCAAATATGACCATTTAAAAGCTTCAAGTTTATTGTTATTTTAAAGAAGAGCTTTAAGTTTAACAAGGAACGTATTTAAGCATGGAATTTATTTGGCCCCAATGTCTCTAAATTTTCTATTGGATCAGAAGCCTCACGCATTGAATGGTGGATGTCATTAATGTAGAGAGTCGAGGAACCATATATTTGTAGATAATTTAGCAGAGTGTTAGATGAGGTACATACGTAATATTGGACCATCATATTTTATATTCTCCCCCATGCATTTAAAAATACTGCACATATTTTTGGCAGTGCCCACATTTGGCCATATCAGGGATAAGATACTGAAGTGATACTGAAATTAATTGTAGCCTTCCTTCTATTTGCTCCCTGTTACAATGAAACCATAGATTTCTTTAACCATATCCTGGGTATATATATTAGATATAGTCTTTTCCACATAGGTTTTCTTAAGGAGGATTAATATTTAAGTATTTTGGGAGATTGTTTAGTTCTTATAACCTATGAGGTGGATACTGTTCCCTAGTTTTACAGTTGAGAAATCTGATCTTTGGAGAGGTTAAGTACCTTGAACAAGGCTACACAGTAAAGGGTAAAGCCTAGCTTTGAAGCTAGACTGGTTTGACACCAAAATATATAGTCATGAATTGTTTTACCCAGACTTTAATAAAACCTGACAATCAGTATTATCTCCACTGAGGAAATAGGAACTGGGAGTAACCGAGTCACGTAGTGCCACTTTCCTTAGTGGCTGACCATGGACACATTGGTTAACCTCTCCACAGCTTAATTTTCTTTATCTGTAAAATGGCTAAGCGATAGCCACCTTACCAGTTATTAGAATTAAATTAGGTAATGTGTAGAAAATATATAGGCACACAGTAGGTGCTCAATAAGTATCCTCTTGTTTCTTCTACCGTACAGGATATAACAAAAGTTTTTAACAAAGCATTCCTATTCTATTTTTGGTCTTTGCTTAATGATGAAAACTTTTGTGTTTAACATCATAATAATGTGCTTCATTTATCAGCCATATTGTAGGAAGTTAAAAGTAAAATTTTAGCTCAGTGATTCTTGAGGACCTCTCGTGGAAGAGGAGGCCAGGAAGCTGATTTAGGGAGAAAATGATTAGGTTTTAGATTATTGCTCTCTTGACATTATATTTCAGATCATTGTTTTTAAAATGTCTAAGTCAGGACAGAGTAGGTTATGCTGTAATAAAAACAAATTCCGAAACCTCAGTGACTTAAAACAACAAAGGTCTCTCTCTTACGCTATAGGACCATGTTGGGTTAGTGGGAGTTCAGCTCTGTGGTGTCGGATGTATGGGCTGGAATCGTGGCTGTCCCATGGCAAAGGAAGAGGAGCTCTGGAGGTTCTTGCTTCTGTAACTAAACACTCCAGCCTGGAAGCAATGCATGTCTCTTCTACTCACAGGTCATTAGCCAGAGCTGGTCACACATTTTAGCTAAACACAGGGAGGCAGAAAGGACAGCCCTACCATGAGCCTAGAAGGGAGAACTGGAATAATGGGGAGCATCCACATACATTAACTGAAAATTAACTCAGTGAAACGAGAGGGTATGATTGGGTCGACAGGTAATGTATACAGCATACCTCTTTTATAGCTGATGCTATCCCTTAATTGTACCTGGTAATGTTACTTTAAAACACAATTCAATGATTTTTTCACTCTTTGATGATGGTACATTGTAGGTCCCCCCCCCCTCCCGTTTTCTTGATAAGAAAGCCCAGATTGGCAAAATGATGTGTCCTATGTTTAATTGAAAGTTAGTAAATAACCTTTTGCAGCAGTCTCCAGCTTGATCACCTTTTGTTGAGTTTAGTTAGGATAGTCTTGTATTAAGCCATTACCTTTGAAGTGTTTTTTTCCTTTGATGGTAGTAAAATATGATTTTTTTTCATTTTCAGCACATGGATTAATTGATGGACATTAAGTTTATGGAGCTACCTTTTTGTGACCTGCTCTTCCTACAATTTCTAAGAAGAAAAAAGGGCCCCTGAATCAAAGAAGATGCCTCGAACTAAGCAGATTCATCCCAGAAACCTAAGAGGTAAGATTTTGTTTTAAAGAGAAGTCAGGTGGCTAGTAAATCTTGTAATAAAGTATTTGTTTGGCGACAGGAATGGCAGCTCATTAGATGTTGACCTTGCTTCATAGTGAGCTACGAGTGCTGGTTCCATTTTCTTGCTGACTTCCACTTGCCCTGCACAATTCTGGTCTCTTAGGAGCTGCTTAATAAATATTTGTTAAACGAATTAATTGAATTTAACAAAATTACAATGCCTTCCCAACTATTAGATGTTGGTATTAAAGTCTGAGATTTACTATCTCTTAACAGGACCATATTTGGATTGAGGAATTTGAAATGAATGGTTGGGTATTCTTTGCCAGCTGGATCACGATGGATTTCTTTTACCACCACCCCAAACTTCTTTTGAGATTTATTTTTGTACTACTCTATATGGTAGAGTAACAAGAAGTGAAGACAGCTGTAGTTGACACTAACTCAGACCATTATTTGCAGAGCTTAGAGTAAAACTGACCTATTTTTCTTGAGTCAAAAATATGTGTATATTATACACACGTGTATTTTATACACACATGCAAAAGTGAGTGTTTCCCCTTACCTGTGAAGAGAAATTTTAATATTAGAAAACTTAGCTTATTTTTTAAAAAGTTTTGTGTTATTCAAATGTGGTTTATCAAGTGGGAATAGCAGTTATCTTTTATATTTAACTTTAGTACATAAGAGTGTAGCAGTGTCAAGCAATGAACTGTTAATGCAAATAATTTCAAACTGAGTTAAGTATCTTATAAAATATTTACTATTATAGAAAAAAAACTCTCAAGCACATACAAGGTAAAAAATGATTTGAAATCAAACAGATGAATTTAAAATGATCCTTGGTGAAATAAATTTGGCCAGTCACCCAGAAGGTGATAATTGAAAATGTGGTCAGTTTTGTGGCCTGCTAGAATCTGGAAACAGTGCTGTGTGCTGCCTAAGAGTACTAGAACTCTGCTGGCATAAGTGGCAGCCTCCTTCCAAGTTCAAATTGATGATTATAGTACCAGTGTTTAATGAGGTGAGGAGTTATACTGAGAACATAAAGTGTTGTGTGTCAAAGTCTGATTTTTCAGAGTCATATAGGAAATGTTGAAATTGGACCATATATTTGCCTTTCTCTCTCACTAGAATCTGAGCTCCAGAAAGTAGGGACTTTCTCTCATTTATGACTGTAGGCGGGGCCTCTACACCTACAGGTGCCATCTGAAGTGGTCATGTGGAAGCCCGGGGCCAGCTTTTGTAATTCGTCTGCCCAGAGAGGGCTCCCTGTTCCAATATGTGCGAAGGCACCCCGGGGTCAGCGGGTGCTCTGGCCAGCACAGTTCCTGGCAGCTAATTGGAGCCCAGATATTTGTTGAAGGAATGAATACATGATTGATCTGGAAGTATTATTCATTAGGTCATGAGTATTAAATGTTTCTTATATTTAAAATACATACAGTTGACCTTTGAACAACCTTTATTTGAACAGTATGGCTCCACTTATTTACAGAGGATTTTTTTCAATAAATACAGTAAATTATTTTCTCTTCTTACGATTTTAACATTTTCTTTCCTGAGCTTACTTTATTGTAAGAATATGGTACGTAGTACATATGCATACAAAATGTGGTAATCGGCTGTTGATGTTATCGGTTCTGCTTTAGTCAACAATGGTTAAGTTTTGGGGGAGTCAAAAGTTACTTGGATTTTTGACTGGGCAGGAGGAGGTGGGTCTGTGTCCCTAACTCCTGCTTTGTTCAAGGGCCAGCTGTACTTTATAATTTAGGTCACATGACTATCCTGAGAAGTGCGTATTTTTAGGCCACAGACTCCTTTCTGTTCTGTATCAAATAAGTGTACAACTCAACAGATACTTGTGGAACACTTTCATGTGCCACTGTTTTAGGTGATAGGGATAAAATGGTAACTCATACTTGGGTCCCGAAAGGAGTATGGAATTTAGGGGTGGGGGGGAGACAGGTAACCATAGAACTGTGCTACCACAGTGAGTGAAGAACAGAGGGCTGTGGCACAGAGATACGGGATCCTATTTTGCCCTGGTTGTGGGGGGCTAGTTTGGAATGGGGCAGGATGGTGAGTTAGGGAAGGAAAGGTATCATCTGAACTGGGTTCTTAAGGCTGAGAAATTATCCAAGACACTGACAAGATAGGGTGAGTGCATTTCATGCTGGGGTGGAAGCATTATAATTTATTATGCTTCAATGGTAGTTTTAATTCTGCATTACTAGTGCATAAGAAGTTTTATTCAGGGGGGAAGGAAAGAGGGAGAGAGGTAGGAGATTGGAGTAGGAGGATTAGGAGGAGTTAGATCCTCAAGGTCCTTCAAAACTGAGTCAAAATTTAGTATGTGTAGTTAAACATTTTAATAGTAAACTTGTAGTGTTTTCAAAGTTTTCTAAGAGAACTTGAAATAAATTGGATTCCGGCCCATTAGCAAGAGTTTAGAAAGTTGCTTGACTAAGGCAGTTATGAACTCTCAGTCCAATGTGTGTGTGTCTGGGGGGAGGGGGGGAGGATGAGGGGGGAGGGGAGAAGAAGAGGAAAGGGGGAAAAACTCAGATAAGTGAAATCTTCTTTGGTAGAGACAATTCCCATATAGAGTAAGAAAACAGAGTGGAAATGGAAAGGGGAAGAGAGACTTTCCAGAATGAAGATCTGGAAAGAGATCAGAGTAGATTAGCACAGGACATCCTACCAAAGCCATGTTGGTGAGACCTGTAGCCTCACCAGACCCAGGGAGGGTCACCTTGACTGGTGGTGGGGAGGACTTCATGGAAGGGGAGGTAACTGAGCCAGGTGGTTAGCTCACTGGATAGAGAAGAATGACGGAAAGCTGTTTTGGTTGGAAAAATCTGGTAAACAAAGGCACAAAGGTAAGAAAGTGCTAATGTGTGACACTTAAAAAAAAAATTTTCCGCTTTCCTTCTTAAAATGTGGTTGAGGACTCTCCCTAGGCACAGTTTGGTGGTTAAAGCAAGGGAAACATTAGCTACTAAAATGATTTTTTTAGCATTTATTTTGTATCTCACTGACAGTTGGAATATCCTGTTCGTTTTGTTTTACTGGTGACCCACTGCTTTGGCTTACAGAAGACCCAGCTCATCAAGTGAGCTATGAAATGGGGAGAAAGGAAACCAGAAGATAGAGGGAGTCCGTGCCAGCCACTTTGCTGTGATGAGTGCATTGCTCTTACTGCTTACGCTGTCCCTAGGGGCTTTCATTAAACACATAGCCTCTTTTTTGGCTTCCTTGGAAAATAGTCTGTGAGGTATTTGTCTTGTGTTTGGTAATTAGGTCAGTAATAGAAGATTTATACTTTTAAAAATTTCTCAGATTACAATTTATTATGCTTCTTAATTCTTAAAATGTAATTTTTGTTTGAGTCTTGGTTCTTCAGCTGGGCTTGGTATAACCTTTAGATATGCAAAACCATGGGTAAACATAATGTAACTTTCTGGAATATGATTTTTAGGGATAATATGTATACATGCGTGCATTCACGTATTCAGGTAATATGCGAGTAAAAAGTCCTGCAGGAGTATAAAGAACTTGCATGGATTTAAAATTTGGCGTGCCCATGCTCTGCTCCCATAAGGAGATGGAGTTTGTACTTCCCTGATAGAGCTTTTTATTGGATACGCATGAGAAGCACTGGATTGTTAAGGGGAGGATATGAATTTGAAGCATAAGTGAGAACAGAGTTAGACTTGATGGGCGATCTGTTTAATTTTTTCCGTAGGAGTGTGGTTTGCTGAATTCTAGTCTTGTCACCCTTAGCCATATAAACTAGATGGAACCTTTGTCTTTGGTGTCTGCTCAACATGATGGAGGTGGGTAGAGTTTAACACTGACATGTCCTTTGTGAGGCTGAATAAGAATTTCAGAAGAGCATGAGACAAGCACGTGGTGTTCAGAATAAAGAGTAGGAGGTCTCCAGGACACTGTGGCAAACTGCAGAGCTGCCCATGTGTAGCTGTGGCAGCGAGCAGCGCCATCCTCCCCAGCAGTCATTCCTTGCTGATCACTAGTCCCCCACTGCCTTTAAGTCTTTGCTTGCACTCTTGGGAAACATAGGACGGAGGAGCCAGGGACTTGTAGGAGCTCCGTGTCAGTCCCCTTAGATAAAGGGCTTTTTTTGTCCTTGTGTCAGTCATCATTGTGAATTTCAGAGCTTTTGGAAAAAAAAATACCTATTTTAGTTGAATTTGGGCCTAGGGTTTTAAAGACTCATCTGCTTTAAGATTGGAAATCAGTGTGGAAAACACTAAATATTAACTTTTTGAAAAACATATTTTGAGAATTTGGTGTAGTTGTTTTTCATTTTTATTGGTTGAGTGCATTTAGCTCTGAACACTGCAAAAACTAAACTAAAAAAAAAAACCTTATTTTTTTCTCACTGAGAGTCAGCTTTATTACAGTAGCACTTAGGGTGATCAGAACATAGCCAAGATCCACTTGTGGGGTCTCTGGATACCCAGTGCCTTATAAGATGAAGTCCAAAGTCCTTAGTTTGGCTGAGGCAGACTTTCCACAGTTTGACCTTCATGTTCTCCAGTCATTCTGACGAAAAGTTGTTGCCACTTCAGGAGCTCTGCATGCAAATCCAGCATTGCTGTGCTTGCTCTTCGTTCTGGAAAGTCTCTCTTCCCCTTTCCATTTCCACTCAGTTTTCTTACTCTGTGCGGGAGTTTTCTCTGCCAAAGAAGATTTCACTTCTCTGAATTTTTCCCCCCTTTCCTATTTTCTTCTCCTCCTTTCGTTCCTCCACCAACATGCAGTGGGCCTCTATTGCCTCTACAGGTGTCTTACTCTCCTTTTCATATTGCATCATAATTATTCTCCTACAGGTCTGTCATTTTATCTGGATATAAGTTATATGTCTAAAGAGACTGTTTCCATCATCTACCTGTGCACAACAAAACAATATTTTATGTTAGCTCTTTAGCAGACTATAGGGTTAAAGATGATCTCTCTTCATGAAATTTGTTTACATCTGGGACCTTGAGTGGCAAATGCTTCTTCCAATAGTTGGTAGCCGATGATTTAGAATCCTGTTACAATGCAAAAGTTTAGTTGCCTGAACAGATAAACTATGTATAGTAAATCCTCACTCAACATCCTCAGTAGGTTCTGCAATTTTAAGCAAAACTGCCTATAATGAAACTGACTTTACCATAGGCTAATGATAGAAACAAGAGTTAAGTTCCTGTAGCATCTCATCAAAGTTGTAATAAGCCCTGGCAGGTGTGGCTCACTTGGTTGGAGTGTCATCCCATGCACCAAATGGTCATGAGTTTGATTCCCAGGCAGGGCACATGCCCAGGTTGCAAGTTGATGGGGGGCAACAGATTCATGTTTCTCGTGCTCTCCCTCCCCCTCTCTCTAAAACCAACAAAAAACATATCCTCTAGTGAGGGTAAAAAAAAAAGTTGTAATGAAACAACTTTGAACAAAACGAGGCTATTCAAGGATATGCTGTAGTTATTATTAATTTTGTTTTCCATGAGCTTTTGCTATTGGATTCCTAGAGCTTAGTATATATATTTGTCACTTTCTATAAAAACTGGTTTATGTCAAACTCTTGGGTTGCATATGCTTTGCAAACAGAGGACGAGAGGAATACCTGTATAAAACTTGTGTCTGCATTTTGATGCTGCCTAAAGTACTCAGCATTGATCACTGAAATGTCTCTTTCTTACCTTGACTACTTAAGGATTGGGATTTGGAAAAGAGATGTCAGTGCAGAAAATAATTTGGGAAGGAAAATTCATACTCATTGTGCTGCCTTCTCGATTTGTCCACCTGAGTTCATTCAGATCTTGCCTCATTTTTTGACAACATTGAAGTTAAACATAATATTCTGTCTGCATCTAGTTCTCAGAAAAGTGATTGTGATTATTATTGAACTGTTATAAAAAATGTCCATGTCACAGTCATATGGGGTTGAAATGAAGTGCTCTAGTACAGGGGTCACCAACCGGTGATCTGCGGACCATTGATGGTCCATGAGGTCGGAAAGGTTGGCGACCGGTGCTCTAGTCATCACTGGTATTTAGATTCCGAGATGGTACCTTCTCTTCATCCTCTGCTCACCTTCTGTGTGAACACCAGAGAAACCCAACAGAGTGTAGCACTCACTAGTCAGGTTACTGTGAATATTTTCATTTGCTATCAATGTGTGGGTCCACTCCAGTGATTGTTTTGTAAAACCATCTACACTGAATGAAATCTTCCATTTTCTTGTTATGTAGGACTTTCTTCTTCAGTTTATGAGTAGAAGAGGATTAATTTTGGTGATTTTCAGGTAGAGTTCCAGCTGTTTATGCATTATTTTTCACATTTGAATGTTAGGTCAGAACTCTTTTTTCTTTTTTTGATGCATCCTTTATTTTCTGAAGTGCATATTTTTTTCCCCAAGAAAAAACGATTTTAAGTATAATAATGTTACATGCAATAAACATTAGGAGTCAGAACTCTTGTAGAGAAAAGAACCCCAGGGCTTATTTAAAAAAAAGTTGTATACGACTATAGTTAGAAAGGAAATAAGCAATAACTTTAAAAATGGCTTTGATGATGTAGGTGAAAAAGCGATTTGAAGTTATTAGGAGCTATCATGTAAGTAGCTGGTATTATTCAGTTTGACTAGGATAAAGATAGGAGAAAAATGTAATATAGCAAGCCTCCCATTTTTTTTTTTTTTTAGATAATTATTTTTCGGCTCATGTTGGGAGCTTATTTGATGCTCTTGGAATGCTTATTAACCAAGTGTTTTTTCTTTCCTTTTTAAAAACAAATATGAAATATAATTAGAGCAATGATTTTATTTTAGAACATCTTTGTACAAAATATGTTCTAAATTATAGGAGGTATAATTGTACCTCACCATAGAGTAGAAAAAAACATGATGTGCATAAAATCTCCTATCATACACATACATTTTTAAGCATTATATTTAGAATGTAATGTAATTTGAACAAGTCTGGATTAAAGCTGATTGTGTTATGTGAAAAACATTTATGAATACATTAAATGCCTTGTAATACCATGAGCCATTATTCATATTCACTGTAGCACAGAAACTTTCTTTTCAATACTCCAGCCAGTCCTTCAGAAGGAAAGCCTTGACCGTTAGCTTATGGTGCAGCATTGCATTCATTCTGACTTTTTTTTAAACTTTAAAGTGAAAAGTTTTCAGAAAGTTCTTAGAAATTTTTTGTAATGAATTTTGTTCTAGAAAATATTCTATGGCTATGCTGCCATGCAAATATATTAAAAAATATATGGTGATAAAATAGTTGGCTACAATGTAATTAGAATAGCAGTCGCTAAGGTGAAACTGCTTTATTGATGCAAAGCTTGATTTTTGTGGTACTTAGGCGCTTATATACACATAATATTTCTGGATGCCTATATGATTAGAGTGTGAATTTACTCTAATATACTTGTTTTGCATTTTGAAATATGTTTATATGTGCTTAGCTTCCAACTCTTTCAGATTGGCCAGTGAGGAAAAAGATGAGATCATCATATAACTGCTTAATAGTTATAGAGTCCAAATAGAAATAGATTAAACATAAAATTGGGGCAGTGTTTGATAGTTTAAATAAAAATGAACTGAACTGATGGGTAATTAAATGATGCCAGTGTACCAGGGCGTTTTCTCTTATGTCGCTAGTGTCTTACCTGCCTCTCCAAGAGAATGACTCAGGTTTTACATCCGGGAAGGACAACCTTGGAGGTCATTTAGCTCATCTTCCTCACTTTACAGATGAGAAAGTTGGCCAGAGATGTTTAGGTGAATTGACTTTGAGCAGCTTATTTGTATCTTGTTTGAGATAGTATTGTGGAATGGTCTTTAGAATTAAAAAAAAAAATCATATTGCTTTCCATAGTAATGGTTTATTGTAGGCTGGTGGCTAGAGGAAAGTTGTGTTATATTATTTTTATGGTGATGGGAAGAGCAAAGCTGTTCACAGGTGTGTGTACTACTAGGCAATATTCAAAGTGCTTTTTTCACATTTGCTCATTTAATCCCCAAAACCATGTGAGATAGGGACTATTATTGACTCAATTTTATAGACATGGTGATGAGGCAGGGGGAGGTTGCTACTTGCCCAGGTTCCCACAGCTAGGCATCTTTGGTGCCTTTGCTTTGAACTATCAAGAGTATACTTGTTAATGTTGCCAGTAGAAAGAGCTCTCTTGATTCATAAGAGCCTGGAAATGCTCTCCATCCCAGTTATGAATTAAAGCTTGTCAAACATAGCACCTATGTGCCGAGATTACTAAGGGGGTCCGAATTTGAAGGACTCTCCCACCGCTCCCACCCCCGCTATGTCTTTAATTGTTGAAAATCCATTTCAGAGTTGTGTACGTATGCATTACTCTAAGTTGCAGACAATCAAGGGAATTTCCAAGCTCTTCAAGAGAGAGAAAATAGTTGTTCCATCATGTTTGCTTACATGTTTGCTCTGTAATGTATAGTTGAAATTAGAGATGTCTTGTTTGAAGTGGAGAATGGCAGTATTAAATGTGAGCCCCAGCGTAACAGTTTAAACTTGGGACACAAAGACTTAGAAACTATTTCTGGGCAAACTAATATGAAAACATTCAAAATTCTAAATAAAATTATAGAAGAAAATATCTTACAATTTTCCTCATACAGTAAGTACAGAATATAGAAAAAGTGTACTATTTCAATATATGTGGACTCTTCCAGATTTCAGATGTAGACAAAGGGCAAGTGAAGAACTACTTTTAAGGGATCAGGGTTAGATTTTATTAGTCTTCCATTTTAATTGTGCAAACAATGAACATGCTAATATACTATGCTTAGAAATAAAACCTCATACGCGCCTTCTAAGAGTTTTTAATATGTCTCTAAACACATGAAAAATATAAGGGCAATATGAAGCAACAAATGTATAATTTCATATTAATATGATAATGCAGTATGGGATTCTCAAGGGAATAATGAAGCAAAAAAATAAAAAAAAACTGGGTGGGATAAAAGCATTCATGAAAATACTTGCAGGTATTAATGTTTTCTCAGTGAACACCGCATAAGGCAGAGTTCTGAGATGGGTTTTTAAAGAAAGAAAGGATAGATTGGCAGAGAAAATAAGTTGTTTTGAGACTTTGGCAGAAGAAAGAATGGAGGGAAATCACAGAGAAGTGGCTGTTGGTTTAGTTTGCTTGATTAGAGCGGATTTCTCAATGACCTTGGAACTTGAAGGAAGAGGAAAGGAAACCTTATGTTTGATATGTGTAAGTTTTATTTGTGACATTTATAAAATTACCAAGTTGAATTCTTTTATATTAAGTTGAGTATTTACAGAAGATATGTCAGAGACCAGGAACTGTCTTATACTTTCAAATTAAAAAACAGCCTCCCCACGGAGGATTTTTAGAGCAGAGAAACTACTTGGTATGATGCTATTATGGGGGATATATGTCATTATACATTTATCCAAGCCCATAGAATGTACAGCACCAACAGTGAACCTTGATGTAAATATAGACTCTGGATGATAATGACATTTTGATGTATGATCATCAGTTGTAACAAATATATCACTCTGGTGGGAGATGCTGATAGTGGGGGAGGCCATGCATGTGTGGGGGAAGGAGTATACAAGAAATTTTTGTACATTCCTCTCAATTGTTCTGTGAACCTAAAACCACCCTGCAAAATAAAGTATATTTTTAAAAAAACAAAACAGTAACACCCCCATGTTGAGTGAGTATGTTTTGTTGATATTCAGGAAATAGGAGGGTAGGTTGAAAGAATGAGGCATTCTCTCAGTCTTTTTTTATTTCAGAAAATCATCTTCCTACATAAGAAAAAAGCAGCAAAAGAGTACTATATGACCTGGAGCAAATGACTTGAATTTATTTTCTTATTGGGAACAAGGCATGGGAAGGAGCAGGGGTTGGAAGCCGGGTTATATTGATCTGTAATTTTCTTTTTAGCTTTAAACAGCTATTATTCTAGGACAAGGGCAGCAAACTACAGTATACTTGTTGAATCTGGTCTTCCACCTGTTTTCATAAAAACAGTTTTATTGGAATGCAGCCCCGCCCATTCATTTACATGTTGTCTAGGACTACTATAGAGGCAGAGTTCATTGGTTGCAAGTGGCTGGGCAAAACCTAGAATATTTACTTTCCTAACATTTTGCAGAAAGAGTTTACTGATGACTTCTAGGAAATTGAGGAGAATTGGATTACTTATTTAAAAACCCTTTTATGTTTGGGAATAAGTAAGAATGCTTCATCTTTCTGTAGAGGATACTGTAGGAATGAAATCTAGGGGAACCTAGGGCTACTGCTCTAGTATGTGAGCCTCTGCTGCCTGCCAAGCACGACAAAGGAATCCAATTTGTTTGGGAAGAAGTCCCTTTGCTTGTGGTTCTAAAGTGAAGGGAGAACCTTAGAGGTTGAGTTGGTCTCACCAGAAAGATTCACTTGTTCTTGATGTTCTAATGCCAAGGTTGTGGGTTCCCACCAAAAGGCCTAGGTTGTTGGGAAGCTTGCCTGTTACATCAGATGGAGTGCTGACCTTTTTATAATTGTACTAGAGGCCTGGTGCACAAAAATTTGTGCACTCAAGCGGGGGCGGGGGGTGTCCCTCAGCCCAGCCTGTGCCCTCTCGCAGTCTGGGACCCCTCGGGAGATAACGACCTGCTGGCTTAGGCCTGCTACCAGGTGGTAGAGGGCAGGCCCAATCCCTAGGTGCAACCCCTGGTCGGGCTCAGAGCAGGGCCTATTGAGGAGTTGGGGCGCCGCACCCTGTCATGCACAGAGCAGGGCAGATCAGGGGGTTGGGGCGCCATACCCTGACACACTCAGGGCAAGGCGGAAGGGGAGGTTATGGCTCTACCCCGTCACACACAGAGCAGGGCACGTGGGGTGTTGGGGCGCCGCACCCTGTCACACACAGAGCTGCAGGGCGATCAAGGGGTTGGGGAGATCCCCC
>NW_006295180.1:3907195-3917407 GCF_000327345.1 Myotis davidii | reverse complement strand
CCTCCGTCACTGAAGCAAGCAAGCCTCATGTTCGCTTCAAGCTGCCTGGCTGCCGGCTGCCATCTTGGCTGGCAGTTAATTTGCACATCGCCCTGATTAGCCAATGGGAAGGGTAGCGGAGGTACGGCTAATTACCATGTTTCTCTTTTATTAGATAGGATTGTCTCCCTTAGCCACCCCTAGATTTAAATCACAGTGACAGAAAAATATTGAAAGCAGTGGTTTACAATGCTGTACACCAAACAGCTTGTGAAGGATTTTTCTTCAGGAAAATGGAGCCATCTTTGAGGGCAGTGCCTTTGAAAACATGCTCCCCCAGAGGCAGCCCTGTCATTTCAAGTGGTAAGTGTTGTTCTGAGAGCAGGACCATGACCAGGGGATAGGCCGTCTGAGTGGCAACTGGTGTTAACTCATCAGGTATTATAGTTTGAACTTGGGTTTTGGGGAATGTGATTATGTTTCTGTTATGTCTGAATTCTCTATTTCCTACAATACTCTCTTTAATCTCCAAGTAATTTTTTATTGCTTGTGGTTTGGGTTGTGTGATGAGAGTAAGTAGAAAAACCGATATTTTAATGTTCTGGTTTTATTTTACTTTATTTTTAAGTTTATGTTAAGGATAGGCTTGATTGAGTTCATGGTAACTGAGTATTTTGAGAAATACTTTTAAAAGCAATGTTAATTCTGTACAGACACATTGGAACATTCGTCTCTGTAGTTTGATACATGCCAGTGTTAGCATGGCTCAGAAGTGCTATCAGACTCCGTAACTGTTAACATGTTTCCTTTCTCCAGGAAAGGAGAGCCCATTGTGGTTATGAAGCGAGGTGAAAACAAAGGGCTACGCTGGCCACATCTGTTCAGTTAGCGTATATAAGAAGATGTGTGACTGCATGGCAGAGGGGTTAAATGCATTATTTGGCTTTCTGTACATTGATATTTAAGTTGATGCAATATGTTTTGATGGAATTAATGTCATGTAAGTGATGTGTTAACAATGTGGATAACATTCACATGAGCATCTTGGATGAGCTAGAGTTTGCATTTGGTGATATGTTCTTCCAAGAAGGAGTGGAATGCCTTTTTCAGTCTTCAGACAGTAGTTATTGCCTGAGTCAAACCATTGCACAGTATTTTTTTTCTCTTACAGCTTTGTTAAGATAAAGTTTACATGCAATAAAATTTAACCCATTATAAGTGTACAGTTCAGTGATATTTAGTAAGGTTATAGCATTATGTAGGCTTTAACACAATCCGGTTTTAGAATATGCCCATCATCCCCAAAGTTTTCCTGAGCTTGTTAGTAGTTAATCCTCACTGTCATCGCTGGCCCCGGGCAACTGCTGATTTGCTTTCTGGCTTTTTATTTTTAACTAGAGGCCCTGTGCATGAAATTCATGCACAGGGGAGGGGGATGTCCCTCAGCCCGCACTGCACCCTCTTGTAATCCGGGATGCCTCAGGTAGGGTCTCTAGGCCTGACCAACGATCAGAGTCTTTTGGGACTTTTCTTCCCCGGGCTGCTGGCAGCTGGCCCTGCCTCGGCTGCTGCCACTGCTTGCCATCTGTGTGGTGCTGCCACTCCCTCCCCTGCCACTGGTTGCCTCTCTCTTGTGGCGACAGTTGTGGGGTGCAATCGCTTGGCTGGTCTGGGCCTCCCTTTGCGGGGTGATCGATGACGGGGCCTCCAGATCGATTGCCTTGCAGAGGGAGGCCCCACCCACCTGCCGCAGCACCGCCAGCCAGGTGGCCTGGGCCTCCCTCTGATGGCCGGGCCCCCTGACCAATCGCATTGCACCAGCCTTGGCTGGCCTGGCGCCAGTGCACGCCATAGTGTGGTCATCTGGAAGGTCACCTGGACGGTCGTTCTGCTGTTCAGTCGTTTGGTCGATTTGCATATTAGGCTTTTATCATTATAGATAGATTTTTTAATGAATTATAATCCATTACTGTCATTCTTTTCTTTTTTTTAATAGTTCTTTATTAAACATCTGAATGGTTTTGGGTTTGGGCTATTATGAATAATGTAAACAATCATGTCCAAGGCTACAGTTAGCTGGGATATTCTATAGATGTCATTTAGGTCAAGTTGGTTGTTCACATATGTTTTACCTAATATAATTATGAGATTCTAGCTCTCTTAGGGTTGCTGTTTGCATGGCACATCTTTCCTTACCCATTTACTTTGAAGCTATGGTTTGACTCCTATGCACAGCATGCTGTTGGAATAGGTCTTTTATCCAGTCTGACAATTTGTCTTTTCAGTGGGGTGTTTATTCCTTTCATACTAATGTAATTATTGTTGTTGGATTTGTGCCTGCCATTTTGTTACTTTCTTTTACTTTTTATTTTATATTTTAATTTTTTAAAAATTAAATTTATTAGGGTAACGTTGGTTAATAAGATCATTCAGGTTTCAAGTGATATGTTTATTGCATTGTGTGTCCATTACCCGAAGTCAAATTAATCTTTCGTCACCATATCTTTTGCCCCTTTACCCTTTACTTCTCACTACCCCCTTTCCTATGGTAACTACTATACTGTTATCTGTTTCTTGAGTTCCAGTTTTATATTCCACATATGAATGAAATGATATGCTTCTTTGTTTTTTCTGACTGACTTATTTTGCTTAGTATAATATTCTCAAGGCCCACCCATGTTGTCCCAAATGGCAGTATTTCATCGTTTCTTATTATGGCTGAGTAGCATTCCATAGCATGTATGAACTACATACATCTTTATCCAAATTATCTATCGAAGGACACTTTGGTTGTCTCCATGTCTTGGCCACCTTGAATAATGCTGTAGTGAACATAGGAGTGTACATATATAATTATGAATACATTTTTTTGATTTTTTTTTGGGGGGGACTGCTGGTTCATATGGTAACTATTCTTAATTTTTTGAGCAACCTCCATACTGTTTTCCATAATGGCTGTATCAGTTTACATTCCCACCCACCCTTTCTTCACAACCTCTCCACTACTTGTTAATACTTGTCTTGTTGGTAATAGCCATTCTAACAGGTGTGAGAGAGTGTTTCATTATAGTTTTGATTTGCATTTCCCTTATAGCTAGTGAAGTTGAACATCTTTTCATAAATCTGTTGGCCATTTGTATGACCTCTTGGGAGAAGTTTCTGTTCAGTTCCTCTGCCCATTTTTAATTAGATTGTTTGTTTGGTGTTGAGTTGTCTGAGTTCTTTAGAAATTAACCCTTTCTTAGAGCTGTCGTTTGCAAATATCTTCTCCCATTTGGTTGGTTGCCTTTTTGCTGTCGTTTGTTTTTGCTGTGAAGAAGCTTCTGAGTTTAATATAGTCCCATTCATTTATTTTTGCCTTTACTTTCCTTGTCTTTGGGGTCAAATTCATAATATATTCTCTACTATTTCTTTTTATTTGCCTTATACTTTTGTTCATCTGTATGCCACTTCTTTCGTGTTCATTTTTTTTATTTTACAGTTTTGATTTCTGTGTTGCTTTTGTTTTTACTATACTTTTGAGTAATTTTCTTAGTGATTGTTCTACAAAGTGTACCTTAGTTTATTATTGTCTACCAGCTGAATAATACTAGCAAAACTCTGGTAAAATATACAAACTTTGTTCCAGTTTGTCTCTTTTTCTTTTTCAATATTTTTATTACTTTTAAAAAATATATTTTAATTGGTTTCAGAGATGAAGGAAGAGGGAGAGAGATACAAACATCAATGATGAGAGTCATTGATTGGCCGCTTCCTGCACAACCCCTACTGGGGATCGACCTGCAACCTGGGTATGTGACCTTGACTGGAATGGAACCTGGGACCCTTCCGTCCACAGTCTGACGCTCTATCCACTGAGCCAAATTGGCTAGGGCAGTTTGTCTCTTCCTTTCCCCTTCCTGTATGCAATTTATTGTCATATATGTTTGATCCTTTTATGTTTTAAACCTAGCTATACACAATGTTAAATTATGCAATCTTATGTTTTCCAAAGAGTTTAAGAGAAGAAATGAGAAAAATATTAAGAGTCTTTTTGTTGTTGTTGTTAATCCCCACCTGAGGATATTTTTTTCATTGCTTTTCATCGAGTGTGGAAGGGAGGAAAGGAAGGGAGGGAAGGAGGGAGGAAGGGAGGGAGGGAGGGAAGGGAAGAGAGAGAGAGAGAGAGAGAGAGAAAGAGAGAGAGAGAGAGAAACATCGATGTGGGACTAGTTGCCTTCTGCATGTGCCCCGACCAAGGTCAGGAAGCGAACCCACAGCTCAGGTACATGCCCTTGACCGGGAATCAAACCCAAGACTCTTCAATGTGCGGGCCGACGCTGTAACTACTGAGCAACACCAGCCAGGGCTTAATAGAGTCTTATATCTAATATTTACCATTTGTGGTACTTATTTTCTTCTTGTGGATTCAGGTTAATCATCCATGTGTCTCATGAAGGACTTTGTGTAGCATTTCTGGTAAGGCACATTTTCTAGGAACAGATTCTCTTTTGAAAAAAAATTAATGGAATGTCTTTTTTTCCTCTTTCAGTTTTGAAGAGTTGTTTCTGGTTATTGAATTCCTGGCTGATAATCCCCCTCCCACATCCCTTTCTGCACTGTGGACATTCCACTGCTTCTGGCCTTCATTGTTTATGAGGAAAAGCCAGCTGTTTACAGTGTTCTTCTCTGTGTATGATGAATTTTGTTGTTTGTTACTTTCAAGTTTTCCTCTTTGTCATTGAGCAGTTTGAATACTATGTATTTAGGTGTGGATCTCTTTGTATTTAACCCATTTTGAGGTTTTTTTTTTGACTTTTTGGATAATAAAGAATAGTTATTTTGCTTCTTATCAAATTTGGGAAGTTTTAGGCCATTATATTTGAAATATTTTTGGCACGTCTTTCTCTTCTCCATTGCAAATATCTTGGTAAGCTTGATGTTGTTTCACAGCTCTCTGAGGCTCTGTTAATTTTTCTTTGATATTTTTTTCTCTCTGTTCCTTGGATTGCTTAAACTCCATTGAGCTATCATCAGCTGTACTGATTTTTTCTTGGCTACCTCAGATTTGCTGTTGAACCTGTCTAGTAAATTTTTTCATTTCATTTATTGTGCTTTTTAACTCCAGAATTTCCGTTTTGTTTTCTTTTTTTAGTAATCTATATCTCTCTATCAATATTCCTTATTTGTTGAGTTATCATTGTCATACTTTATTTTAATTCTTTTAAAAATATATTTTTATTGATTTCAGAGAGAAAGGGAGAGGGAGAGAGAGATAGAAACATCAATGATGAGAGAGAATCATTGATCGGCCGCCTCCTGCACACCTCCTACTGGGGATTGAGCCTGCAACCTGGGCATGTGCCCTTGACTGGAATAGAACCTAGGAAGCTTCAGTCCACAGGCTGATGTTCTATCCACTCAGCCAAACCAGCTAGGGCTTTATTTTAATTCTTTAAACATGGTTTCCATTAGTTACTTGAATGTACCCTATTAAATCTAACATTTGGAGACATTTGAGACAGATTCGATTGACTGCTTTTTTTCTGAGTATGGGTCACACTTTATTGTTTCTCTCCAAGTCTCCAAGTTTTCTGTTGATATTTTAGATTTCAGATAATGGAATTTAGAAATTTTGGATTCTGATTTTTGTTGCTCCTGGGTTGTTATTTTTGTTTTGTTTTGTTTTTTAATAAGTGGTCTGGAATAAATCTGAAGGTTGTCTCTCCCATATTGTGTGGCTGCTGATGTCTCTATTCAACTTTGTTTTTTATTTGTTTTCTTATTGCTTTTAAGCCCCGCTTCTTAGGGTTCACTGTTGAGGAAGAATAGTTTTGTGTTCAGCTAAAGATTGTCAGAGGTTGATGTCAAGTCAGTGAGGCTTTCACTCTCTGCTGATGGATCTGTGTGTGGATCTGGGGAGCACATTCATATTTCAGGCACTTTCATGTCTGCTGTGTCTTTTCTTTCAGCTGGACCCCCTGGCATCATCTTTGTGTGTGTAGAAGTGATCTCTGTCGGCAAGGGTTGTAGGTGATATGAGCCCACTTTGGTGTATGTGATGAATGTGCAGAATTCTGGTCAACCTGGGATATCTGTAGAGAGATTATCAAGGGCACTATGGTTGTCTCACCTCCCAGACTCCCTGTTGAAATACAGTTAGTCTCCTGGTCTCTTGCTTGCTTTTAACAAACCTTCCGTGTCAGGCTAGCAGAACCTCTAGCCTTTGTGTTTTCTTGTTGCTAAGATTGCTACTTTAAGGGACAGTGCTCCATTTCGAGTGAGCCTGGCCTGGCAGTGTTCTCAGCTCAGCCCTTTCAGTTGAGCAGTAGTTGATGGAGCTGGCAGCAAGGGGATGGAAGCAGCCTCATGCAGTAGTGCCATAGGCTTGTTTTGTGCTGATCTTACCTGAAGTTCATGGAGAAGCACAGCTCATGATTTGTGTATGGCTTGGGTTGATTTTCAGACTGCTAAATTGGTCCTAATTTTGAGTTTTGTCTAGCATCCTAAATTCTGTTTTAGGGAGGAGATTTGTCAACATCCTCGTTTTGCCATTGCCACATTTTCTCAGAAGGTATTCTGAGCATCCTTTGGTGGCAGGTACATCAAACTGCACAGTGTATTTGGACAAGCTTCTTACTGAGGACTGCTCATAGGGACCCATCAGTTTGGCCCAAAATCTAGTTAGTTACTTTTTAAAAGATAAAAGGTAAGATGATTGTGCTTTCAGAATATTGCTGCAGCCATTATCGATATTTTCAATCCATAATACTTATACTGATAACTTCTGTACCCAAACTTCTGTTGTTGAAAGTGTGATTTAATGGGGAAAATGGGCAAGTGAGGATTTTGGAGTTGTGGAATTGGGATTGAATTTTGATTCTATGACTAACTAGATCTGTCATTTATAGGTTATTTGATCCCTCTGAGTGATGCTTCCTCACCTTAAATAGTGAATAAGAATATCTACCTGGACTTATTGTAAAGAATAAATAGAATATAGATAGAATACCTGGTATTCAGTAAGTGGTAGTCTAGCCACCCAACATGTTGTGGCTGGGGATATAGTTGTGGTAACTTTTTCTTTATCAGATTATCTACTTCTTGCTTTATCTAGCTTTGCTTTTAAGTTTTTTTTTCTTTTTATAGAATAATGTTGGTACTTGGTATAGTAAGTGAGACATACACTGTATTTTCCTCAGAGTACATTTTGGTTCAATGCTCTTTCCAGATATACCAGTGTTCCCAATATTTTATAGTTATTTCCTTTCTAAAATCTAAATTTTATGTGCTTATAAGTGACAATGAAACTTTTTATGGCCACTTTATGGTGAATGAGCTCATATATACATCGGGACCCTGCATAAAGTTTGGTTACAATGCTGATGAGATGCTGTAAGACCTTAACTCTTGTTTATATCAATTAGCCTATAGTAGCATTGGTTTTGTTATCATCCTTTGCTTAAAGTCTCAGAACCTATTGAGAATGTTAAGTGATTTACTGTGTATAAGATTGTCTTATGGGAAGTTCTATAAAATGAAAGAACAGTAGTAGTTCATTATCTAGACAATTCAGGACATGATTGGAAGGGTCAAAACAAGGTATCTGGTAGAGATAAATACTTTTTTTTTAAACATTAAGTCTATATAATGGTTTGTCTCAAAGAGGAGAGCATATCACAATAGGCTAGACTTTGTTGCTATAGCAAGTTCAGTTTGTGTTAGACAGTTTGGATCATCTGCCACATGGTGTCGCTTACAGTAGAAAGTTTCTTGGGTCTCGCTGGACCAGAGCTCACTCTGGTCAACCTCTGAGGCTCTGTCCCATGATATTTAAGTTAATGTGGAGGAACTGGTAACTTGGGTTACTTCAGGTTCTAATGTCATTTTTGGTTTTAGAGAGGATATGATTGGTACATTCAGATCCTCTTAATTATTATCATACTTTTTCATATGATTCTTAGAACTGAGAACTTAACAATTCCTCTTAATATTTTACTTCACTTTAGCAAGTGCCTTATGCGAGAATATTTTATATGCTTTTTATTACATTTTTAAAATCAAATTTTTAGACACTGCCTTTTCTTTTTTGGAAGCCTTTAATTTCTTCTCAAGAATGTGTTTGTTATGGATAATGTGCTTATCAAAAGTAATTCTTGAAAATAAAGTACTTGAATAGCTATAAATGTCACAATATTGACATTGCAGAATCTAGACATACAGAAAATAGAGATTCAGAACTTTTTTATGATGAAGTGAACTCAGGAAGTTGCTGGTTACATGGTGGATGGGATTATGCAGATCTTTTACAGGCAGTCACCTGTAATCGCACTTGGAATTACAGCCCTGTGCTGTCTGGAATGAGGTCTGTTTTAACAACTCATACATGCCCCTAACAAACATGATACAGCCACAGTTCTATAGTGCAGGAATAGACTTTGCAAATGGCCTTTTAGCACCTGCCTGCATTTGTTGCAAGAATGAAGTGTGGAGTCATAATACGCATGTCATTTCTATGAAATACTGATACAAGACTATCTCTTGAGACAGGTCTATTGCAGGTTTATAAAACAATTACTTTTCCTCCCTTAGGCTTTAAAAACCATATTTTTGGCAATGATATTTTTGGCAGTACCTATGATAAATTTTTAGAAGAGTTTTATTAAATGAAGTGAGGATTTAGACTTTTCTGTGTATATTGGATATTTTTCCTTGCGCACTCGGGAAAACTGTGCAAGACTTCATGCCCTTTGAGTGCTGTGGAGGATGCCAAAGTGACTGTGGCAGAAATGCCAGCCTCAAGGCATGCTGTTCAATAGGAGTGGTGAGACAAGCTCCTGACCATTACACATACAAAGTGGTAAGTCTCATGGGGCAACTAGAGCTGCCAGGAGAGACTGGGAAGGGAAATAGTGCTTTCTGATTCAATGTGAAAGCTACCCCGAACCCCAAGAATTCTCTTTACTTTCTTTGTCGTAGAAACTAATTCTCCGAATCCCCATTTTAGTGTGTAAAACATACACACACACACACACACACTTCTTTTTTTTTTTTTAATATCCCTGCATTTTGGGAGCCTGGAGGAGAAGAAAGGAATTCAGTGGTGAGAGACTTGGCTAAGAGTAGCTTGGACAATTGGTGTGGTTTCTCCATTTGAGGGTTGGGCCAGGCTCCATGTGGCATCTGACCTAACATGTCACTGGAAAAGCCCTGTAAGTACAGGATCTCGACAAAAATATCCTGGAAAAAAACACTAGTAAGCTCAGGGGTTGGACACGTTAGATTTGGAAAAATTACCATTTGTGTGAATCAAGACCTTGCTACCAAATGTATGAAGAACTACTGACACCTCATGGATGTGGATATTATTATTTTTAGTGATATCAAGTATGTAAGCACATATAGCAGAGTCTGTCTATGAATGATTACATATACTATATGGTCTTGGCTCAGGTTGATCCGTGAGTTTCATCTGAGAAAGTGAAAGCTGTTCATCATGTGTCCAAGATATTTGAAAAATAAAGTTGGAATATGTCCAGTTGAACAGCTAAATTTTTCCAAATGTATTCATATCTATTCTATAGAATTCTGCTAATAGGACTTAGTGAAGTGAAAACAAGGTAGCATTTAAATTCATTATTTTTTCAAATTTATATACATTATTGTTTTAGGAAAGAATTATGATCATGCTTTTCTTTTCTTTTTTAATATATATTTTTATTGATTTCAGAGAGGAAGGGGAGGGGGAGAGAGAGAGATAGAAACATCAGTGACGAGAGAGAATCATTCATGGACTGCTTCCTGCACAACCCCCACTGGGGATCGAGCTGCAACCCAGGCATGTGCCCTGACTGGAAATCGAACCATGACCTCCTAGTTCATAGGTCGATGCTCAGCCACTGAGCCACGCCAGTTGGGCTCTTTTATTTTTTAATGATATAATAAGAAAAGTTCAGAGAGATGGAGTGTAAGGATCCATTGATAGGTATATCGAAATAAATCTAATTATAATGAAAAAATTGCATATAGTTTACTTTTCATGTATCCCTTGTTCTGTGGTCTCGTATGTATATATCAATAAAATTGGTTGTTCCCAAAAATCTATTTCTAATGGGAATCTTATTTTTTAATATTTACAATTTTGGAATTGTTCTTATACATACATTAACATACACACATAAGTAGGGAAGGATCATTTAAAAACAATGTTGGGATTAACTGAGTAGGTGGTTTAGGCAGCAAAGTACTGAAACT
>NW_006295180.1:3900769-3907095 GCF_000327345.1 Myotis davidii | reverse complement strand
TATACACAAAATATAGAAAAAAAGTAGAAAATGTAAAAGAACATTCAGACCACTGGAGAGCTTCCCCTCTTAGATGTAGAGAGTTAGAATGCAAAAATAAAAATGTATCTCACACTGGATAGATGAAATTAATATTAAAAATACAGCTTATTCTAATATATGAGAAGATATAATAGGTAAATAGACAAAAGAAATTATAAATAGTGAACTAATATGTGGAAAAATTACTCTCAGTAATAAAATGTGAAAATGGGAACAGTGTGGAGATAATAATTTTTATTCACCAATGCATTTGACACTTATTTTTACACCATTTCTCCTGAGATTGTGTGGAACAATGTAGTCATTTTTTGTTGGTGACATGGTGAAGCAGATGTTTTATTTCTTGAAATGTATCCCAAAGAAATAATTAGAGACAAAATGATATTTGCCCAGACATATTCACTTTAGTGTTATCTTAGTAGCAAAATAGTGGAAATGCCCTTTATATTAGAATAGTAAATTGATCCTCTGTACCAACAGACTTTTAAAATGATAGTTTTGGAGATCCTGTGGAAATATGAAAAATGATTGCTATATTTAAAACATGTGTGTAGTATAGAGTGTATAATTATATGGTTTTTGTGGAAATGCTTTTGTTGGGTGGCAGCAGTATGAGAATTTTAAATTATTTTAGACATTGAGCATTTGCTAAGTGACTCTTCAGTCTAATTCATCACCCTGTGTTCTGGGCACTGTTCTCGAGCCCAGGGATGCTAAGCTTCTTAGGTGATTTTATATGGTCAGATAGATAGATACTTAAAGAGCTAACAACATTTTAGAATAGTGGCTTTCCAGAGAAGATGATATGTGAGTGGAATCTTAGAGAAGATTAGAAGTTGGCCAGATCATCTGGGAGGATCATCTGAGTAGAGATAAAGGTGTGATGTGTGAGTCGGGGGATGTGTGTAGTTACAGGACCATCTTATTCTTAGGGTGAATTTAACAGTGAGGAGTTGGAGAGGGGGCACAGATAGGGTGGTGAAGACCAGGTCATAAAGGGTGTGTATGCAATTTGAAGGATGGAAAATAACTGCCTTATTTTCACCTCATGCAGCTTTCTTCTTTCAGAGTACAGTACACATTATTGGTCTTGTTAGTTGTTCTCCATTCTTATAATTGTTGAACAGTTATGGTTGTCTGGCTATTCAGCAAACACAAATGAAGTGAACAGAATCAAAACACACTTGTTTGTATACATTTGTGTATTTGCTATAGTGGTCATTCATATATTGACTAGTGATGATTGTCTTGAGACTGTACATGAATCAGTGGTAAAAATTAAATGTTCTTGACTCCTGATCTATGAAACTACAGTCCTTTCTTCATTTTATTGCTGAGCTGTAGGTTATGACTGAATATGAACACACAGGGTGGGGGCAAAAGTAGGTTTACAGTTGTGAGTATGCAAAACACAGCTTTTATTATTGTATTTGTTATTTATTAATGTTATTATTTTCCATATGAACAACTATAAACCTATTTTTGTCTCACCTTGTATTTGTGGATAATACAGTTTTATGTGGTTGGAAACAAGTTTTATTGGATATTGTAGGAAAGTATTCTGTGTATATAGCATATTTTTCCGTGTATAAGACTATTTTTTCTAAAATCATTAGACTGAAAATCGAAGGGCATCTTATACACGGAAGTCAGCCGAGGAGAGAGCCGTGGGGATGTGTAACTGCCCATACCTTGTCAAACAGGCTTCCTCCAATCACGAGCCTTATTGTTACTGACACCAGCTGATGCCGTAATTAGAGATGGAGGTGAAGAGTGCGCAGATGCAACAGGGATCTGAGTGTTCTGAGCCCATAAAGATGTCAAAAAATAAACAGATAAAATACCGGTCAGCAATTGTCTTACTCTGCAAAATTCAAACTGAATGTAATCAGCTATGCAAAAGAGCATGGAAATAGAGCTGCAGAGAGCCAATTTGGATCTCCTCCCACTGAGTGTATGATCAGACAGTGGAGAAAACAGGAAGAACAACTCCTTAAGATGCCAAAAAAAGAAGGCGGCCTAATGAGGAAAACCAGCAAAATGTTTAAAATATTGATTTCTTAATTTTGGGTTGGAAAAGTCGGGGGTGGGGGGCATCTTATACAAGGAAAAATATGGTAATATATTGTAGTAGTGAGTATTATTTTCTTTAAATTCTCCAACATTATAAAATCTAAGTGATAAGTCCTACCATTTATTGTTTGTTTGTTTTTAAAGCATGCTATATAGGAACAATTAAGAAGCATGGTATATCTCTTAGGACATTATACCATGTACTGTGTTTTAATGTTTTGATCTATCAATGTCCTTTCTATTGAAGGCAAATAATAGTAGTCACTAGATGCCTTCATAAAGAAGCAGAGATATCACAATTTCTCAAATGTATTTTTTAATGTTTGAGAACTGTATTTTGGTGTAATTGGTTTTCTTTTTTTTTATTGTACGTATTTTAGGCATTTAAAAGCACTCTTTAAGAGGACCATAGATTTTACTAGACTGCAGAGACAAATATAGCATACACAGAATGTTAGGAGCATTCCCCCCTCCTCACCCCATACATTCTCCCCTCCTCACCCCATCCCCCAAACCACAAAGCTGGGAAAGGATCAGACTAGCATGAACTTTAGAAATGAACAAATAGAGTTTTGAATCTCTACTCTGCTTCTTAAGAGCTCTGTGGATGAGGCATTTAACTTCTGACCCTCATTGTCTGTTATAAAATGACTAAGATATATCCATCACTGGTTTGTGATGAGGGTTACTGGTAAAAAAGATGCTATATTTAATATACTTAGCAGGATAACTGGCATATAGAATAAATGTTACCTCTGGTTCCTAACTCTCACCAGAAACTAGCTGTGTGTCTTTGGTGAAATTGTTTATCATTTCTTGCTCTTTGTCATGTATTTATCTGAACTAAAAGGATTTAGACTTACTTTTATTTCGGTTAAAGGAATTCTGAGATAATTTTGAAAATTAGGGTTGCCTTTTTCAAATTGGAATGCTGGTCATAGTAAGTATTGATATACTTGTGCTCATGTAGCACCCTTAAAGGGAAGAAGACACAGAACTCTGCTCTGGTGATTAAAGAAATGCATATATCCTATCAACAGGCATTGTGCTTTGTTTCTATGACACTTAGCTTTTCTTTACCAGTTTTCTTTCATTATATGTTTGCCAATCACCTTTGGTTAAAACTATGCCTGTTGTGTCAGATACCAGCTAGAGCCATATGGAAGCTACCCTGGTAAACAAGCCTCTTTGGGTTGGCTTATAGGAATCCTGTTTAAATTTTGATAACAATATTCTGCATTTGTTGGTCATCCTATCTGCCTTACCTTCATTTCCAATAGCCCTTTAGCCGAAACCGGTTTGGCTCAGTGGACGGAGCGTCGGCCTGCGGACTGAAGGGTCCCAGGTTTGATTCCGGTCAAGGGCATGTACCTGGGTTGCGGGCACATCCCCAGTGGGAGTTGTGCAGGAGGCAGGTGATCGATGTTTCTCTCTCATCGATGTTTCTAACTCTCTATCTCTCTCTCCCTCCCTCTCTGTAAAAAGTCAATAAAATATAAAAAAAAAAAAAAAAAAAAAAAAATAGCCCTTTAAATCTCATTTCATCCATTGGCTCTAAGTTGGTAAGAGGGCCATAAGATTGGTTGATTGGAGATGGGAGGCTTATAATAAAGTGGAAATTTGTGATTGCAAAAGAGTAGAAAATAGACTCTGGCTCAGAGAAAGAATTCATCAGAAGTATAGTGGATAGCTCACATAATGGACAACACAGGTGGTCATCTATTTTAAAAGACAGACAGGAAGCTGTTTGTGCCACCAAAACATGCAGGGTCATGGCAAGGAGCACTCCTGGATCTTGGGCAGCCTGTGGTGGGGAACACCGACCCTCTGAGTGATCTGCTGTGGGTACAGTGTGCAGAAACACCCAGTGGTTGCCTGAACACACCCTCTGGCCAGACTTCAGGGAGGGAGAGCATCTGGTCTTATGGCCCTGGGGAGAGGAAGGAGGGTCTGGCTGCCCACCAGGACACCCCAATAGTGGATTTTCCAACTGTGGAGTAAGGATTCAGATTCTGGGCAGCTAAGAGGAAATATAAACCAAAAGAGAGATGAACGTTTTCTATTGCTAGATGCAGGAGTTGTTGAAAATACTTATTATTTGTTTGTTTGAATGTGCACCTGCTGTGAGTATGCATGCAGTGGCGTGCTTTTGGATAGGAGGAGACCCAGGGCTTTCATCAGCGTCCTAACAGGGTTTTTGATCCAAGAAGACCTAAGAAATGCTCTGTAATAGATTTAACTGTGTTTGAATCTTTGCTTTTCCACCAGGTGGTGCAAATCCTTTATGATGTTCACAGAAGATAATTCTCTTAGAAGATAAAAAAAATAATTAACTAATTTTTTTTCTTTTAAGAAATTAATTCTATCACAAAGCAAAGGATCATTGATCTGATTCTTGTCTTTTATAAAGAAATGTGTGGATTTATATAGCATCTTAAATGTTGACTGTTGATTTAAATTACCCATAGATTTTGAGACTCTACCACAGTATTTTGTTTTGTTCTTTCTAGAAACAAACTATAGCAACTGGGGAAAAGTAGTATGTTTAACATACTGATTGTTTCATGTTCTTTATGAATGAAGCAAGAAACATTCAATTTTTATAATATTTTGCTTGATGCAGAAAACTTGTGTGAATTGAATTTTTAAAAATTTATTTGTGTCTTGTCCATAATTAGGGTCACTGTATATACTTTGCTTCCAGAGGCATTGCAAGTGACTTGCCTGTACGCATATTTGTTTTAAAGACTGGAACTTAAATATGCTTTCAAATTTTACCTTACTGACTGACCTTGAACCCAGGGAGTGAGATTGAGGATGCTAGATTCTTTGCCTCACGACTTGTGCTGCCCGTAAACAATTTAATATTTGGAGACATTTTTCTCAGGTTAGACAGAAATGAATTCTTTTATTTTCATACATTTCCATTGTATCTTCTTTGAACTTGTGTTTAGGAGAAAGAAAGCAGAATTGTGTTTTTGTCTGTTTTATGATAAAGTTTGTGTTTTACTGAAAAATAAATCATGTAAACAATTGAAAGATTATAATACTTTTCTCTCAGTTTAAAAAAAAAGAGTAGGCTATTGAAAATGGATTATGTAGTTCAGTTTTCTTAGTTTGTACATAAGAAACACAGCTCTAGCCAAAGACTTAGAAAACATACAGCAGCTTGATAGAAATGGAGTAGTATCTCAGATACAGATGTTCTGACCTGGAAAGGGTAGCAGAGTAGGAGATCCTTCTTTCAAGGCAGAAAGGGAATTCTAATTTTATTCACTTAGGTAAAAGATCTAATTGATTGGGCATGGACCCATAGATCAGTGGGGTCTGTTTTTCCTTTGAGTTGTTATCAGCTTCCTGTATCTCCTGCCTCTTTCTGTCTTTAGAAGTAAATACTCAGGTTTGCTCATTTTTTTGAATAAAATTATGGGATAGTATGTACATTACATTCTAGTTTGCTCTTTTCACTCAATAGTTTGATGTGGTTATACTTCAGCTCATCACATATCATAATTAATAGTTGAATTAGTTATATAATCTAAAATACGAATTTACCTAATTTATTCCATTATTTTTTATTGAACACACTACAGGCCCAGTGCATGGATTTGTGTGCCGGTGGGATCCCTCAGCCGGGCCTGTGGGGATCGGGCCGAAAACAGCTCTCTGACATCCCCTGAGGGGTCCTGGATTACGAGAGGGTGCAGAGCAGGCTGAGGGACCCCACTGGTGCACGATTGATCGGGGCCGGGGAGGGACCATGGGCGGGCTCCTGGGTGTGTCTGGCCCGTCTCACCCAGTCCTGATCGGCCGGATCTTAGCAGCTAGCTAACCTACCGGTTGGCGTGTCTGCACTCTGGTCAAACAGTGGAATGGCCAGACACTTACCATATTAAGTTTTTATGATATAGGATAAGTTGATTTTGTTTTTGCCAATTACAAACTGCTGCTGTAAACATGCTTGGTATGTACATTTTATTTACTGATTTTTACTGCTTTTATTTCTATAGCATAGATTCCCAAATTATAATTACTGAGTCAGAGCACATCCAGTTTTATATCTATATATAAAAGCCTTCCTATCTAATAAAAGACAAGAAGGGTAATTAACCCTACCGCCGCTACGCTTCCCATTGGCTAATCAGGGCGATATGCAAATTAACTGCCAACAAAGATGGCGGCTGGCAGCCACGCAGCTGAAGTGAGCAGTA
>NW_006295180.1:3898412-3900491 GCF_000327345.1 Myotis davidii | reverse complement strand
CACCTGCAAACAGCCATCAGCCTCTCACCCAGGCTGGCCAGGCACCCAAGCGGGACCTGCACCCAGATCCAGGACAGCCTTCAAGGCAAACCAGCTGGCCTCCACCTGTACACCAGGCCTCTATCCTATAGAGTAAAAGGGTAATATGCAAATAGACTCTAACAGCAGAAAGACTGGGAATGACTGGTCACTATGACACACACTGACCACCAGGGGGCAGACGCTCAATGCAGGAGCTGCCCTCTGGTGGTCAGTGCGCTCTCACATGGGGGAGCTCTGCTCAGCCACAAGCCAGGCTGATGGCTGCCAGTACAGTCATGGTGGTGGGAGCCTCTCCTGCCTCCTCAGCAGCACTAAGGATGTCTGACTGCAGCTTAGGTCTGCTCCCCGCTGGCAAGTAGACATCCCCTGAGGGGTCCCAGACTGCGAGAGGGCACAGGCCAGGTTGAGGGCCCCCCCCACCCCGCCGAGTGCACAAATTTTTCTGCACCAGGCTTCTAGTCCTATCTAATAAAAGACAAAAGGGATAATTAACCGTACCTCTGATACGCTTCCCTTTGGCTAATCAGCGTGATATGCAAATGAACTGCCAACAAAGATGGCGGTTAATTTGCACATGCAGGCACCCAGCAGCCTGGGTCCTGGGAACATCCTCGGGACCTAGGCCTCTTTTAGCCTGTAGGCCTGCCCATAGGTCCTGAGCAGCCGGGGTCCCAGAAGTCCCTGGCCACTCCGAGCCTATGGGCGCAGGCGCCAAGCGGATGTTCCCACCCCGTGGCCACTTGCGTGTGCGCAGGTGCCAAGCGGCAGCCTGGGTCCATGCCCCCCAGCCTAGCACCCATCACAGGGGCGAACAGGCTAGGCCAGGCCTCCCCACATGGATCATGTGGTGAACCCAAGAGGCCTCCCTGCGATTGCTCGCAGGGCGAACAGCACAGGCCGCCCCACCAACGATCACAGGGCGAACAGAACAGGCCTCTCCGCGAATGATCACGGGGCGAACAGAACAGGCCTCCCCGTGATCACTCACAGGGTGAACAGAACAGGCCTCTCCGCGAATGATCATGGGGCGAACAGAATAGGCCTCCCCACGATTGCTGGCAGGGCGAACAGAACAGGCCTCCCTGTGATTGCTGGCAGGGCGAACAGAACAGGCCTCCGGGCAATCACGGGCGAATAGAACAGGCCTCCCCGCGATCACTTGCAGGGTGAACAGAACAAGCCTCCCCGCGATTGCACACAGGGCGAACAGGATCGCTTGCAGGGCGAACAGAACAAGCCTCCCTGCGAAAGATCACTGGGCGAATAGAACAGGCCTCCCTGTGAGGCGAACAGAACAGGCCAGGCCTCCCCATGATCCCAGGCGAAGAAGCTGCTCTGCTGACCAGCCTGCACTATGGACCTGAAAACAGCCCTCAGCCCGGTGGGTGGCGTAGAGTCTGGGGCCTCTAGCCTGCAGCCATGGGAAGTCTCCCTCTCCCCAGAGTTAGGAGCACCAGCCCAGGTCCAACCAGCACCAGGTCCTGACTGCCGGGGTGAGTTCCTGCAGGCTGGGGTTTGATCCCTAGGCATTAGCAGTAGGAGACCAGTGCCTTTGTTATTGCTGTGTGTCCAGGTTTTAATTGAACAAATGCTCGGCTGTCCCGGGTGCCAGCTTGGCAAAATCTTTTAGGAGGAGAATTCTGTCTGGGTTTCCTCAAATTCCCTCAGCCCCTATTCACCCCTTTGTAAAGGCACAGAACAAGTGAGGACCCTTAAATAAAAATCAGAGGTCTCCAGCAACGGTGAGCCTCTCTCATCACAGTCATTTGGACCGGATGGCATTTGAGTATTTATCTAGGTACCATGACAGGGAACACACAAGCTCAAGTCTTAATCTCTGCCCTTAAATAATTCACAATCTTATTAGAGTGAGTGGATGATAAAAGTGCAGTAATGACATCAGAATGTAAGGCAACAATACAGAGAGGAACAGAGGCAATTGCTAGGATGATTTTCCAACAATTAAGTATGAAGAGTATGTGCTGTGAATTAAATAAAAAACATATGTGTGGAAGTACCTGCTTCATGAGTATGGGA
>NW_006295180.1:3888486-3897990 GCF_000327345.1 Myotis davidii | reverse complement strand
TAGTTGCTGGTAAAGAAAAAGAATGATATACTATGAAAACACTTAATATGGATTGTAAAGAGATTTGTTCAAAGAGGATTTCCTAGAGTAGGTGGTATTTCAGTTAATTTTTTTTAAATGTGAAGAGGTTAGCTAGATAAGAAAAAGGTGTAGGGATCTCAAATTGCAGAGGGTGCAGGGGGAGCTGAGGCCCCCCACCCCCGTGCACGAATTTCATGCACCGGGCCTCTAGTCTATATATAAAAGCCTAAGTGACCAAATGACTGGAATGACCAGTCGCTATGACATGCAATGACCACCAGGGGGCAGATGCTCAATGCAGGAGCTGCCCCCTGGTGGTCATTGCACTCCCACAGTGGGAGCGCAGCTTAGCTGACAGACCTGTCCCGGTGGCCCACTGGCCCGGTGGCAGCCACTCCCTCAGTAGTCCTACATGTCTAAACTCTGGAGAATGGGTCAGACTCTGACGGAGCACCGCCCGCCTCTTGGAAGTCGGCCTAGTGCACTGTGGCCACTTTCCCTCCCAAGATGCTCCATAAGGAAGAAAGGATATAGAAACGGCTTCCAGGTGGCTCCCGATAACTGGCGCAAACGTCAGTGGGACGGATCCCGGGCAAGGGCATCTCACCGCTCACCCGGAGGTCCGATTGTGTCCTGGCTCCCCTTCCCACACCCCCCTGGGGACCCCACCCATGCATGAATTTGTGCACTGGGCCTCTAGTTTTAATAGAAATGGCTAGATTTCTGGATGAAGAATTTGTAGCAGCACCTCTTCTTCCTTTTCCTCATTATCTTTGTTGTCACTGGATTTCACCTATAGCTAACTGTAAGGGTGAAAAATGGTGCCTTGTTAATATATTTATTTGTTATTTCTCTTTCATCTTCTATTACCTCTTCATATTAACTCACTTTCTCTTAGATTGGTCTTCTTTTAACTGGTAGTGTATTTTTCTTTCAGTGGCATGTAAAATAATGGTTTACATTATGATTGATGCCTTGAATTTCAGTATAATGTGATATTTCTTGTATTTAAATCTTTAATTTACTTGTATATATTGTGAGTTAGAGAATCTATTTTTTTCTAGAAATAAAGTCAATTTGCCAGGATTATTTATTAAATGAATCTTTTTGTCACAGAATTGTCATATATACTTGGACTCCTGGCCTGGTCTACTAACATTTTTTTTCTATGCTAATAGAAAATACTATTTTTTGACATTAGCTTTTTAGTGAGTTTTAAATTCTAAAAGGGTAAATTAAGGTTCACTATCCTTTTAAAAAATCACATTTCTTAATGTTTGCTTTAAATATCCTAAATTTTGTTTGCAGAGTCCGTTTTTAGCTATTCTCTTTCCTTAAAAAATGTTTAATTAGCTAGGCATTTCCTGTGATGTGTGCATGCCTGTGAGTGTCATTTGACAGACAGCATTTCCCATTTTACTGGATTTGGGTTGTACCTTGGGAGGTGTTGGTTGCTTCAGCATCAAGTGCAGAATAGGTTCCTTTTGAATTAGACACTCACCAGTATTTTCTTGCTTTATTATTACTTGCATTTCTAGAATTTTTAGTTAGACTGTTCTAGGCTTTGTGGGATTTCTAACAAGTCTGATGTCTATTCTTTAAATGCCATGGCACTTCAATTATTATGACAAACAAAATTTCCCATAGAGTTGTGCTTCATAGTAGCCCAAGGGGTGGATCTCAGGGGTGGTGGAGTATGGATAACTGCTGAAGATGTGTGAAAATGAAGATAAGTGGTTATACAATTATATATATATATATATATTTTTGTGATTGTATATGTGTGTGTGTGTGTGTGTGTGTGTGTGTGTGTAATGCCCCATATATGTAAATTAAGCATTCGTTGGAGTGGGCCTGCCCCTATTGAGACAACTATTTTAACACCCTGAATGGTAGCCCCAGAAAATGGGTTTCTGGCTTCCTGAATTCTAAATTCTAAATGAATTTGCCTTCCCCCCGAAATACTGTTCCAATAATAATTGGGATCTGTATTAATGTTTTATCACTTTGGAGGGCAAATTTATGGACTTTTAAAATGAGCTAGTCAACACACCACCAACATGTATGTATTTTTTCTAATGGGAAATATATTCTCATTTCTAAACAAAAAAATTTTCAGTTCAACTTTAAAACTGCAGCTTTTTAATTGGGGACTAAGGGCAGGAACCAAAATATACCTCTGGAAGCTTTAGGGCCCACCCCACCCTACCTCACCCCACCCTTCCTCACCCACCCCTGTCCTGTCTCATCACCTCAATATGTGTGTCTAACCACATGTCTCTGACTACACGTCTCTGACTACAGCCCTGTGCTTGCCATGCAAGTATAGTTTGTAGTTATGTGTCTCAAATCAACTGGCCCTTCATCCTTCCTATACAGTCATTCTGGAGCCTCCACTGTGATGCTTACCTGTAATCTGTGCAGCTAAGTTGAATTTGCTTTGTGAGAGAGTTCATGTTTATTTTCCAGCTTATTAAAGCTTCTGTGGCTATTTAGCTGAGTTGTTGTGAACACTAGGCTAATGAGATCACCAAGGTGATGAAACATTGTGTGAATCTTGGCTTTCTTTTAGTACATTCATCTCTGTTTCTAACCCTGGTTGTCTACTGGGCCTTTTTATATATACCATTGTCCAAAAGTCAGATTGGACATGTATGTGGATGCAAATAAATCCATCATCCACCTCAGCCAAGCAGCTCAGCCCCTGGTCCTTGGAGGGTCCCAATAATTGCTTGGTAGTTAGAGGAGCAGAAAAGCTTTGTTCCACATTAGAATTGGCTCCTGACATGTCAGATTAACCTGAAAGGAAGGTGGGGCATACTAAGGGAGATTTATTTGATTTGTACACTTCCTTTAACATTTCATGAGTCAGGCACATTTTTCAAGGTTGCTGTCACAGTGGCAAGGTGGCCCAGGGCCCCTGTGCTGCCAACTGCAATAAGTGTGTGAATGGATCCTTTGGGATTGTGCAGTGGGTATAACCTTGGTCTAGCTGTTATTTTTATCAGGAAATTCATGATAAGTTAATGCTTGCTAATGAAGCATACCCCACTATGTGAAAAGACTGGTGTCAGTGGTAATTGGCCTATCTAGCCTTGGAGCCTGTGTTAGCTGTGGTATTTATAGCATATAAACACCTTTTTATAACAGATCTCAACCCTCATTTATTAACAATTAAAAATGCATTATAATTTTAACAGTGCGTACCTGGTAAATGCTTTCTGTAATATCTGTAGTGGTGCAAACATGCCTAATAAAAACTTGATTATAGCATATACAAAGATTAGAAAGCCATGGTTTACAATAGTTATTTTAAAATCTAATTTGAAACCCAGCAGTTAGTTTTTATTTTTAGTACTTGAAGTTTTTTTTTTATAAATGAATGTGATTTTCAAAAGAATGTTAAGTATCTTTTGTGAAACATTGACCGAAGAGACAAAATACATGTAATTTAAATTACCCAGACTTCACCAGGAGAATTTTTAATGATTTAAGTCATAGAGAAGCTGGAAAATTTTACCTTGTTTGTCCTGAATATCCCTTTGTAGATTTTATGGACTTTTAGATTGTGTTCAAAATTTTTTTTCTATATTTGGCAAACACTTTGATATTCTAAACTTGAGTTGTAGTTTCAAAATTAACGATATGGTAATGATATTTGGTACATGATAATGACCAACATTTATTAAGTTTTTATTATATACAAGAGGCCCGGTACACAAAATTCGTGCATTGGGGGGGGGGGTTGATGTCCCTCAGCCCAGCCTGCACCCTCTCCAATCTGGGACCCCTCAGGGGATGTCCAACTGCTGGGCCTAAACCAGCAGTCGGGCATCCTTCTCACAATCCGGGACTGCTGGCTCCCAACAGCTCGCCTGCCTGCCTGCCTGATTGCCCCTAACCACTCCCCTCCCTGCCAGCCTGATCGACGCCTAACTGCTCCCCTGCTAGCCCGGTCGCCCCCAACTGCCCTCCCCTGCCGGCTCGGTCGCCCCCAAATTCCCTCCCCTGCCCGCCCAGTTGCCCCAACTGCCCTCCCTGAAGGCCTGGTCACCCCCAACTGCCCTCCCCTGCAGGCCTGGTTTCCCCCAGCTGCCTGCCCCTGCTGCAAGAATAGGCCTTCCTTCCCCTGGATGCCGGCACCGGCACCGGCTTTCCTCTGGCACACAGGACCCCGGCTGCTTTGCTCCTGCCACTGCCAGGCACCCAGGACCTGGGCTGCTTTGCTCCGGCCACCACTGCCACCCACCAGGGGTGTGCTCCTAGCCGCACCATGGCTGCTCGAAGCACGCCCCCACCCCTGGTGTCTGTCTGCTGGGGTGAGGGTGTGCCCCGAGCCGCGCCGCAGCTGTTCAGAGCTCGCCCCCACCCCTGGTATGTTTCCACTGGGGCTGGGGGCAGCACGCAGTCTCTTCCTGCCCATCTGCATGCGCAGCTCCTCCTGAGCCGTTGTGATGCAGCCTCCTCCTGACTTGATCATGACAGTTACCGCGTCCTGGCCTAATTTGCATATTACCGCTTTATATATAAGACTGGGGGGGGGGGCGGTTCCTCAGCCCGGCCTGTGCCCTCTCACAGTCTGGGACCCCTCCGGGGATGACCATCTGCTGGCTGAGGCCTGCTCCCCAGGGGATGGGGCCTAAGCTGGCAATCAGACATCCCTCTGGCAGCCCGGCAGCCCTCGGGGGATGTCCACTTGCCAGCGGAGAGCAGACCTAAGCTGCAGTTGGACATCCTTAGCGCTTCTGAGGAGGCAGGAGAGGCTTCCACCACCACTGCTGTACTGGCAGCCATCAGCCTGGCTTGTGGCTAACCAGAGCTCCTCCATGTGGGAGCTCACTGACCACCAGAGGGCAGCTCCTTCATTGAGCGTCTGCCCCCTGGTGGTCAGTGTGTGTCATAGTGACCAGTCATTCCCAGTCATTCTGCTGTTAGGGTCAGTTTGCATATTACCCTTTCACACTATAGGATAGAGGCCTGGTGCACAGGTGGGGGCTAGCTGGTTTGCCTTGAAGGGTGTCCCAGATCAGGGTGGGGGTCCTGCTTGGGTGCCTGGGTGAGGGGCTGATGGCTGTTGGCAGCTGCTCACATCCCCTTTAGTGTGGCGGTCCCCACTGGGGTGCCTGGCCAGCCTGGATGAGGGGCTGATGGCTGTTTTCAGGCTGCCTGGACCCCCTTCAGGGTGGGGGTCCCCACTGGGTGGACAGCCTGGATGAGGGCTTGAGGGCTGTTTTCAGGCTCGCCACACCCCCTTTAGGGTGGGCATCCCCACTGGGGTGCCTGGCCAGTCTGGATGAGGAGCTGAGGGCTATTTTCAGGCAGGCCAAGCCTGCAACTGAAGCTCCCAGTCTCTCTTTTTCTTCCTTTTTTTTTAATTCTGGGATTTATTTACCTTCTGTAATTGAAACTTTGTTGCGGCTCTAGCTCCGAGGCTTGCTGGCTGAAAGCAGGTATCTGGGATTTGCTTAGCTTCTATAATTGCAACATTGTTGCATCCAGATCTCAGAGCTAGGCCGCAGCAGGCGAGGAACCTTGGCTTCCTCCATCTCCGGGGCAACCAAGCCTCATGTTTGCTTCAGCTGTGTGGCTGCTGGCTGCCATCTTGGTTGGCAGTTAATTTGCATATCCTGCTGATTAGCCAATGGGAAGTGTAGCAGAGGTATGGTTAATTACCATGTTTGTCTATTATTAGATAGGATTTTTGGACCTGTCCTAATCTCATTACCACATTTAACCCTCAAAAAAAAAAATCCTAAATCTGTTACTTGTGTTGTTCACCAAGAGGAAAACTGAGTTATATGTGAGGAAGGACCACTAAAATTGAACATCAGAGCAGAGGCTGGACGTGGAATTCTGGTGTCTTACCCACCATTACAATTGCCACACTTTTAAGTTCATAAAATACTACTCAAATACTTTTCACAGTAATTTATAAATGGCATAATCTATATATATAAAAGCCTAAGTGACTGGCCGACCGTTCTACCGGTAGCTATGATGCGCATTGTCCATCAGGGGGCAGACACTCAATGCAGGAGCTGCTGAGCTGAGGTGACTTGGCAGTTGCTGTTCTTGGGTGAAACACCTGGAACCAGAAAGGAGGGAGCCCAATTCTGGGGTATGTCACATGAGAAGTGCCCTCTTGTAATCTGGGACCCCTCGGGGGATGTCGAAGAGCTGGTTTCGGCCCAGTCCTTGCAGGCCAGGCCGAGGGACCCCACTGGTTCACAAATCCATGCACTTGGCCTCTAGTCTACATATATAAAAGGTTAAGCGGCCGTCTGACCAGTAGCTATGATGCTCAATGACCACCAGGAGGCAGATGCTCCAACCGGTAGCTATGACATGCACTGACCACCAGGGGGAAGACTCTCAACACAGGAGCTGCCTAGCTGTGGTGACTTGGCAGCAGCAGATGAGACACCCTGGAACCAGAGAGTTGGGAGCCTGATTCCGGGCATCACCTGAGAACTGCCCTCTTGCAATCTGGGACCCCTCAGGGAATGTTCGAGAGCCCGTTTCGGCCCGATCCCCATAGGCCAGGCCGAGGGACCCCACCTGCCAGAGGGACCCTGCTCACACCACAGACACCCTTCCAGCCGCAGTGCTGGCCGAGGGACTTCGGGAGGTTGGCTCCAGGGCGTGTCTGGCCCTTCTTGCCCAGTCCTGCTCTGCCCCACCCATCACCTTCTAATTAATTTCCTTTCAATGTGCACAAATCTGTGCATCAGGGCACTAGTAATGACATAATTCTGAATGCCTATGATACATGGGTAAGTCTTTAACATTTTAAGTTTGGGGACATGCTGTTGTAAAGTATAACTCATGTATAGTAATGTACCAGGACATGAAGAGACTGCAGTTTTAAATGGTGAGAGCCAGTTTGTTGAGATCATTGTGAAAGGAATCAGGAAGTTTTACAGTTGGCCATGGGCGAAACATTGTTTTTGGAAGGAATACTTGGGAAAGTAAAGGGGAAGGATTGTACTGAGTGCTCACTTTACATCATGCACTGTGCTAGACACCGGGCTATGTGTTGCCACATCTTAGTGCTCACTGACTGGGAGACAGGCTCATCATAGCCCCTTACAGCAAGTAACTTGTCCCAGATCACTCAACCATTGAGGCAGAATTGCTACAGCTGCAGGTCATCTACATACTAAAACATCTTTTTTTCACTATCACAGCGAATTGTTATTGCACTGTTGTCTGAAGATGGTGTTTCCTTTTGTTTTCATACTTAAGTTTATGAAGAAGCTCTAGGCCAGCGGTTCTCAACCTGTGGGTTGTGACCCCTTTGGCGGTCGAACAACCCTTTCACAGGGGTTGCCTAAGACCATCCTGCATATCAGATATTTACATTACGATTCATAACAGTGGCAACATTACAGTTATGAAGTAGCAACGAAAATAATTTTGTGGTTGGGTCACAACATGAGGAACTGTATTTAAAGGGCTAGAAGGTTGAGAACCACTGCTCTAGTCCATTCCATGCAGGCCACCTTACGCTATTGGTACATTCCATGCAGGCTACCTTATGCTATTGGTACACTGAGTAGGAAGCATTTTACTTTACTGCTCTCTGCACTGTAAGATGTGTTACCTTCAGTCATGGAAAACATGAGTTTTCTCAGGAAGCCATCCAGGAAAGACTTTCAGACCCCTTTTTTGGGTTCATTGCACTCTTTTATTCAGAACAGTGCTTTCTTGCTTTTTAAAATCTGAGTACTTGAGCAGTTGGGCATAGTTTTGGGATGTGGCTTAGAGACCCTCTGAGTTTATAAGTGAACTTGATGCTTGACTCTTTGTCTTCCTTTAGGAGTTAGGATATTTGCTTAGTAGCTTTTTTGTCCATGAATGTTTTAAGTTCTTTTGAGGCTGTCAGTTTAAGCAGGCATCCTAATTTCAGGTAATTATTTGTTTCCCTTAAAAAGTCATGAATTCTAGGTACATGAGTCCACTGGTGAGAGCAGGTGGGCTATGCAGAGCATATGTCTAGCTGTGGGAAGGCACCTCTGTGCTGCCTGGAAGCAGCCTATTTCAGAGGCTCAAGAGTCTAAATTTTTCCACTCCTTAGGATAAGGGCATGACATTTTGCTTGAATTAAGCATTATAATAATTTTCTGAATTCTGTCACCCAGACATGAAGTGATCATTTAGTATCATTTTAAAAATACTTTTAATACTTGAATATAAATATATCTTGGCCTTCCAACTGAAAAGACCAACTATCCTTCCCAAAATTCATACCTTTTATTTTTTTTCAGTGAATTTATTGGGGTAACATTAGTTGATAAAACCATATAGATTTCAAGTGGACAGCTCAATAAAACATCTGCATACTGTATTGTGAACTCACCATCCAAAATAAAGTCTCTTTCTGTCCCTACTTATATCCCCTTTATCCATTTCTACCTCCCCCAATCCCTTTCCCTCAAGCTGTCACCATGTTGTCTGTGTGTATGTCATACATATTTTTTGCTTAATGCCTATACCATTTTTTACCTAGATGCCCAATGCCCCTCCCCTCTGACCTCTGTCAGTCTGTTCTATGTATCTATATTTCTGTTTCTATTTTGTTAAGTTATTTTGTTTATTGATTCCACATATGAGTGAAATCATATGGTATTTGTCTTTCTCTGACTGACTTATTTCACATAACATAATAACCTCCAGATTCATCCATGCTGTTGTAAAAGGTAAGATTTCCTTCTTTTTTCTAGCCAAGTAGTATTCCATTATATAAATGTACTACAGTTTTGTTTTTGTTCAAATTTTAAATTCTTTATTGTTTAAAGTATAACATACAGTATTACATATGTCTCCTGTTTCCCCCATTGAGCTCTCCCTGGTCACCCTCACCCCCCAGCACATGCCCTCACTCCCCTAGTGTCTGTGTCCATTGATTATGCCCATGTGCATGCATATAAGTCCTTTGGTTGATCTCTTACCCCACTCCCCTCCCTTACACTGTCTTCCCTCTGAAGTCTGACAGTCTGTTCGATACTTCTCTGTCTCTGGATCTGTTTTTGTTCATCAGTTTATGTTGTTCATTATGTTCCACAAATGAGTGAGATCATGTGATATTTATCTTTGTCCAACTGCCTTATTTCGCTTAGCATAATGCACTCCATGTCCAACCATGCTGTTGCGAATGGTAGGAGTTCTTTGTTTTTTACAGCAGCGTAATATTCCATGTGTAGATGTACCATAGGTTTTTAATCCACTCATCTGTTGATGGGCACTTAGGCTGTTACCAAATCTTAGCTATTGTAAATTGTGCTGCTATGAACAGGGGTGTGTATATCCTTTCTGATTGTTGTGTCTGATTTCTTGGGATATATTCCTAGAAGTGGAATGGATTAGAAAACTAACTGTGGTACATCTACACGATGGAATACTATGCTGCTGTAAAAAGGAAGGAACTCTTACCATTTGCAACGGCATGGATGGAACTGGAGAGCATTATGCTAAGTGAAATAA
>NW_006295180.1:3875167-3888428 GCF_000327345.1 Myotis davidii | reverse complement strand
CTCCCCTCCCCATTGGTTGTTGTTTTGTTGATGGTTTCTTTTGCTGTGCAGTGGCTTTTTATTTTGACAAAGTCCCATTTGTTTATTTTCTCTTTAATTTCTATTGACCTAGAACATGGGTGGGCAACTTTTGCTGGCACGTGAAACCCTCTCTTATAATCTTCAATTTACAGTTTTTTTCTTAATATCGTCTTTTTTATTTTTCAGATAAATTCAGTGTAGGTGCATCTTAGATAAATAAATAATTTTACATAACAAGTTATCTTAAAGACCATAGACATGGATTGATGAGAGGGGAAGAGCAATTTCTATGCCCCTGCCTTAACTCTCCCTGCCTTCCTAGATCCGACCAGTGTTTTGGTTTCATCCACATACAGTTGTGAATCTTTGTTCTCAGCGATGAATTTTGTTAAGTCTCGTAATAGGAGTAGCCTGACGGGTAAAAGTAGTAACTCATGCATATCTCTGAAGGTCACGAAATATAAACTTGATGTAAAATCTCTGTCATCAGTGATGCAGCAGGAAAAGTCCCACTGATAATATCAAACAGTCATAAAGTTTTCTGTCAGACTATCAGTGTACATGTATACATTAAAAAGTAAATGTATTTTTCATCATTATATACTGTGTTTTTGTCGCTCGAATGAATTTTATTTCTTCAAGATTCTTCACATATGTACACCTTAAGAGATATCAAGTAGGCATAACATATTCTCAAAAAATTAGGGTTGGCACGCAGAAGAATTGTGAGTCAGATTTTTCTAGTTTTGGCACGCACTCACAAAAAGGTTGCCCACCCCTGCCCTACGAGCTGTATCAGTGAAGATATTACTATGAGAGATATCTGAGATTTTACTGCCTATGGTTTCCTCTAGGATTTTTATGGTTTCATGACTTATGTTTAAGTCCTTTATCCATTTTGAGATTATTCTTTTATATGGTTTAAGTTGGTTGTCTAGTTTCATTGTTTTTTTTACATGTACCTGTTCAGTTTTCCCATCATCATTTATTGAAGAGACTGTGTTTACTCCATGATATGCTCTTGTATCCTGTCTCTGATGTTAATGAACTAATAAGGTGTGGTTTATTTCTGGGCTTTTTGTTCCATTGATCTATATGTGTGTTCTTATGCTAGTACCATGGTGTTTTGATTATAGTGGCCTAGTGGTATAGTTTGATATTAGGTAGTGTGATACCTCCAACTTTATTTTTCTTTCTCAGGATTGCTAAGGCTTCTCAGGGCCTTTTTTGGTTCCATATAAATTTTGGGGATATTTGTTCTAGATCTGTGAAGTATAATATTGTATTAGGAATTGTACTGAATCTATAGATTGCTTGTTAATTCTTTCTATCCATGAACACATTATATGCTTCCACTTCTTTGTATCATACATCAGTTTTTTCCTTCAGTATTCTATAATTTTCTGAGTATAAGTCTTTTATCTCCTTGGTTAAATTTGTTTTTAGGTACATTATTCTTTGATGCAATACTTAATGGCATTTTTCCTAATTTCTCTTTCTGATAGTTGATTATTGGTGTATAAAATACCACCAGTTTCTGAATATTAATATTGTTTTCTGCTACTTACTACAATCATTTATCAATTTTAGTAGTATTTTGTGGAGCCTTTACAATTTTCTGTGTATAGATAGTGTCATGTCTGGATTTCTGGAAGGTCTCCCGGAAGGTCTCCTGGTCCAATTAGCATATTACCCTTTTAGTAGTATAGAATAGAGTCCTGGTGCATGGGTGGGGGCTGGCTGGTCTGTCCTGAAGGGGGTCCCGGATCAGGGTGGATGTCCCTTTGGGGGTCGAGGCCTCCCTGGGCAAGGGGCCTAGGGTGGTTTGCAAGCTGGCCACACCCCCATCAGGGTGAGGGTCCCCACTGGGGATGGTGCCAACCTGGGTTGGGGGCTGGGGCAGTTTGCAGGCTGGCCACAGCCCCATCAGGGTGGGGGTCCTTCCTAAGGGGTGTGACCGGCCTGGCAAGGAGCTGATGGCCGTTTGCAGGCTGGCCACACCCCCATTAGGGTGAGGGTCCCCGCTGGGGGGCATGGCTGGCCTGGGCTAGGGGCTGAGGGCTGTTTGCAGGCTGGCCACTCCCCCATCTGGGTGAGGGTCCCTACTGGGGTGTGTGGCTGGCCTGGGTGAGGGGTTGAGGGCCGTTTAAGGGTGGTTTGCAGGCTGGCCAAGCCCCCTGCTTTGTCCGGAAGGATGTCTGGAAGGTCTCTGGAAGGTCTCCTGGTCTAATTAGCATATTACTCTTTTATTAGTATAGCCTAGTGGCGCGGTGCATGAAATTTGTGCGGGGGAGGGGGTGTCCCTCACCCTGGCCTGCACCCTCTCCAATCTGGGACCCCTCGGGGGATGTCAACTGCCGGTTTAGGCCCGATCCCTGTGGAATCGGGCGTAACCCAGCAGCCGGACATCCTTCTTACAATCCCGGACCACTGGCTCCTAACCCCTCACCTGCCTGCCTGCCTGATCGCCCCTAACCACTGTGCCTGCTGGTCTGCTTGCCCCCAACTGCCCTCCCCGGTTGGCCTAATGGCCCCCAACTGCCCTCTCTGGCCGGTCTCCCAGAAGGTCTCCAGGTCGAATTAGCATATTACCCTTTTATTAGTTTAGATTATTCATCTGTATTCAAGGTGCAAAGGTGATTTTGGCACATGCCCTCATCACAAGTAGCCTTCCATCTGAAGGGTTCTTTTTGTGCCCACTCTCCTCTCTCTATTTCTTGTTCTTTCTCTAAGAGTCACCTGATGGGGCATCACCTGGGAAGAGGAACCCAGTGGCATTGGATTTCAGTAGGCAGCTTGTGGTGTGATGCTGCTTGGTTTCTGTGTTCAGTGGAATGTAAGGCTTTGCACATACCATTGTGCTAGTTGTTCTGTCTGAATAGATTGCTTCTATTTAAGTGACAATAAACTACTAAAAATCTAACTAGAGCTTTTTGATATATAGGGTTGGGCAAAAATAGATTTACAGTTTGTATAGAAAATAATACAATAATTACATCATGATATGAGAATAAATGGTTTCACATAGTCACAAACTGTAAACCTATTTTTGTCCCACTTTAGATAAACTTTACTCAGTTTTTTGTTCACAAGTTAACACAAGTAGTGAAAGAAGGTATTTTTATTTCTGCTTCCTCAGGTAATAAATACCATTTATGTGTACAGTAAAACCTATGTAAAAGACAATTTGGGCAAGGTGGTATTCCTTAAAGCCAAAAGTCTGTTATATAATAATGTAGGTTTTCCTAATGCCTATGGTAAACATTTGACAAATTAGTTTACCTGTTTTTACTTATGTATACATGTTTGTATAAATAAAATTAAGTATTAAAAGCTTAATTTCACAGGAAAGTTTTCTATATGTATTACTGTACTTTTAAATCTATACTGACTGAAAGGTCTAGTAAATGCATGCATTTACCAGGCACCACAAGTCAACAAATGAACAAGCCTGGGGCATGGCTTAGGGTACGTGGAAACATCAGCCAGCACACTTTAAATTGCTGCAGAAAGTTATACTTCACGACAACAGATTATTGCACGTGATGTGGTGTGATCACATGCTAATAATTCACAGAACATTTCTTGAGCGGTGACTTTTGGATTTAAATATGTAGACTCGACTCCAGGTCAAGGGCAGGTTTGTTCTTCAGCCTTATAGAGGCATGTGTGGGAGGCAACCAATCAATGTGTCTCTCACGTCGAGGTTTCTCTCTCTGCCTCTTTCTCTTTGTCTCTCTCTCTGTCTCTCTTCCACCTCCCCCACCTTCCCTTCCTGCTACTCTTTAAAAATCAATGGGAAAATATCCTCAGGTGACGATTAACAAAACAAAACAAAAATATGTAGACTATAATTGTAGATACGTAATATTTATTGATATTGATGAAATAACTACAATGTTTTTTCCAACATATGGCCTATTTGCTAAAATTTGTTAAAAATAACTGAATTAATAATAAAAAATAACCTGTTAATTTAATTTTAAGCAAATCTTGGGTAAAAGCATTTTAAAATTGACAGGGTGTTCATTTTCACATATGATATATGGACTGGAAATTTTGCCTGTTAAATCCAAAGTTTGTTAAATCAAGATCCACAAAATCCCAAAAGATTATTTTAAAAAATCATATTTGTGGATATCCAACTAATGAGTGTATACTTTCCTGTCAAGTATGAGTAGTTTTACTGAGTAAGTTTCCTGTTTCCTAGCATGCTCTATTTGGGACTTCATCAATGTTTATTATATAACTAGAGGCCCTATGCCCAAAATTCATGCAAGGGGCTCGGCCCTCACAACTGCAGAGGCTTGCCTTGGCCCTCGCAGCCGGCTTTGTCCAGAAGGTCATCTGGCTCTCTGGTCTAATTAGCATATTACACTTTTATTATTATAGACTGGAGGCCCGGTGCACAAAATTCGTGCACTGGGGGGGATGTCCCCTCAGCCCAGCCTGCACCCTCTCCAATCTGGGACCCCTCGGGGGATGTCCGACTGACCTCTCACAATCCGGGATTGTTGGTTCCCAACCGCTCTCCTGCCTGCTTGCCTGATTGCCCCTAACCACTCCCCTGTCAGCCTGGTCATCCCTAACTGCCCTCCCCTGTAGGCCTGGTCATGGCTAACTGCCCTCCCCTGCAGGCCTGGTCCCCCCAACTGCCCTCCCCTGCAGGCCTGGTCGCCCCCAACTGCCCTCCCCTGTTGGCCTGGTTGCCGCTAACTGCCCTCCCCTGCAGGCCTGGTCACCCCCAACTGCCCTCCCCTGCTGGCCTGATCACCCACAACTGCCCTCCCCTGGCGGCCATCTTGTGATGTCATGGGCTTGGCCATCTTGTGACCACATGGGGTGACCATCTTGTGCATGATGGTCAATTTGAATATTACATCTTTATTATATAGGATATAGGATGAGGGGACATTTCTTTGGTTGAAATTTTGCTTTCTTTTTAGATGTTACTATTATAATGAGAAAGACAGGTGGAATTTGATGAATTAGTTTGTAACAAATTGAGGATGAACAGTCAGGTATTCCTTGGGAGAATGTTAGGTATTGATTGGTGTCATGGGCTCTCATGTAGGTTCTAAGACAGTACACATTCAGTTCTGTCCCTGTTGCTCCTGAGAAAATTGAAGCCTTTCTCTCTGATCAGTTTGGCCTGAGCCTCTCACTTGTAACCTGTCCTTACACTGATAGCGTTATCTGCCCTGAACACAGGGACACCTACTCCACCAGCCTGTGGGAGCAACCTTGTCTTTAGGGAAGTGCTATTGGGTTTATATTCTTGTTTTTCCCACTTCCTCTGTGGCCACGTGAAGCCATGTACTTCATGTAAACAGACTGTGTTCCTTCACTTTTCAAGTGTTTGTTCATCCTATAGTCAGCTGTGCTCTTGCTCTTGGTTGCCACTAGTCAAAATGCTCTTTTGATGGAGCTCAGATGTGCTGTCGGGTGAAGTCTCTGGGAACCACAGTCTAGGTGCCAGGTGTGGTCATTGCTGCTGGGTTGGCCATTGTTTCTAAGCCTATTCAGTAAGCTCTCTGTGTGTGTACATACAGATATACGCATGTATATTTTAAGACAAAAGTCAGGACTACAGGGTTTTTACTGAATCTCTTTCACCTTACAACTCCTTCTCTCTCAATGAGAAACCTTATACTTGGTGATTCCTGGTATGATGAAATCACTTATTTGCTTTATCCCATGATACTCAACAGTTTCAGAATAATAACACCAATACCACCATCAGCATTTGTGTGTATTTTCTTTTGTCCTTAGACTAGGGATATGTAGTTAAAGTATTGTGTTTTAGTGTCACTTTTCTTATATTGTTATGCATCACTCAATACATATTGAAATTAATTTGCCACATTTTATTTTTATTTTTAGGAATGTTTTTGGTTAAATTTTTATTTACATGGTTCCAAAGTATAATCTAGAAAACAAGATATTGTCAAAGAAGTTCAGCTTCTGTCTCTGTCACTCCCTCTTAAGTAAGTAACCATCTATATATATAAAAGCCTAAGTGGCCGTTTGACTGTCCGACCGGTAACTATGATGCGCACTGACCACCAGGGGGCAGATGCTCAACACACAGGCATTGAAACATGGAACAGATTGATGAATCTCAGAGGGAAGAAGGGAGGGGGGAGAGCGGGAAGACATTAACCAAAGATCTTGTATGCATACTAGAGACCTAGTGCATGGATTTGTGCACCAGTGGAGTCCCTCGGCCTGGCCTATGGGGATCAGGCTGAAACCGGCAGTCTGACATCCTCTGAGGGGTCCCGGATTGTGAGAGGGTTTAAAAACACCACACATGCTTTATCCTTCCATTTTTTTTCTTACTGTGTGTGTATATATGTGCAAACATACGTATTACATAATTTATAAGTAAAATGTAAAAATGTACGTATGTGTAGATGTACACTCACTTATGCTGTATATTTCCAGAGAAGAGGAAACTAGTTTAATTACACTTTACACATTAGTATACAGACTGTATCCTTTTTTCCCCTTTTCCCTGTTGTGGGGGAGGGAGGTTGTAGGGATGACTGTGCATGAGTGGATATTCTAAATTTGTCTTATTGGAGGATTGAAGTTTTTATTTTTTGTTATTTTTCATCCTTCATGACTCCTCAGTGTGCTCTTTCCTCAGTGTGCTTCTGATTAGCTTCTTGGTCCATAATTACACTTGCTCATAATTATGCTTCCACAGTCTTAGAAGAGAACCTCTGTGGCTTTCTGAAAAATTGTTCTTTTATTTGAAGTTGCCCAGATGAGTTATAGGAGGAACTGTCCTCTGTGGTTTCAAAATGAGTTCAAACTCTGTGTAGGGGGACTTTCCAAGTGAGTAAAGCATGCCATGGTGTGTGGTTAGCCAGTAAAAATCCAAGAGATTGCAACAGCTGTTGCAAACGTGTGAAACATGCCTTTGGGTTAAAAGAGGTACAGTGTTTGGAAACTATAGCTTCCAATTGCACACAGCTTTTAATGAATACAGAAATGTTTTCTGATGGTAGCAAAACCATGGTATATCCATTCAGATTGTGAATGTATTTATTCTTTTCCTTTAGATTATGTTTTACCTAAAAGGACACATAGAAATAATGAAATATATTTTACCAGAAACACGCAAAGTAAGTAAATACATATTTAAAGGGCTACCTATTGATATAACAGTTGTTTCCATTATTTAAAAATGGATGCCGAAATGATTAGGAAAAGTACCTTTTGAGGACTTGTAACAAATGGCCAGACAGTAATATCTTGGAGTCGGGGTGGGGATTCTGATCACCACAGTTTTTGGAGTAATTTGATTTTCATTACTGGAAAAACTGTATAGATCTTATAATTGGACTATGTGCCTATTACACCTATAATTTTCCCCTAGATCAGACAACTTTCTGTGCAGTTACTTTAAATCACATACCCATTTTTAGAGAAAATCTAAAGGGATATGTGTCCAGATTATATGGTGTTGCAGAATACAGCTTTGCAGGAGATAAGCTATAAAATTATTATAAATATTTCCTATGTGCTAGTTCTTTTGTGTGTTGGTATGCTCTGTGGCATGTCTAAGCAGATTTTACTCTCTTGTCTTTAGACATTGAAATGTGCTGATGTCAGTTTATGGTTTGTTTAAAAGAAGAGTGGGGTTTCTCTTAGTCAAGTTGGAAGATAAAGTTTACCAAGGTTAAAAAATAAGAGAACAGCATAGAAATGTGTTACAAGCTCTGAAAAGAAAAGGTTATCATGGGAAAACATTCTCAATGAGAAATTGACCCAAATATCTGGATATAACGAAAACATAAATAGATACCTACAAGTCTTAGGATCCAGAGACCAATAGAAATATTCTAAGGGGAGAGTTCTCAAAACTCTGTAGTCTAGTTGACTCCATGTCTTGATTGAAACCAAAGTGTTGATGATAGGGGATGTTGTGTGGGGCTTATGTACTCCTTCAGCCAGGATAAGTTTGGAGAGAAAAGAAAATGACAGTTTTCCTTCCCCAACCTTATCAAATGCAAAACAAAACAGGGATAGCATAAAAACATAAGAGGTCACCACACAAAGCTCTGTTGTGTGGTGGCTTCCAGTTCTTTTCCAGAATCAATACTATCATAAATACTGTTATGATGAATATCTTAGTGTGTAGTGCTTGTTCCATATTGAGGGCTTTTTCTCTCCAAAAAAGAATCTCACAAGTAGGATAAACAGGAAGAGAATATACCTTTTCATCATTCTCCATGGAGAAATAGAAGATACAAGTTGTTAGTATCCGAAAATATGGCTTATCTTTTCTTTCTGCATTTCAGGTAGAGTCTACTGTACTTGAAAGCAAGTGGCTTTCACGCTCTCATGGTCATAGCTCTCAGCAGCTACAAAAAGTGTCTGCTCTGTATTGTTGCTTTAACTTGTCAGTTATGATGCCAGTGTGAGGTGTTTTGGAGTATTTGTTCACTCATTTGACCAATTACTGTGTAAACAGTTGGATTGATACCAACATTTATGCTGTGAAAATAAGATTTGCAGAACAGAATATAGCCAACTTTCTCTCCCCCTCCATAGGTAGATTTACACAAATAATATTGTTTGTTAATGTGTGTTTGTTGCAGAAAGTTGAAAAGAGCCACATATTCACCAGAAGTGTAGTCACTCAATTGTCCGTCCAGAAATACTACTAATAATTTGAATGTTTCATATGTGTATATGTATGTGTGTACTATACATGCACATTTACACAAATATACATATGAGCATATAAGTATATGAACTTAAAAATGCAATTGGGGTCATATTGTATGTATTTTGTGGTGCTTCCCTTTAATAGAATCTGTTAATAGCTAGTATTTCTCAATGTCATTAAAATCCCCTATGGACAACAGTTTCAAATGAGTACTTGATATTGCATCGTATTTCTTTGCCATAATTAACATTCTCTTGCTGTGGTGTAATTAGTGTGTTTCCATTTTATCTAATGATTATCATGGAACCTCTATTTTTTTTTTACTTTGCTAATTAACATGCATGCTTTGATGGTGTAGCATAGTATTTAATAGGAAGTGTCTTCCTTCTTGTTCATCAAAGCCTGAGCATTGAGAACCTAATTCAGGATTGTAATATTTCACTTATGTATTTTTCCTTCAGTAACTTTTAGAAAAAAATTCTTTGTATTTTAAATACATATTTTAGAAAGTTATCTTTGTTCTTTTCAGTTTTATCTACTTTCATTCACTTTTTCATCAGACGTACATTGAGTATGTTCATGGAGGTGATTAAGACTACAGTGTAAAACAAGAAGGACTTGGGTCCTGTCCTTGTAGAGCTTACTGCCTGGTGCAAGAGTGTAATGTTAAATAAATTATTATAGGATTACACTTGCAACTTATGTTATAAACCAAAGGTTACAGTGTGCCATAAGAGCATATACTTGAGGAATCTGAACTGGGAAGAAAGGAGAATTTTTCAATTAAAATAATCCTCATTAATTTTATTATCTTTTGTGGTTTCTATTTAAAATAGAAAACTTTCTCTGTGCTTGATCTGAGGAGCTGCCACAAACCAAAGACTACAATACGGACTATATGTTTCCTTTCACCAATTATCCAGTCTAGAGGAAAAGAAGCCATTAATCCTTTTGGTTGAGTATTTGACTTATGAGCTGGAATTTTTCCCAAGCTAGCAAATTTCAGGGTGTAAGTTGAATTCTCTCAGCCAGCATTATGAATTTGAAGCTTGAGAGTTCATAACCATGATAAAAAAGCATTGACCTGCACAAAGAGCAAGTTAAGCACGAAATAAGCAAAATGATGTAGATAAAAAATGTGCCCAGGACAAGGGTTTTATTAAGCCAATGCTGTTTATAAAGTTAATACAAATGAGACATGGAGGGATTTTGTACCTCATTTAGGGGAACTGTACTTTGTGGAATATTCATGGAAAGGCTGAATTAACATTTGATTCTTTTATTATATACTAGAGGCCCAACGCACAAAATTCATGCAAGAGTAGGCCTTCCTTCCCCTGGCTGCCGGCACCTGGGCTTTCCTCTGGCACCCCAGACCCGGACTTCCCTTTGGCTGCCGGCAGGCACCCAGGACCCGGGCTTCCCTCACAGCCCTGGATTTGTCCAGAAGGTTGTCTGGAAGGACATTTGGTCTAATTAGCATATTATGCTTTTATTATTATTACTAGGGGCCTCGTGCACGAAATTCGTGCATGGGTAGGGTCCCTAGGCCTGGCGACTGATCAAGGCCGATTAGGGCCTTCCGGCTGCTGGCTGGGGCCGCCCTTTCCCAGCTGCTGGCAGGGTCCTTCCTTCATTCTGTGCTGCCCCCTGGTGGTCAGCGCACATCATAGTGAGCTGTTGAACTCCTGGTCTCCCAGTCGAACTCCCAAGGGGACACTTTGCATATTAGGCTTTTATATATATAGATAGATTTGATTGCTCAGCATTTTAGTTAGCAGAGTCATATATTGGATTAGAAGAGTTCTAGGGGTGTAGATTAGATTTAACCTTGATCTGGTGTAAAAGTCAGAAGAAAAGTTGAGATATAAAATGATTAATTAATGAAGAACCAAACGTGAAGGATACAGAGCAGAAAAGAAGTTTAAATGCCCTGGCATTTATTGGAAGGTAAAATAGGGTAAACTGCCAGTAGGGTAACTGGGCAACATAAGAGGATTTGAAGAAAGGAATGTCTTGAGTTTACTTGCCATGTTGTATGGAGCCGTAGACTGAGGGAGTGTGATAATCTTAAAAGTAATAAGATTAATATTAATACCCATGTTTCTTTCACTTAAATTAACAGCTGTTAACATCTTGTCACGTTTGCCTTACTCTCTCTATATGTACTATTTTTGGTTTTGTTTGTAATACATTTGAAAGTACATTAAAACTGTTGCTTTGTGTAAGTTCACTAGAGGCCTGGTGCACAAAAATTCATGCACTTGGGGGTGGGGGGGTGGGGGAGGATCCCTCAGCCCTGCCTGCACCCTCTCGCAGTCTTGGAGCCCTCAGGGGATGTCCGACTGACAGCTTAGCCACAGTCTGGCCTCCCTCTGTGGGAGGCGACCGGATGGGCTGATCAGGGGATAGCGCCGCCTGGCAAGCGACTGGCCCCACCCCCCCAATCGTCCCTCAGCCCCTGCTGGTCACTGCAGTCCCCCAATTGCCCTGTCCCCGATTGCCGTCCCCTCCCTTTGCCTGCTGGTACATAACTTGGCTGACCTGGCGCCACCTGCTTGCTGGCCCCGCCCCCCACTGACCAGTCGTTCCACTGTTCGGTCGATTTGCATATTACACTTTTATTATATAGGATTCTGTATCTGGCCACTTGATTGAATTCTTATTAATTGTTACCAATTCAGCTGATTTTCTTGGATTTTCTAATTAGAATATCACATAGCTGCAAATAAATGATTTTACTTATTCCTTTAAAATTTCATATTTCTTAAAATTTCTTTTCTTATTTTAGTAAGTTGTTCAGGACCTCTAGTGAAGTATTGAATAGTATCACTGATAAAATTCTGACTTTAACAGGAATACTTCTGATAGTGCACAATTAAATTCAATGATTGCAGTTTGCTTCTCAGGGATATTCTTTACATAGTTTTAGAAATTATTTTCTAATTATAACTTTCTGGGTATTTTTCTAGGAATAAGTATAGTATTTTTATTACTCTGTTTTGGTTTCCATAGTATATTTTTCCTTAATATTATCTATGTAATGAATTTTCAGAATAGAATTTTCTGACATCAGGCTGTCCTTACAATTCATGAGATCTGACTTGGTAATGATCTTTTGGTGCTACTATGTTTTAAGTAGATCAATGGATGTAGATGCTATTGTGGATAACAAAATACAGATTTATTTAAAAGTGTTTCTTTATATATTTTTATCATTTATATGCTTCCTAGTTCAACATAGAATAAAAGTATAACTACAACCATTGGGAGGAATACATAATTTTTAAAAAAAAGACATCCTAACACTTAAAATGGTGGAATCAGTAATCTAGATATTTTTTTAGAATATATTTTACTGATTTTTTACGGAGAGGAAGGGAGAAGGATAGAGAGTTAGAAACATCAATGAAAGAGAAACATCGACCAGCTGCTTCCTGCACACCCCCCACTGGGATGTGCCCGCAGCCAAGGTACATGCCTTTGACTGGAATGGAACCCGGGACCCTTCAGTCCGCAGGCCGACACTCTATCCCCTGAGCCAAACCAGTCAGGGCATAGATATTTAAAAGTGAATTTCATGGTTATCTTTGCCTTTATTGGAGTAGTTTTGCATGAATCTGTTGTCTGGAGATGATCTTGATGTTAATCAATGTATCCTCCTGGCCTAGACTTAAATAGACCAGAATGGTGAATATAAAATTAAGTAATATTTGGAAGATGGGAGGGGAGTTGGTCTTTCTTTAGAATCCCTCCTAATAATCAATTAAGATTAAGTAATATTTGGAGGATGGGAGGGGAGTTGGTCTTTCTTTAGAATCCCTCCTAATAATCAATTGTCATTATACAGTCATTATAAAATGTGAAGAATATTAGGTTTAGAGTTAATAAACCCCTGAAGCCAGCATATTGAACTGTCATGTCTTGTTAGTGTGGGAAGGAAGGAATCTAGATAACTAGATTTATTATCGTAGCTATTATATCTATTTTTAAAAATGCCTCCATATCTTTGGGAGGTCTGGATGTATTCATTTCTCCTTTTATAGTATCCATAAGCTGTATATGTGGATTCTAAAAAGAAGATCATTTTAAAATCAGAATGCTGCAGTAATGTAAGGGACTTTGATCTGGGACAGTGATGGCGAACCTATGACGCGTGTCAGAGGTGACACGCGAACTCATTTTTTTGGTTGTTTTTTCTTTGTTAAATGGCATTTAAATGTATAAAATAAATATCAAAAATATAAGTCTTCGTTTTACTATGGTTGCAAATATCAAAAGATTTCTATATGTGACACGACACCAGAGTTAAGTTAGGGTTTTTCAAAATGCTGACACGCAGAGCTCAAAAGGTTCGCCATCACTGGATTAGTGGTTGCTTCAGGGAGGGGATGGGGATAGAGGGATGTGAAGGCCCAAGGGATTACAGTTAAGGGGTGCAGTTTCTTTTGGGGGTGGATGAAAATGTTCTAAAATCGATTGTGGTGATGATTGCTCAATTCTGTGACTACATTAAAAGCCATTTAAATGGGTGAATTGCATGGTATGTGGACTAAA
>NW_006295180.1:3865520-3873828 GCF_000327345.1 Myotis davidii | reverse complement strand
ATATATATAAGTCTTGGTTTTCCTATGGTTCAAATATCAAAAAATTTCTATATATGACACGGCACCAGAGTTAAGTTAGGGTTTTTCAAAATGCTGACATGCCGAGCTCAAAAGGTTCGCCGTCACTGATCTGAGCATTTGCCAAACAATAAAGATTTAATTTTAAAAAATATATATAAGTCTTGGTTTTCCTATGGTTCAAATATCAAAAAATTTCTATATATGACACGGCACCAGAGTTAAGTTAGGGTTTTTCAAAATGCTGACATGCCGAGCTCAAAAGGTTCGCCGTCACTGATCTGAGAGCATTTGCCAGTTCTCAGTATTGCAGTGATTTGGAAAGTGTTGTATACAATTTATATATACTTCATTTATAAAGTGCTTAATTGTAATCCTGAAAATTTTAGTTATTTGAAAATAGCATTCACCAGTCCTGTGCTTAGAGAACTGGAATAGTCAAAAAAAAGTTAAAGAAAGCAATGGATGATTTACATTACATTTTAAGTTCACACCCAAGTTGGTTAACTCTTTGGAAGTCAATTCTTAAAGTTCTAGAGTTATTGCTCTTATTAGCTGAAAGGAACCTGGAAAGCATTTGGTCAAAATATTTTTGGCTATTTCTGATGGAACAAATACTGTGTTAGATCTTAGGGATATAAAAATGAATAAAACAAGGCCCTTGCCCATAATTCTTAGCCTCAAGACATAACCTGAACCAAGAACTTACTTTGGTGTTGTGAGTTCTGAAATAGAACTTTTAGGCAATAGGTGGATTTTCCCATTTTGTAGCTGTGATTCCCACAGTTGGGCAGGCAGGCCAGGTACATACAACTCCCTAATGATGGTGGTATTGCTAAGACTCATTTCTTGGACTCTTGATACACGTTTGATGATCTGGTTCACGCTGGGTTCCTGTTAAGCTTTGAAAAAGAAAATTTCATCTAGCACCTTTTTAAAAAGTAGCTTGCTATGTGCAGATAATAGCTGTTTAATTTGAAATACGTTGATATTCCTACGTTCTTATCCCACACTTTTTGTTGGGTGGGAAGATTCCAATAAACATTTAGAATGCAAGCAATGGATAATTTGAGTAATTATTTTTATTTATTTATTTATTTTTATAGAGAGAGAGAATAGAGAGAGAGAGAAACATCCATGAGAGAGAAACATCATTTATTGGCTGCTTCCTGCACGCCCCCTCCTGGAGATATAGAGCCCACAACCTGGGCATGTGCCTTCACTGGGAATAGAATCATGACCCCTGGTTCATGGATGGATGCTCAACCACTGAGCACACCAGCTGGGCAATAATATTTTTAATCTGAGTATCTCATTGTGTTACCTACAATCCTATACTCTAACTACAGATCTCAGGATGAAGACTTAGATGATTTTCATGGTGCTAACTCCATGATCTTACCTCTCTGGCTCCTTGTTTTACATTTGAACTACATAAAGGCTGCATACCTGCCTGAGGTTGGCCTTATTTGCTGAGTTGTTTTCAGTCGTCATGCCTTAACGGGAATCTCTTGACTATACTTCTGCTGTGGACCAATGCCTCATCCTTAGCTTCACATCTGGGTTTGGCTGGTCGAGAGACAGCCCCCACTATGCTTGAGTGGTCTTCTTGTTAGTCAGGTCTTCTTGTTAATCATGTTTCTATTGATTTTTAGTGAGAGAGGAAGGGCGAGGGATAGAGAGATGGAAACATCGATGAGAGAGAGAAACATCATTGATTGGCTGCCTCCTGCACGCCCCCTACTGGGTACTGAGCCCACAACCAGGTCATATACCTTGCCTGGGAATCGAACTGGTGACCTCTTAGTTCCTGGATCTATGCTCAACTACTGAGTCACCCCAGCCAGGCTATTTTTTAATTTAGGAAAGGAAACTGTTCAAGTAATCATAATACAAGCTAAATCTGATAACAGTTAAAGAATAAATTTCAGTTTTTCCTTCCTGTAGGATTATTAATAGAGCATTGACTATTTGGTTTAAAAAGTAAAAACAGAACAAATAAAAAACACCCTTGACCTTTTCTAAATAAATATGAACTTGCAAAAGAAACCATGCATATGGAGTACTGAGTGTGTTTTGGTAATTATGATGGATGGCCTCTCTCTCTGTGTCTCTTTGTCTCTAAGAAAGCTGAATTACAGGATAGTTAATATTCTTAAAGGATTCTTATCTCAGATACTAGGATGCTCCGATACAAAGGAGACTTGCTGAGATACTGGCTTGGTAAATGCTACTCAGCAAATCATAATCGTCTTTGAATTCTCAGTCACATTATGTAAGTGGTCTTACAGATGGATTTTTAACTCTAATTTTTCTAAGTTGCTTTCCTATCATTAAATGGTGGAAGGTGTTCTAAAATGCAAAATGAGAAGAATGTACTACTGTTACTTTAAGAAGAAAATGAAATAGGGAGGGAAAAGGGGGATGTTGTGACTGCTGACATTTGTGGCCTCTTTTCATTTGCGTAAGAGGTGGACTGGCTTTTCTGTAGCTGCGGTTGCCATGGAGAGGTAGTGGGGGAGGACTTGTAGGACCGCAGCCTGTGAGAGTGATTCTGTCTTAGAGCTGCTCCAGAATATGACGGGAAGGGGCAGGGACCTCAGGTGTGCCACGACAGCACAGATTATGGGGGCTGGCTGACCTGTCATGGCTGGTAACGTGACTGTGCAGATACCCCTGGGTGTGACAGACATGTTTGTGGAAATGCCTGTGGATTCTCTATGTGAAGTGAAAGGATTGTAATGTTGTATGTATTTCCACCTTTCATATGATTTCTTACACTTGAGATTTGATTAAAAGAGACTAGACATGTTACACCAAATGTGTACCCTTGTTACAAGAAACTGACTAACTTCAATCGGCATGTTTGTATACAGATAAATGACATAAACAGAAGTCAGATAAATTATGATGGGAATAATGCACTCAGAGAAAGCTAATATGGTAGGTTAAACTGTAACCAGACATGAATGGGTTACTAACCTGGCATCTTTAATATATGCATGTTATAGAGTGATGCCGCTATAAAATACAAGAAAAATGAAATAATGAAAGTTGTAAGAATTTTTCTGCACTATAGGTAGAAGGAAATCAGTTGTGTGTTTTGTTGATAAATATGCTTGTAGCTTAAGAGCTGAATTTTAGGAATTTTGTCATTGCTGCTAATAGATATTTTAAGGAATAGTTTTATATGAAATATAAAATTGTTAATGATTTTGAAATACGATTATGGTTTTTTGGTTTTCTTAACATAAATGGTAAATTGAATATTACTATATTAGTCTTGTTTTCTCATGGATATCATTGTGGATGGATAATGCCTTTGTTTAAAAACAAATGTGATTAGTAATTTTAACTTAAAACTCCGAACTACTGTTTAAAATATTTCTAAGTAAAGCTGTGTTTCTCTTGAGGAAATCATATAATGTGTTCAATTTTCCAAATAGATATAAAGAAACTTAATTGAGCTCTCAGTTTTCTGATGATACCTGCATGAGAGCTCTTTTATTTATATTGTTTATAATATTGTTTCATAGTGTTTGAGTCAGAAATGGTTTAGGTAGAGAATACATTGTAAGGTTGTTACAGTCCTTGATTACTTAATGCATATTACAATAAAAAAAGATAAATAGTTGCCTAATTTAATTCATGAAAGAAATGCCAAACCAAGTGTTTCTTAAATAAAGATACCTTTATACAAAATCTAGACATAGTGTCATTCATGGTGGTACACAGTACTATTGAAAAGCTTTGTAAAATGTACAGATTTATCACAGAATTTATTTGAAAAGCATTACTTCAAGGTATTTCAGAAATTGTTCAGTAAATATTTATTGGAAATTATATGTGGAAGTATTCTGTAGATGATAACCTTAGTTTTATTAAAAACTTCTATTTCTTTTGTGTTTGGAATATTAAGATTACTTTTTTTTTACTTTTAAAATATATTTAAAAAGGCATAAGAGTTTATACATTATTAGGTACAGATATTAATGAAATTGACATTTTTATTTTTTAATTAATTCTAAGGTACCCCTGCTCAAAAAGGAAAACAAATTTACTTTTCTCCAGTATTCACGCAAGTCAAAGAGCTATGTGGTGTAAAGTATTTGTGTATTTGTTAGATAATAATAGGTAATTTTTAATGAGTGTCCACTCCAAGCTAACTACCTTTCTAAACATTTACACTTTTGCCTTTTCTGAATCTCCCATAACTTTGAGAGATGGGTGTTGTTATTTTTACCCATATTACAAATGAAATAACTGAATTTTAGCAGGTAAAGTAACTTGTCCCGTGTCATAGAGATAAGAAGGGATGACCAGGACTTGAAGCCATGGATGTTTTAACCACTGCACTTTCTTGGTGGTTAAAACTATTTCTTGCATGTAAAAACTATAATCTGGCATAGTGGGAAAAGCTTTCTTTTCAGGTATCCTGGGATGAAATCCCAGCTTTCCTTATCTTAGTTGAGTGACATAGAAGCAGTTATACCTCTTCATGCCTATTTTTCCATAGGTAATTAATCATATATTTTATTTTTCTCTTTAAAAAAATCTATATTGTTGAGACTATTACAGATGACCCCTTTTCTCCCCATTGCCCCCCTCCACCCAGTTCCCGCCCACCCCAGGCTTTCACTACCCTGTTGTTTGTGTCCACAGATAAGGCTTATATACATGTAAGTTCTTTGGTTAATCTCTTCCCATCCCCCTCTCCCCTTTCCCTCTGATGTTCGTCAGTCTGTTCCATGTTCCCATGCCTCTGATTCTGTTTTATTTATCAGTTTATTTTGTTTATTAGATTTCTTGTTTGTTTATTTTTAGATTCAATAGTTGATAGATACATATTTATTGCCATTTTATTGTTCCTATTTTTGATCGTTTTTTTTTCTTCCTTTTCTTAAAGAATACCCTTCAACATTTTATGTAATACTGATTTGGTGGCAATGAACTCCTTTAGCTTTTTCTTGCCTGTGAAGCTCTTCATCTTACCTTCAGTTCTAAATGATAGCTTTGCTGGGTAGAGTAATCTTGGTTGTAGGTTCTTGCTATTCATCACTTTGAATATTTCTTGCCACTCCCTTCTTGCCTGCAAAGTTTCTGTTGAGAATCAGCTGATAGTTGTATGGACACTCCCTTGTAGATAACTAACGGCTTTTCTCTTGCTGCTTTTAAGATTCTTTGTTTTTAGCCCTTGACATTTTAATTATGATGTTTCTTGGTGTGGACCTGTTTGGGTACCTCTTGTTTGAGACTCTCTGTGCTTCTTGGACTTGTAAGTCTATTTCTTTCCCCAGGTAGAAGAAGTTTTCTGTCATTATTTCAAGTAGGTTTTCAATATCTCTCTCTTCTCCTTCTGGCACCCCCATAATGTGAATGTTGGTACACTTAAAAAGTGAGCCAGAGCTCCTTACATTATCTTCAGTTTTTGGATTATTTTTTCATTTTACTTTTCTGATTGGGTATTTTTTTGCTTCCTCATATTTCAAATCATTGGTTTGATTCTTGGAATCCTCTACTGTTGAATCTCTGTATATTATTCTTTATTTCAGTTAGTGTATGCTAATTTCTGACTGGTCCTTTTTTATGTTTTTGACCTTCTCACTAAGTTCCTTGAAGTTCTCATTAAGTCCCTTGAAGCTCTCATTAAGAACCTTGAGTAACCTTATAACCATTGTTTTGAACTTTGTATCTAGTAGTTTGCTTGCTTCCATTTCTTTAATTTTTGACATGCTTTCTTGTCTATGCATTTTGGCTGCTTCCCTGTGTTTGTTTCTGTATATTAAGTAGAGCTATTATGTCTCCTGGAATTGGTAGAGTGGCCTTATGTATTAGGTGTCCTGTAGGGCCCAGTGGCTCAGCCTCCCCAATCACCTGAGCTGGGTGCTCGAGGTATGCCCCTGTGTGGGCTGTGTGTACAGTCTTGTTGTAGTTGAGCCTTAATTGCTATTGGCATCACTGGGAGGAATTGACTGCAGGCCATTGGCTGTGAGGACCAGTTGTGTCTACAGTGGAAGAGCTGCTGTGTAGGAGACACTCTTCTGTAGCACGACTTGCTTCATTGGGGCTTTGGTGCTGGTGCTGATTCTGCCCCTTGAGTGTGTCACTTGTGGATGTGTAGAGTTGTAATCTGGTATAGTCTGAAGGTGTCCACCATGTGCACTAGCTCTGGGGCCTCCTGGGAGGTACAGTCAGCCACTGCCTGGGGCTACACAGCAGGATCTACAGAGAGATCTGCAGATGGTTGCTACTTGTATTGAGCTAGGAAGCACTCAGACAAGGCCCAGCTGTGAAGCAAGGCAGGCTGCTGCTAGTACAGTGGGGCCTTGACTTACGAGTGTCCCAACTAACGACTTTTTTGAGATACCAGCTGTCTCTTGGCTGATTTTTTGCATTGAGTTGACAGAATAATTTGAGTTAATGAGCTCCTCAACGAGCTCCTTAACGAGCTCAGTCTCGGAATGAATTAAATTCGTAAGTCAAGGCCCCACTGTACTGGGTATTGGGCCTTTTATTGATAGGTTTAGGTCATGTTGATGCCACCTGAAACTTGTTTGAGAGATTTTAGCAAAGCCTGAAGCTGGAGCCAGGACAGGCCATTCATAAGGAAAAGCCACTGCAAACAGCTTGGGTGGGGTTGCAAATTGGATGGGGCGGGGTCTCAGGGGATCACCATGGTGGAGCAAACAATGTGGGCCATGTTGATGGAAACTCAGATGTAGCTGCTAGTCAGCTCTGGGAGAGGCCCCAGTACAAGGATCAGTGACCCCTGAGAACATCCCTGTCTGGGAGAAAGCTGCCCCCGAGTTCCTGCCCCTATGCAAGACAGTGCAGTTCCTCCCCATATGATCCTTGATTCCCCCAACGCTGCCACCTGGTGCTGAAGCTTAGAGGAAGTGGGACCAGGTAAGTTCGTGCATTGGCTCTTTTAAGAGGAACACCTGGGACTCCAGCAGCCTCTGTGTCACTCAGCCACAATCCTTACTCGTTTTTCCCAGTTCTGGAATCCTGGGCTGAGTGTCTGGTTTGGGCCTGGGACACCCTGCTTCTCACAGAAGGCCTTGGAGATATCCCTCCCAATTAAAAATATGCCACACATGGGTGTCAGACCAGCCTGTTCCATGCCTCCAGCCTTCTTACCAGTCTCAATGTGCTTTCTTAGTTACTTCTTTAATTGTAGGACTTTCATTCAGCCAGCGTTCAAGTGGTTCAGAATGATGGTGGCTCTGTATTTTGGTTGTAATTTTGATGTGGTTGTGGGAGGTGACAGGTACCAGCATTTACCTAATCCACCATCTTGGTTCTCTCAAATCATATACTTTAATTTTAGTGCTAATGTGATGTCTGCTCCCCGCGACCTGCTGGTGGTAGTTATTGCTAAAATATATTATTATTCATAATGTTAAAATATGAGATAGTAATCCAATTGTGTTTTATTGCTCTGTTTGGAAATATAATAAAAGGCTAATATGCTAAATGTCCAGTCATCTGGTCAACCAATCAACGCGTAATCTATACTAATAAAATTATAATATGCTAATTAGACTGGACACCTTCTGGACATTCATCCTGACATCCATCCAGACAAAGCCACGGTGGTAGGGACCAAGGCAGAGGTGGTTAGGGGCGACCAGGTCAGCAGGAGAGGGCAGTCAGGGGCGACCTTGCTGGCAGGGGAGGGCAGTTAGTGATGACCTGGCCCACAGGGAAGGCAGTTAGGGGCAGCCTGTTAGGGGCAGCCAGCCCAGCAAGGGAAGGCAGTTAGGGGCAGCCAGGCCAGCAGGGGAGGGCAGTTAGTGGTGACTGAGCCAGCAGGGGAGGGCAGTTAGTGGCAGCCTGGCTGGCAGGGGAGGGCAGTTAGGGCAGCCAGGCCAGCAGTGGAGGACAGTTAGGGGCGGCCAGGCTGGCAGGGTAAGGCAGTTAGGGTCAGCTAGGTCAGCAGGAGAGGGCAGTTAGGGGCATCAGGCAGGCAGGCAGAGTGGTTAGGGATGCTTCAGCAGGAGAGGGCAGTTAGGGGTGACCAGGCCAGCAGGGGAGGGCAGTTAGGGGCAGCCAGGCTGGCAGGGGAAGGCAGTTAGGGGCAGCCAGGCTGGCAGGGGAGGGCATTTAGGGGCAGCCAAGTTGGCATGGGAAGACAGTTAGGGGTGGCTAGGCCGGCAGGGATGGCAGTTAGGGGTGATCAGGCTGGCAATTGGGGGCAGTTAGGGGTGACCAGGCAGGCAAGCAGGTGAGTGATTAGGAGCCTAAACCGGCAATCAGACATCCCCCAAGGGGGCATGGAGAGGAAAAG
>NW_006295180.1:3857655-3864701 GCF_000327345.1 Myotis davidii | reverse complement strand
CTGCTGGACAAAGCCATCGTGGCGGGGGCCAAAGTAGAGGTGGTTAGGGGCAGCCAGGCTGGCAAGGGAGGGCAGTTAGGGGCAACTGGGCCGACAGGCAGGGGAACAGTTAGGGGCAATCAGGCAGACAGGGGAGTAGTTAGGGGAGATCAGGCAGGCAGGCAGAGAGGTTAGGGGCAATTAGGCATGCAGAGGTAGTTAGGGGTGATCAGGCAGCCAGGTAGAGAGGTTAGGGGCAATCAGGCAGGCATGCAGAGGTGGTTAGGGGCGATGAGGCAGGCAGAGGAGCAGTTAGGGGCATCAGGCAGGCAGGCAGAGGGGTTAGGGATGCTCAGGCAGGTGAGCGGTTAGGAGCCAGTGGTCCAGGATTGTGAGAGGGATGTCCAACTGCCGGTTTACGCCCTATCCCACAGGGCAGTCGGATATCCCCCGAGGGGTCCCGGATTGGAGAAGGTGCAGGCCAGGCTGAAGGACCCTTCTCCTCTCCCTGTGCACGAATTTTGCGCACCGGGCCTCTAGTATGCTAATGATATGCTAAGGCCGCTCATTATGACATGCACTGACCACCAGGAGGGAGACGCTCCGACTGGTAAGTTAGTTTGCTGCTGGGATCTGGTTGATTGGGACTGAGCAAGATGGGCTGGACACGCCCTGGAGCCCTCTGGTGGTCCCTCTCCAGCTGGCCAACCTACTGCATCCTTCCCCGGCCCTGATCGTGCACCAGTGGGGTCCTTTGGCCTGGCCTGCGCTTTCTTGCAATCCAGGACCCCTCAGGGGATGTTTGAGAGCCAGTTTCGGGTCGACGGCGGAACGACTGGTCGCTATGACATGCATTGACCACCAGGGGGTAGATGCTCAACGCAGGAGCTGCCCCCTGGTAGTCAGTGCACTCCCACAGGGGGTGCACTGCTCAGCCAGAAGCCAGGCTCACGGCTGGCGAGCACTGCAGTGGTGGTGAGAGCCTCTCCCACCTCCACAGCAGCACTAAGGATGTCCGACTGCCGGCTTAGGCCCACTCCCCATGAATTTTGTGCACCTGGCCTCTAGTGCTTTAGTGTGTGTGTGCGTGCATGTGTGTGTGTGTATGGTTCTCTCTGTCTACCTCAACATTAATGAAGTATACATAATGTAGTTACAGAGCTTGCTGAGGATACTGTTGGAAAAGACCAAGTGAGAATAATGCAAGGGAGCAGGCTTGGCTTTATGGAGGGTGTGGGTTAGACAGCAGGGAAGTTCATGAAAAGACATGGAGACCAGTGCAGAGGCTGTGGCAGAAGTCTCGGTGAGATGTGATGGTTGTACCAGGTGGTAGATGTGGACAGTTGGGAGAGGTTTTCGGATGGAGAATCAGATGGCTTGGGGTTTGCTGGAGTGTTACACTCCTGACAACAAAGAATAAAGAACAGTGAAGGTTTGTGAAGTGGACACTGGCAGACTGCAGGACTGACTCAACAACTGAGTGAACCCTCTGTGCCAGCTTGGCTGTGCACGGGATTCACATGTGTTTCTCAGCAAAGTTAGACATTACCAAATGTCCTAGACCTTTGTGAATATTGGAAACCATAAGTCTTAAGATTGTGACTGCCAAAATGTGAATAATTTGCCTTGCTTTACAGAACAGATGCGATCTTGAGAGATGAGAGGTCTCACATTTTGGCAAGTGCACGCCTTGGTGCATACCACTGCTTCTTCCTGGTCTCCTGTCTCTACCCAGCTTTTTGTCCTTGGCCCCAGAGCTTTTTGCTCCAGTGCCTCCACTGGTAAAGTAAATAATTCTTTGACCATAAAATAATTATCATGCTTTTCGAGTTCCAATATGAAGTTTACATATTTTTTAAAGCAGCATATCCCTGTTGTGGGTAGAGTAGATTCATAAATATTACAAACTAGAGGCCCGGTGCACGAAATTCGTGCAACTGGGGGGGGGAGGGCCCCTCAGCCCCGCTTGCCCCCATCACATACTGGGAGCCCTAGGGGCTGTCCTACTACCTGCTCCCTGCTTCCCTTGGGGAGTGGGCCTAAGCCACAGTCTGGCCCTGCAGGCTCCCAACCACTTGCCTGCCTGCCTGCCTGATTGCCCCTAACCACTTCTGCCTGCCAGCCTGATCACCCCTTAACCACCCCCTGCCAGCCTGATCGATGCCTAACTGTTCCCCTGCCGGCCCAAACGCCCTCAACTGCTCTCCCCTGCAAGCCTGGTCGCCCCCAACTGCCCTCCTCTGCTGGCCTGGTCCCCCCTAACTGCCCTCCCTTGCAGGCCATCTTGTGGTGGCCATCTTGTGGCCACATGGGGGTGGCCATCTTGTGTGTTGGAGTGATGGTCAATTTGCATACTGGTCATGACTAATTAGCATATCTGGTTGTGACTGTGAGGGCGTTGTGACCAATTTGCATATTACCCTTTTATTAGTATAGATGGTAAGGACTATGCATTCCAGACCCAATCTGTAGCATGGCATTCATGGATACCTGGTGGAATTTCTTTCTCCAGCAAGTAACCTCAACATTCTGTTTTCTGGGATACATAGTAAGATCATCATAAGCATAACTTAATGATCTTTTTTTAATAACGGTGGGTAAAATCACAGAGTTGTAATTAAAACTTAAATGCTGGTTTGTAAGATTGTAATGCCAGTTACCTCAGCAGTGATGATAACTTTTCCCTTCTCAAAATTATGTTGTGGAAATTGTGTGTATCTGAGTATGTCTGTCAGTGATTTCTATTATAGTAAAATGGAAATTCATTTCTGAGCCAAACTGATGCTGTGGATGCTTAGGTCTCACCTAGAGGAAGACAAAAAAGCAGAGAGAGGCCACCTTTTCTGACAGCTTCATGGGTTTTCCTTTTTTTGTCCTCCTTCCGCTCCTCCACATCTCTCAGTTCTATTGATCAGTTACTGATTGCTTTATTTTCCTCTGGGAAAAGGACTGTTCACCTCAATTGTCCATTGTGAGTCGTTTTCTCTGTGGGCCTTATTGAAGCAGTGGAGACATGTTTAGTCTTTTTATTCATTCTGACACATACGAATTCAACCACATTTGAGCACATACTGTGCTTCTAGGGTTGTGCATGTGCTCTGGGAATTGGTTTTTCCTATCATCAAGGAAGCTTAAAAATCTCAGATATGGGTAAGAGATTTACATAAGGAATAAATGAGACCATAAATAATAATGGGCAAATGAGATGCAATGAGACACAATTGAGATACTTTATTATAATAGTATGGAATAAAGTTATGTGGGTTGTAGAGAAAGGTAGGAAACTATTGCTTTTCTTGATTTATTAGAAGTTTCTGAGAGTTGGTATTTAAACTAGATTGTGAAAAATGGTGAGATATAAACTAGTGTCCCGGTGCACAGATTCATGAACATTGAAAGGAAATTAATTAGAAGAAATATTTTAATACCACTATTCACTTCTTGCTAGTGAAAAGAAAATAGGATTCTACTGAGTCTCCTATCTACCTACACCAGGACTTCTGTGAGGATGAAATGAGATGAGGCACAGGAAAATGCTTCACAAACATTTGGTTAGACTGTGAAGTGTTTGCACCTGGCTATAAAGCAAGTCAAGTTCCTGGGCTGAAGAAACTCGAAGGATGCTAGTCGGTAGGGAGAGGAAGCTGGGTGTTGCTACGTGATGTCATTACCTGGCATCCACAGCCACCATCTCTGGGCTGGGCTGGGCTGGGCTATGGGCTACATTTTGCGCCATGGGGTCTTGGCAGCATTGGCTGTGATTTGGTGGGGTGTCGCTTCAGGGTGGTGGCGGGGCCTGTGCCCTCTCACAGTCTGGGAACTCGGGGGATGACCACCTGCTGGCTTAGGCCTGCTCCCTGGAGGATTGTGCCTAAGCTCACAATCAGACATCCCACTGGCAGCCTGGAAACCCTCGGGGAGAGGTGGGAGACGCTCCCGCCACTGGTGCTGTGCTTGCCAGCCATGACTCAGGGTTCTGGCTGAGTGGCATTTCCCCTGTGGGAGCGCACTGACCACCAAGGGGCAGCTCCTGCATTGAGCGTCTGTCCCCTGGTGGTCAGTGTGTGTCATAGTGACCAGTCATTCCCAGTCTTTCTGCTGTTAGGTCAGTTTGCATATTACCCTTTTATTATATAGGATAGATACTGGGGGCCAGGGTGATAAAGTGACTGTGATAAATCTTGATCATGGAGTTTAGCAGGTGATATGAGCATGAAATTAGTGACTCATACATGTGCATTGCACCTAATGCAAGAGGAGCTTGGTACTGTTGACTCACATAGTCATAGTCCTGTTTGGGGATCTGGAAAGGGCTTCTAGAGCATGTGATATTCCAGTTCAGACCTGAAAGATGAGGCACTGCTACATCAGACAGGACTTTCCTTTGGTGTATGTAAATAATACAGAGAAGTACTGTAGCATCGTATTAAAAAGTTCACATTTTGGAGGCCGTCTGCCTGAGCTCAAACCTGGCACTTCTTATAAGCCCTGCGACATTTGCTTCTGTGCCACAGTGTGTTCCTTTGTAAAATGGAGATCAAGGGCGGTTCCTTCCTCCCAGGTAGGTTTTCTGTGGGGATGCAATGAGTTAGTACACAAAGTCCTCAGAACAGTGCCAGGACGTAGTAAGTACTTACACTTTAGCTGTTATTGATAGATTGCCCCCTAGAAGGGTCTGAAGGAAGATGAGGGCAGATGAAAGGGGAGCATTGGAAGGCACTTCTCAGAAGAAGGCACACTGAGTTTGAAGCAGTCGTGGGAGGAATGCAAGCTGTGTGTTGCCGAATTCCTGAAAGGTAGTATTGCTCATTCCAGAGGAAAGCTTCAAGAGGAGGAATTCTGGTGATGGGTTGGAACGGATAACTTGTGGTGTTTGCATCAGTTTTAAAAATGTATATGTCTATTAGTTATGACTTACTAGTTTATTTAAAACATATATTTTAGGAATTTAAGAAATAGTTAATCTTATTAGCATTCCAAAATAATTGTGTCATGGTTATCTCTTATGTGCTCCAATATTATAACTGTAAATAACTTTAACTTTTCTTAAGTTCAGTTATATTTTAGTATGTTTTCCACCAGGGTTTGCCTAATGTGGTCTGTATGATGCATTTAGCCTTTAAATTAGAGAATGACAGTAGCTGATAAATGACCAGAAAGCTATTTTTAGCTTGAATAGATCACATCCATATATATGAAGCTATAAGCCTAATTACTGTTGTTTTTGGCCAGAGTTCTTGCAAGTGTGGGAGTTAGCTAACTACTTCCTTTGTGAAAAAAATGACATTTGTTTTTGTTATAGTTGCTTAAAGCATGTGATTTTTAAATGATTGGATTATAAAGATTTAGATTGGGAATTTTATGCTCTTTAAAATTTAACATAAATAAATACTTGTTCATAACCAGTTAATATACGAAGGGCCCAGTACTATCTTTCATTATCTTCTATGAGTTGTTATTGCAAGGTAACATTGAAGACAAATAAATGAAGGACACATGCATGTATACATATCATGGTGTGATGAGTATAATTCAAACATGGTAATATATACATGCTATGTCTGTTATATAAACACACACATATACAAAGTTGTATAAACTGTTATTTGATTATTTAGGCTAATGGTCTCAAGCAAAAGTGTGAATGGGTTCCCAAGTAAAATTTTTCCTATAATATTATTTACTGTAATTTAATCAGTAGGTTTAATTGTGTGGTTTGTAAGTGTATTTAGGGAATTTCTCTCAGAGTGTGTTGGCCAGTAATAAAAAGCTAACTTTTAAGTTCATGATTGGCCACTAATATGTGCCACACACAGTTGACCACCCATACTAGTAAATGTCTGGATTTCTGTATCATTCTATATTTGTAATGAATTAAATTACTCCGTAGTTGTCTTTTACATTTAAAATGATAGCATAGAATATTAGTAAATGGAAATACATACTATGAGTGTATATTTACACCTATTTCTTATTTTGTGAAACTGAAAAATTTGGGAACTTTTCTCATGAGCTTTTTAATGGAAAGTTACTGTACTTTTGGCTGTTTGTTCACTTTCAGCACAGACAAGATAAATAAGGGTTGTTTAAAAGGTATGGTTAAACTTTTTGAATTTTGGATTTTTTTAATGTATATTTTTCTTGTTATTAAATTTTAATTTTCCCCTGATTTTGAATAGACTTATCCAGTATAGAATGGTTAGGATTTATAGCATTTACCTGATACTGATGTCAAGATTATTTAACAGCTTCCTTGCTACGTGTCCAGCTTGTGCTTGGGGCACACTACCTGTTCTCTGCCCCCTTGGGTCTGTTGGGCTCACTTATGTAAGTGATTACTCACAACAGAATGAGATGTCTGCTATGGTGGGGACAGTATAAGGTATTAAGTATTGCAGGGGTACATGTCAGTGGCCTTTACCCTTGCTGAACTACAAAATGTTAGGGGGTTTTATTTATTTTGACTGTAATTCTTTCCATAAAGATTGTATCATTAGTTGATGACTAAAATTGTTAGACTTGGTCTGATTTCACCTTATTTCTCTCTCAACCACCACCTACTTAAAATTTTTCATATCATTTTGCTAGTGAGGAAATTACTCTTGGAAGGGATGCAAATTGGACTATTTCGAGGTGAAAAACAGACTTCTTAACTGATCTCTGAATATTTTGACCAACACATTGAATTAGAAAATTAAAGGAAGGGAAGTGTAAAGGATGGTGTGTTGCAATACTTACACTGGTATCATTGCCAATCAGTAAATGTTAAAGTACTCTCAATTTGAAAGGAAGAAACAGGTATCAAATACTTTGAAAGCATGGATTAATATAGAGTTTAAGTGAAAATACTGAAAATAACAATCTGAGAGTATAAATATATGTTCTTATGTGTACATATGTTTGTACGGATATCTGTGTGTATATATACATACATACATATATATGTAACGTGTATTTTTAAGCATATCCATAAGCATTTATATACTTTTTGGGGAATTGAGGCATTTAAGTTTTGTTTCTGATTTGTCTACCGATATTTATATATACATACACATATATTTATGTAT